>NW_006399781.1:13152830-13154615 GCF_000299155.1 Elephantulus edwardii
CAATGAATGAGTGGAAGCCCAAAATCTCTGTAAATGTTTATGAAAATTAATAAAATATAATTATAGAAAAAAAAAAGAAGCAGTAAGGAAACTATTCAGGGTTGGTTGTGGGTTTGGAAATCATGAAGCAGAGAATGGGAGAAAAGAAAAGAGTTTATGGAAATACTTCCTTCCTGGCCACATAACCCTTAAGAAAATAATTAATTTGTTCCTTTGATTGTTGTGGGAATGAGAAAATGTCAAAGTACCTGAGACCATTTTTGACTCATTGATGTTGTCTACTGCTAACTTTCCAATCCTTTTAATTGTCCCCAGCTCCCCAACAGCCTAAGAACAAGACAGTGATTCTTCAGAGCTACAATATCCTATAACACACATTAGGTAGTAAGCTGGAGCTTATGTTACAGTACATGTGTTGTAAGCTTGAGGCTAGAGAAATAGATAAAGTAGTAACAATGAGAAAAAGCAAGAATTCTATTTGCCCTAAAGTGATGTAGTTGAAACATTTGAGTTAGGCATTTCCATTGGATTAACGCTAACTGAATCAATGACAAAGCCCTAGTAAGGACCCTGCTTGCTTACCTGGATGCCATTCACTCACTGGCCTCACTGTCAGTAAGGACCTTCTGAATATGAGAAACCAGGCATCACCACTGATCTCTGGAATTTAGCCATGTCTTTTAAAAGTAACATTCTTGAAAAAAAAAAAAGAGAAAGAAATCAGAGTGAAACCACAGCTCGTTCAGAAGAGCAGACAATATGGCACAAGTCAGGGAAATCCTATCTATGTCAAATTGTTTCTCCCTGAAGTGTAGTTTCAATTATTTCTACAGTGCATACAACAAATTGATATTTGTGTCTGTGCAAGCAGATGCTCTGATGGAGGCTATGAAAAGTCAGTCATCACCATGGCAACACACTTTTTTATTTTTCTGAATGAAAGTTATAATTAACTGTCACATGAAATCAGATACTGTATCTGATATCATCACTGGGACCCTCTGACCCTAGCTCATGGTGGCAGGACCAAGTGAGAATCTCTGAATGAGGACAGACAACTCCTGGGTGAGAGTCCACATAGACATCTTCTCATTAAGGCGTTCAGATTCTAATTAGGTGCTCTCTCACATCCACACACAGGAGAGAAATCAAACTCTGCTGGAGGAATATGTTTATTGTGTGGTGATTGATTTAGCAAAATATAATTGGTTCATTTCTCTAGGGATGGACCACATAGTAAATGAAGCTCTACATGTTTGTTTGTATAGGTCAAATTTGGTAGTATAAGTGTGTATGTTGTTGTTGTTATTATGTGCCATCGAGTCTCTTGCGACTCATAGCAACCCTATGTACAACAGCTCTAAACTCTACTCTGTCCTGTGCCAATCTCATTGTCTCTGACACACTCATCCTGATTGCCTCAGTCACTGAATCAGCCCATCTCCCAGAGGGTCTTCCCCTCCTGCACCTGACCTCCACCCTCCCAATCATGATGTCCCTCTCCAAGGACCGGTCTCTCCTTACAACATGACCAAAGTATGTCAGAAGAAGCCTCAGAATCCTTGCCTCCAAGGACTAGCCCTGTTTAACCCTCTCCAGGATGAATCTGTTTGTTCTCTTAGCAGTCCATGGCACCTTCAGCATTCTTCCTCAACACCAAAGCTCAAAAGCATCAATTCTCCTTCTATCCTCCTTGGTCATTGTCCAGCTCTCTGATGCATAACAAGTGATTGCAAAGACCATGGCCTGTACCAGACGCACCTTTGTCTCCAGACACACACCATT
>NW_006399781.1:13155560-13165221 GCF_000299155.1 Elephantulus edwardii
CATTTCCTTCAAAGCAGCCTGAACTTCTTCTTTCATCACCATAGGCTCTTGCTCATATGTTGTTTCATGAAATTCTTCTGTGTCTGCCAATTTCTTTCGATACAATGACTCAGTATATTCTTTACATCTTCTTTTGATACCTCCTGGATCATTTAATATTATTCCTAAAGCATCCTTGATACACTAATTTTAATTGTATCCTATTCTAGAAAAGCAAGACCAGGGGTGGGAGAATAACTTCCTGGACTGTCAATGCTGTGACAGATGTTCTGGTAGACACTGTTGCAAACACATGTGCTGCAAATGGAAGGGAAGAGGCTCTAAGCCACAACAAATCAAACCCAGAGCAGAAATTCAAGGGAAATGACTTTTCCTCAGAACTGTCTGAGATAGGAAGCCTTCCATAACATTAGTATCTGGTATCTGGACTCCTAAACTCAAGAGACACTGGCCACAGGATAAATAACTGGCAGCAGCTTGAGACATTTGGAATCACAGAAGACCGGAAGCTTGAGATATAAGCTGTCATATCAAGGGATATGGATAGTAGGAGATAGGTGTCAAATGGAATAGATAGGAGTAAAAGGGAAGGAATGCTGGCAAAGCAAGAAATTAGTGGTTCAAGACACATGTTTCAAGGGTGGGGACAACACTGAAACTATTGATTATTTCTACACTTGAGGAAATATTTTCATCTGCTCTTTTCTGTAAAATACTTGTCCATCAGATGTTGTTCTAAATCTGAGCACTCAGATTAAGACAGACAAGGAAGAAGGACTGGCCATCCATTTCTGAAATGCAAGCCTTTGAAAATCCTATGTCCAATAGAACACACTTAGATTAACAAATAGGCCAACAGAGGTGGAGCCCTCAAGTATGGAAACACAAAGGAGGAGGAACAGTAGTAAGGAGACACTAGTGTTGGGAACATGGAATGTGATAACCTGGGATGCAGGAAAATTAGATATTGTTAAAGACAAAATGGAATGCATAAATATTGATGTACTAGGTATTGGAGAGACAAGATGGACTGGCATAGGGCATTTTGAGTCAGATGACTACTATGCTGGAGACGAAAGGGTGAGGAAAATGAGGTTGTTTTCATAGTTAAAAAGTCATTTCTAGATCCTTCTTGAAATACAATAATGTGGGTGATCGGATAGTATCTATATGCATACAAGGAAGTTCAGTGACTACCACAATCATCGAAGTATATGCACCAATAACCAGAGCCAAAGAAGAGGAAATAGAAGATTTCTAACAATTTTTGCAGTCAGAAGTCAATCAAACATGCAATCAAGACACATTAATAATAACGGGTGACTGGAATGCAAAAGCACGGAACAGGGAAGAAGGATCAGGATGTTGGAAAATATGAACTTGGTGACAGAAACGAAGCTGGAGATAGAATTATAGAATTTTGCACAATCAATGATTTATTCATTGCAAATATGTTTTATAAGAAACATAAACACAGGCTATACACAAGGATTTCACCTGATGGTATGTATAGGAATCAGATTGGTTACATCTGTGGAAAGAACCACTGGAGAAGCTCAATATCAGCTGTGAAAACTAGACCTAAGTGCTGATTGTGGAACAGACCACCAACTACTCATATACAAGTTCAAGCTGAAGCTAAGGAAAATGAAATCAAATCCACAGAAACTAATATATAACCCTGCATCTATCCCATCTGAGCTTCAGGACCACCTCAGGAACAGGAGGCCTTCAACACCAATGAGCAAAGACCAGATGAGTTATGGGAGGATATGAAGAATATCATCCATGAAGAATGCAAACAGTCATTACAAAGACAGAAGAGGATGAAAAGACAAATATGGATGTCAGAAGATACTTTGAATATTGCACTAGAGTATCGAGAAGCCAAAGCAAAGGGAAGAAATCAAGATATTAAGGACCTGAACAGAAGATTTCAAATGGCAGCACAGGAAGACAAAGTATTATAATGAAATGTGCAAAAAGCTGGAATCAGAAAATCAAAGGGGCTGAACTTGCTCAGCATTTCTAAGCTCAAGAAACTGAAGAACAAATTCAAGCCTTGAGTTGCTATACTTTAAGGATGCTTTGAGCAGAATATCAAATGATCCAGGAAATATTAAAAGAAGATGGAAGAGTATACAGTCATTATACCAAAAGGAATTGGTGGACACAGAAGAATTTCATGAAACAACATATGAGCAAAAGCCCGTGGTGATGAAGAAAGAAGTTCAAGCTGCTCTGAAAGGATTTGCAAAAACAAGACCCCAGGAATTGATGGTATACCAACTGATATATTTCAACAAGCAAATGCTGCCCTAGATGTGCTCACCAAGTTGTGCCAAGAAATCTGGAGGACCATCACCTAGCCAACTGACTGAAAGAGATCCATATTTGTTCCCATTCCAAAGAAAGGTGATTTGACAGAGTATGGAAATTATTGAATATCATAAATATCACATGCAAGCAGGATTCTGCTCAAGATTATCCAAAAAATGACTAGAACAGAAACTTCCAAGTGTGCAGGCTGGGTTTTTAGAAGAGGTCATGGCACTAGAGATATTATAGCTAATGTTAGATGGATCTTGTCTGAAAGCAGGGAGTACCAGACCATTGATCGTTGCAATCTTTGCAAAGTCATTTGACTGTATAGACCACAACAAACTCTGGCTAACTCTGAAAAGAATGGGAATTCCAGAATACTTGGTCGTACTTATGCAAAACCTATACTTGGACCAGGAAGTAGTCATCAGAACAGAGCAAAGAAATACTGAATTGTTCAAAATTGGAAAGGGTGTATGCCAGGGATGTACACCAATACCTTTTTAATCTATATGTAGAACAGATTATCTGGGAGGCTGGGCTCTATGAGGAGAAATGTGTAATCAGGATTGGAGGAAGACTAATCAACCATCTGCGTTATGCAGATGACACAACCCTACTTGCTGAAACTGAGGAGGACCTGAAGTGCTTGCTGCAGAAGGTCAAGGAATGCAGCCTTCAATATGGATTGAAGCTCAGCATCAAGAAAACAAAGATTCTCACCACTGGTCTATTTGGCAGGATCATGATAGATAGTGAAGAGATTGATATTGTTAACAGCTTTAGTTTGCTTGGCTCCACAATCAACACTCTGGGCAACAGCATCAGGAAATTAAAGGATGTGTTGTATTGGGAAAGTCTCCTGTTAGAGATATCTCCAGAGTACTGAGGAGCAATGATGTTATTCTGAAGACTAAGGTGTGCCTGATACAAGCTATTGTCTTTGCTATCACTTGTTATGCATCAGAGAGATGGACAATGACTGGGGATGATAGAAGAATTGATGCCTTTGAGTTGTGGTGCTGGAGAAGAGTATTGGATATACCATAGACTGCTAAGAGAACAAATAGGTTTTTCCTAGAGATGGTGAAACCAAGCTGCTCATTGGAGGCAAGAATTCTGAAGCTTCCTCTGACGTACTTTGGACATGTTACAAGGAAAGACCAGTCCTTGGAGAGGAACATCATGCTTGAGAGGGTGGAGGGACAGCACAGGAGAGGAAGATCCTCAATGAGATGGATTGATTCAGTGACTAGAGTAATGGAAGTAGGTGTGTCAGAGACATTAAGATTGGCATAGGATAGAGCAGGGTTTAGGACTTCTGTACATAGGGTCACTATGAGTTGCAGGTGACTTTATGGCATATAACAACAACAACAACAGTGAAGAAGAGACTTGATAGTTCAGTGGAAGAAATCTTGCCTCATATATATGTCCACAGATTGGTACTTGGACAAAACACCTCTTATACTGTCATTACTATCTGTCAGTAGAGACTTGCATAAAAAAAAATCATATTATTAATTCCTATTATACAGATAAAAAATGGCTGAAAAATTCTTTTTACTTGACAGTGTATCACAGAAATCCATATATAATGATAAAAAGGGAAGTAGAGAGAAAACAAACAAAATATCCCCAGTAGGAACAATTTGGATTCTTTTCATTTGTGTAATTTCCAGGAGTCTGTTAATGAATTGCTGTCCATCCAATTGTCTATCTACCCAGTAGTAATAGTAATGCAGAAATATGCATTATAATAGTAATAGATATGCAGAAAAGATAATGAGATTTACTGTTGTAATTAGGAAGGGATGAAACAGATAGATGGACTACTGCAGTGATAGGATGTGAAGGATCAAACTCAGATTCACAGCACTAGTAATGTTAAAGGGGCTTGGAAGTCACTTGGTCCTAATTCTCATTTTACAGAAGAGGAACCTATGCCCTTTTGTTTGTTTTTCAAGAGTCACTTGCTCAGCTCATATAGAAGATCAACTGAGGGAGAAGCTGGCCTCAAATGCCCATCTCTTGCCTAGAATGCTCTATCTTTATTTCACAGTTTCCTTCGAGGTGTTTATAGCAGCAATTTCCCAGAAAAGTTTTTACTCTCTTACACTGTTCCTCCACCATCCCACGCATTCTGTCTCTCACTGAGGATTGGTCACGCTTTTCCACATGCCCAAAGTATATCTGATGGAGCTTCAGAATTCTTGCCTCCAAGGAACAGCTTGATTTCACTCTCTCTAGGACAAACCTGTTTGTTTGTTCTCCTAACGGTCCATGATATTTTCCGTATTCTTCTCCAGCACCACAGTTCAAAGGTATCAATTCTCTTTCTATCATCCCTAGTCATTGCCCAGCTTTCTGATGCATATTACAAAATTGCAAACACCATGGCTGGTTCAAGTGCACCTTAGTCTCCAGACTGATATTATTGTTCTTCAGTACTCTGGAGAGGTCTCTGTAGCAGACCTTCCCGATGTAATTTGTCTTTTGATTTTCTGGCTAATGATACTAATAGTGTTGATTTTGGAGCCAAGAAACCTGAAGCTGTTAACTATCTCAAGCTCTTCACCATTTATCATGATGTTGTCAATTGGACCAGTGGTGAGAGTTGTCAATTGGACCAGTGGTGAGAATCTTAGTTTGCTTGATGTTGAGCTTCAATCCATATTGAAAGCTGCATTCCTGGACCTTCTGCAGCAAGCACTTCAGGTCCTCCTCAGTTTCAGCAAGAAAGATTGTGTCATCTACATAACTTGTTGATGAGTCTTCCTCCAATCCTGTTGTCACATTCCTCCTCATAGAGCTCAGCCTCCTGGATGATCTCTTCTGCATATATTTTGAAAAGGTACAGATATAGGATATATTTGCAGCATACATTCTTCTTGACTTTGAACCATGTAGTGTTTCCTTGCTCTGTTCTGATGACTGCATCCTGGGCCAAATATAAGTTTCGTATAGTACGATCAAGTGTTCTGGGATTCCCATTCTTCTCAGAGTTGGCCACAATTTGTTGTGATCCACACAGTCAAATACCTTTTCATAGTCAATGAAACACAGATAGACATTACTCTAGTGCTCTCTGCTTTCAGCCAAAATTCATCTACCATTAGGTATAATATCCTTAGTGCCATGACCTCTTCTAAACCCAAGCCTGAACATCCGGCAGTTCTTTGTTGATGTGCTGTTCTGGTCGTTTTTGGAGAATTTTCAGCAGAATATCACTTGCATGTGATATTAATGATATTGTTCAGTGATTTCCTCAAAGTCAGTTCACCTTTCTTTACAAGGGGAACAAATATGAATCTCTTCCAATCAGTTGGCCAGGTGGTTATCTACCAGATTTCTTGACACAACTTGGTGAGTGCATTCAAGTCAGCATCTGTTTGTTGAAATATTAATTGGTATGTTGTCAAGTCTTGCAACTTTGTTTTTGCCAATTGCGTCCGAGCAGTTTTAACTTTTTCCTTCATAACCACAAGCTCCCTGATATAATATCCAAATTATGAGACGAAGTCACAAGTATTATCCATTTTATCATGTTTCCAGTCTAATACACAGACTAAAGTTATCATTTTTTTCTGGTTGACTTTTAGGCCGATAAAATGCCTGAGCTAAAGACCTGATCATGCAAGAGTTACAATTTGTCTCATCTTGGATTTTTATTCTATTTTGATAAACTTCACAGATATGCAATAGAAATAAAAATTCTACATGAACAATTTTACCAGGAACTTTAAGCAGAAAACTTTTATTAGTTGATGTCTAAATTAATATCTTTAAATTACATTATTCTCTCTCTCTGTTAACAAGTTGAAATTAATTCATAGCTGACCTTCATTGGGTTTCTGAAACTGTACACTCAGGTGGATTAGAACGGCCAGAGAGACTCCAGCCTCTGACTTAGCAGCTCAACTCCATATGGATTACACCACAGAGCTTGGGGAACAATACTGAATATATCATGGACTGCCGGAAGAACAAACAATTCAGTTTTGGAAGAAGTCCAGGATACACCTTAGAATTGGAGTCATCAGACTCCATCTCTTGTACTTTGTCATGTTTACAGGCACAACCAATTCGTAGAGAAAGACGTCAAGATAGGTAGAGAATCAGAAAACCAGAATAACTTTAATAAGATGTGCATGCAATGGCTGTGCAATGGGCTCAAAGTCCACAATAATAAAGATAGTGTAGAACTGGGAAGTATTCTGTTCTGTTATAAGGGTTAGTTACTATGAGATGGGACCAACTAGAGATTACCTAACAACAACATTCTTATATAAAGCAATTTACTTTACATTTCACCTTTTAATCCTAGAGCTTATATGATCTTTACAAAAATAATAAACTATAATTCTCAATTCATTTAATTAATGAAACACTGGTGGCTTAGAAAATGATTTACCTAAGGTCAGATTGACCCGAGGTGACCTTGCCCAGTGTCAGAGGCGGTGTGGTTGGTGCAGGATAGAGCAGGGTTTAGGGCCGTTGTGCATAGGGTCGCTATGAGTCGGAAACGACTCGATGGCACATACAACAACAACAACAACAAGGTCAGATATCTAACTCCATTATCTATGTCAAGATACTGTTGTTGTTATTGTTGTTATGTGCTGTCGAGTTGCTTGCGACTCATAGCGACCCTATGTACAACAGCCCTAAACCCTGCTCTGTCCTGTACCAATCTCACTGCCTCTGACACACCCATCCCGATTACCCCAGTCTCTGAATCAATCCACTTCATAGAGGGTCTTCCCCTCCTGCGCTATCCCTCCACCCTCCCAAGCATGATGTCCCTCTCTAAGGACCTGTCCCTCCTTACAACATGTCAAAAGTATGTCAGATGAAGCCCCAGAATCCTTGCCTCCAAGGAGTTGCCTGGTTTAACCCTCTCCAGGATGAATCTGTTAGCCCTAAAATCTTACTTGGTTTATTACTACAAAGGACTGCAGCCTTCAGTCTGGACAGAGACTCAATGTCAAGAAGACAAAGATTCTCACCACTGGACCAATTGGTAGCATCAGGATGGATGGCGAAGAGATTGAGATTGTTCACAGCTTCAGTTTGCTCGGCTCCACGGTCAATAATCTTGGCACCAGCAGCCAGGAAATTAAAAAAAATGTATTGCGATGGGAAAGTCTGCTGTTAGGGACCTCTCTAAAGTACTCAAGAGCAATGGTGTCTCTCTGGAGACTAAGGTGCACCTGATATAGGCCATGGTCTTTGCAATCATTTGTTATGCATCAGAGAGTTGGGCAATGACTAGAGAGGATGGAAGGGGAATTGATGCCTTTGAGCTGTGGTGCTGGAGAAGAGTATTGAATGTACCATGGACAGCCCAGAAAACAGATTGATCCTGGAGAGGGTTAAACCAGGCTACTCCTTGGAGGCAAGGATTCTGGGGCTTCATCTAACATACTTTGGACATGTTGTAAGGAGAGACAGGTCCTTGGAGAGGGACATCATGCTTGGTAGGGTGGAGGGACAGCAAAGGAGGGGAAGACTCTCTATGAGGTGGATTGATTCAGTGACTTGGGTAATCTGGATGGGTGTGTCGGAGGCAGTGCAATTGGCACAGGATAGAGCAGGGTTTAGGGCTGTTGTACATAGGGTCACCATGAGTTGCAAGCGACTCGATGGCACGTAACAACAACAACAACAACACACATCTTTTATTTTTCAGCTCAACAAAAAGAAAAAGCAATGTGATAAGTTTTAAACATGTTATGGCTATTATTTTTATCATACAATGTAAAACAAAACCTTACTTCAGTTTCAGAAGTTATTAAATTCTAGAATGAAAATTATTTACTGGGAGAATTTTTATGCTTTCATGACCTAAATTCTGCACTTTATGTTCCTAACTAATAAGACTCTGATGACAAAACTTATGGGATATTGCCAGACATTCTAAGAAAAAAAAAAAAAAAAAGAAAAAGACCAATTTTTTAGTGGTGCAAAATTTCACTAAGATTCTCAGTAATAATACTATGTTTTTCTCCCAGGCATGCTAAAAAATATTTAGGAAGCTTTGATTCTATTTTTATTCCACTATAATTTATGATACTAAGAAGTCCTGGTGACTGAAATGTTAAGTGTTCCACTGCTAATAAGAATCCACCCGTCAGCTCTGAAGTGAAGCATGTTGCAAAGTGTTCCTATAATGATTACTGACTAGTAAATCCAAGATGAATTCCTGTTACATGAGTCAAAATTTAAAAAAAAAAAAGATACCTAACAAGAAACCGAACCCTTCAATTAAATTGGCATTGTTTGTGGGTTGTTGTTGTTTTTTTCCCCAACCACAGAAATGACCTTTTAAATCTCAGTGGCTTATCTCTCTTCCAGAAACTATGCTGGTCTTATTCCTATGTGTTATGCCCAGTTGCTTCTTAAAAAGAGAAGTTTTAATATCTCACTGTCTTAGCAGAATGTAATGTCTTGACCGCACAGTGATCTGTTATTGGAGAGCTTCGATGGTACCATCAAATGCTGCCTGACTATAATAGCTGAAGCAGACCGCAGTGTCTCATGTGATCTGTGATGGCATAGCATCCCATTTAACCCTGACAAGTCCCTATTTTCACAAAGGTAAGAATGAAATACAAAGATGTTACATAACTTTTTTTTAAGATCAACACTCTATCTTTTCTTTTTTATTCAGTAGGATTCAATTTTTGTCAAATTCTAAAATAAAAATTCTTTCCTTTCCACCCTGGTGGCACAGTGGTTAAATACTATGATGCTAAGTAAAAGATTGATATCACTCCACCAAAGAGATAGGAGGCAATTACTTCCATAAAGATTATTGTTATGTGACATTGCAACCCTATGTACAACAGCCCTAAACCCTGTTCTATCCTGTGCCAATCTTATTTTCTCTGACACACCTTCCTCATTAGGCCAGTGACTGAATCAATCAATCAGTCTCATGGAGGGTCTTCTTCTCCTGTGCTGTCCATTCACCCTCCCAAGCATGACATCCCTCTCAACCTTAAAAACCTCATGGGGCAGTTTTACTCTGCCCTGTATAGGTTGGAATTGACTACACAGAAATGTGTTTGGTTTTGGTTTTTATTTTTTAATAACTAAAAATACCATGGAATATAGGGTGTGATTGAAGAGACATACTCTGGACTGAGTAACTAGAATATATAAGACCAAATTTTATACCACAACAAGATAAAGGTAAATAATCCAATAGAAAAATGGGCACAGGATATGAACAGGCACTTCACCTAAGACGACATTCAGATGGCTAACAAACACATGAAGAAATGCTCAAAATCCCTAGCCCTAAGAGAGATGCAAATTAAAACAACTATGAGAT
>NW_006399781.1:13170678-13171385 GCF_000299155.1 Elephantulus edwardii
GAGGGACAGCGCAGGAGGGGAAGACCCTCTATGAGGTGGATTGATTCAGTGACTGGGGTAATCGGGATGGGTGTGTCAGAGGCAATGCGCTTGACACAGGATAGAGCACGGTTTAGGGCTGTTGTACATAGGGTAGCTATGAGTCGCAAACTATTCGACGGCACATAACAACAACAACAACAACATGGACTGGATCTGGTGCACTTTAGTCTCTAGACTGACATCGCTGCTTCTCAGTACCCTAGAAAGTTCCCTGACAGCAGATTTACCTAATATAATTCAACTACTGATTTCCTGACTCCTGATACCAAGATTGTTGATTGTGCAAGTAAGCAAGCTGTAATTTTTAACAACCTCAATTTCTTCTCCACCCATCATAGTTCTGCCAATTGGCCCAATGGTGAGAATATTTGTCTTCTTGATGTTGAGCTTCAATCCATATTGAAAACTATACTCCTTGACCTTTATCAGCAAGCACTTCAGGTTCTCCTCAGTTTCAGAAAGCAAGGTTGTGTCATCTGTATAATGTAGATTGTTGATAAATCTTCTAATCCTGATGTCACATTTTTTCCTCATAAAGTCCTGTCTCTCGAATGATCTCTTCTGCACATAGATTGAAAATGTGTGACGACAGAACACATCTCTGACGCACTCCCTTCCTGATTTTTTTCTTGTTGTTGTTGTTGTTATGTGCCGTCGAGTCGTTT
>NW_006399781.1:13171485-13184853 GCF_000299155.1 Elephantulus edwardii
AAATTAATAAAATATAATTATAGAAAAAAAAGGGAAAAAAAAAGACCAAATTTTGTGTAATAGTTAAAGTAGTATATCAACTTGTGAGGCCATGAGTTCATATCTGTATTGTATATATATATACTCCTTCTGAATCTTGATCTGTCTTTCATTATCTATATGACTTGTGTTCTTGAGACTTGAGGGAGTGACCTGCTCATCTTGGAATTTGTCAGCCTCCAGCACCTTGAGCTAGCAGCCTGATGTCTTGGCTGTTCATTTTTGATTCATCATTTCCTGGAGCTCTCAGAGTCAGAAGAAGCCTCCAACCTGAAATCTGACCCACAGACATGGGACTTACTAGTATCTACTAGTGAACTAGTCATTTCCTAGAGATACCTTCTCTATATACATATACAGAAACATCATTGATTTTGCTTCTCTAAAGGACCCAGTCCAAGATTTTTTCTTTTTCTCTAAAATTCACTACTTCTATGAATTGCCTAGGGAGTTCTGGTTGCCTAGTGGTAAGGAGTTTTCATGCTAACCAAGAGTCAGGTGATTCAAATTCACCAGCTGCTCCATGGGAGTAAGATGAGCAATCTCCTCCCACGTAATTTACAATCTCTAAATATCCACTGGATCGGTCACTATGAATAAGTTCTGAATTGGCAGCACCCAACACTAACAACAAAAGTTGAGGGTAAGATTTCCAATTTTGATGTTGTTGTTGTGTGCCGTCGAGTTGCCTACGACTCATAGCACCCTATGTATAGCAGCTCTGAAGTCTGCCCTGTCCCAAGCCAGACTCATTGACTTCAACACACCTACTCCCCCCATTGCCCTAGTTACTGTTATCAATCCATCTCATCGGGGGTCTTTTTCTCTTGAATTGTCCCTCCACCCTTCTGAACATGATGTTCTTCTCCAAGGATTGATCCCTCCTGGTCACATGCCCAAAGTATGTGGTATGGAGCTTCAAAATCCTTGCCTCTAAGGATAAACTTGGTTTCACTGTCTCTAAGACAGACCTGTTTTCTTAGCAGTCCATGGTATGTTAAAGACTCTTTTCCAGCACCACAACTCAAAGGCATCAATTCTTTTTTCTGTCATCCTTAGTCATTGTCAAGCTCTCTGATGCATAGCAAGTAATTGTGAATACCATGGACTGGATCAGGTACTCCTTAGTCTGTAGACTGACATCATTGCTTCTCAGTACTCTGGAGAGGTCCCTGACAGCAGATTTACTTAATGTATTTCATCTTTTGGTTTCCTGACTTTCAGTGCCAGCAGTGTTGATTGTGGAGCCGAGTAAGCTGTAACTGTTAACAACCTCAATTTCTCCTCCATACATCATGGTTCTGTCAATTGGCCCAGTCGTGAGAATCTTTGTCTTTCTGATGCTGAGCTTCAATCCATATTGAAGACTACAATCTTTGATCTTTTCCAGGAATCACTTCAGGTCCTTCTCAGTTTCAGCAAGCAAGGTTGTGTCATCTGCATAACAAAGATTGTTGATGAGTCTTCCTCCAACCTTGATGGCACATTCCTCCTCATAAAGCCCAGCCTTCTAAATTATCTGTTCTGCATATAGATAAAAAAGGTATGGAGACAGGACACATTCCAAAAGGGTCGAACTTGCTCAGCATTTCTTAAGTTGAATGAACTAAAGAATAAATTTAAGCCTTGAGTTGCAATACTTAAGGATGCTATGAGTAGAATATGTAATGATACGAGAAGCATTAAAGAAGATGGAAGGAGTATACAGAATCACTCTACTATAAAGAATTGACTGACAGAGAAGAATTTCAGGAAACACATATGATCAAGAGGCAATGCTGATGAAGGAGGAAATTCAGAATGCTCTGAAGGACTTTGCAAAATATAAAGCGCCAGGATTTGAAGAAATACCAACTGACATACTTCAGCAAACAGATACTGCCCTGGATGAACTCACCAGGTTGTGCCATGAAATCTTGAAAACAACAGCCTGACCAACTCACTGAAAGAGATTCATATTTATTCCTATTTTTTTTAAAAAAGTGACCTAATAGAGTGTGGAAATTATCATACAATATCACTCTTATCACATGCAAGGAAAATCCTGGGGAAGATTATCCAGAAATGACTGGATATGACGGAGCGCTACCAGAAATATAAACAGGGTTTAAAGAGTCCGTAGCACTGGAGACATGATAGCCAAAGTCAGATGGATCTTGGCAGAAAGCAAAGAGTACCAGAGGGTATCTATCTCCGTTTCATTGACTATGCAAAGGCATTTGGCTGTGTGGATCACGACAAATTGTGGTTAAACTTGAGGAGAATGGGAATCTCAGAACACTTGATTATGCTTTAGTGAAACCTATACGTGGACCAGGAAGCAGTCCTCAGTACAGAGCAAGGAAACATTCCATGATTCAAATTCAGAAAAGGAGTACATCAGGGATACATCCTGTGTCCATATAATTCTTTCCAACTTTAAGGCAATTCAAATACTTATAAAATGAAAATATTAATTTTGTTCCCAGAGCAAGATCATACTTTACTGTTTGCAGGCTTGTTTTTTTTTAAAGTCAAAGATCTCTGACTTTCCATGCAAATATACATTTATCTTATCTGGTCGAAACACTAAAAAATAAAAAATAATGCTAAGTTCCAAATCAGCCCTTGATAAATAAGGTTATTTCCTTAAAAAAAAAAGAAAATATTTTTTTTCTCACAGCTTTTGCGTCGAATAATACAATAAATAAAAAGTATATAACATTATATAAATATTATTATTTTTTATAATTCAATACTGCAACTACTCTTAGTACTGTCATCACCTACTCCCATCACATGGTTTGGTTAAATGATATCTTTTCTATTTAAATGTAAAAACTTAACCTGTTTGGAGAAGGAAATAGACCTCTAAGGTAGATAGCTAGGGATATATTTTGTTTACAAATTTATCTTTGGAGCAGTACAAATATTTTCTATCATTATAAAAGAAAATTTAATTTTAAAAAGCAATTGCAATATCAAAAAATGAACTCGATCCAGTTGACAACATAATCATACAGAAACTATTTCATGAGATTTTAATCACAGAAATTTGATTGTACATCCCTCCCTAATGGAATATAATCTAAGAACAAAATCAACTTTAAAAAATGTTTCAAACTGCATTTGATAATTATATTATTGATGGTAATTCTAGTATTGTGATCCTAATAATGTTTTATCCATGACAAGTGATAAGCAAATTAACAATTATATGATATTCTAATACTACCATTACTGTTATTCAAATAAATAGTGTGTTTTGTTTTAGTTTTTTGTTTGTTTGTTTGTTTTTTAAATAGGGAAAGGAGACAGATGTAAAATTGAAGAGGATAAATAAGAGGATAAGTTTAAAAAGTCTGTTGTATTGAATCTGAACAAGAAATATTATGGATTCATGGGATGTTTTCCTTTATTCTAGAAATGAATGAAGTTCTGTCCACCAAAAATATCTGCAAACCAGCAATGACAAGTATCTTTTTCAAATAATTGTTTCAGCATCTGGGGCAGAAAGGATACAGTAAGTCTGAAACTTCAGGTATATACAATAGCAAAGACAGTACCAAATGTTGTGCCAAAGATGTTATGTATCAACATGAATAGTCTCTCACTGATCAAAAGTGGGGTTATTTGGTAATTTGTAACACTAATAGGTGCAATGAATTTAAATCTATCAAATATGCTTAAATCTAGGCATTTATAATGCTAATCTCTGGGTAATCAAAGAATTGTTGTTGTTTTGTGCCACTGGGTCAGCTATGACTCACAGTGGTCTTAAGCACAATAACTCTGAATTCTGCTCTATTTTGAGGCAATCTCACTGTCTCTGACACACTTACCCTTATCACCCCAGTTATTGTGTCAATTCATCTCATCCAGGATCTTCTTCTCCTGTCCATTTACTCTACCGAGCATGATGTCCTTCTCCAAAGACTGGTCTCTCCTGATTACATGACTAAACTATGTGAGACAGAGTCTCAACATTCTTGGCTCTAAGAAGCAGCTTAGTTTTACCCTTTCCAGGACAGTGGAAGAAAATTTTATTTTTACTGTAGAATTTAAAGTAACAAGGGAAGAAAAATGATAGTATTACCACCATACAATCATAAATTGTATCTACACCTGCTAATAGCTAGTATGAGGTGTTCCTGGTCAAACACAAAACCACAAAAGAAGAAGAAGAAAAACGAGGAGACTCCATATATGTTAAGGGGTCCAAATTTAATTACCACTTTACAAGAAGTATACAAGACAGAAAACATCTTAAATTATAACACAGCAATAGGATCAGCAAAATCAAGACCAGGTAAAACTTTAAGAGAGAAACAACTTAGCACTTTCCATAAATAAATTATAAAAACACAAATGATAAAGATGAAATTTACAAAGTAAATAAAAATGTAAAAGACTTTTAAATTTACACACTATCTAGTTGTTATTGATTGCCTTCGAGTCAAGCGTGTCTCATAGTGACCCTATGAACAAAAGGCCTGAAGCCCCTCTACAACTATTGACATTTATCAAAGTTCATAGAGTTTCCGGAGGCATGTTATTTAGGAAGTGGATGTCACTCCTGCTTCCAAACATGTCATAGTACGTTATTGTTGTTATGTGCCAAACATGACTTTTTTAAAGATAACTACTAATCTGAGCCCTGATTTGATATGATGATATTAAAGAATTATTATTTAAATATTACATTTCATAATAATAGTTCAGTAATGTTGAAACAACAACAACAAAAAATCATCTAGAATTCAGATTCACCACACACAAAAACAAAATTCCTAAGGGAAATGTCTGAAGTCATTTTTGGGGCAGTAAAGCACAAGATGATCCTAAAATATCTATTTCCAAGAACAATGAGGTACTTAAAAATTAGGGAGATACATCAATACGAATCAGAAGCGAGTTTGATGGGGCTTCTACAGGCCAAAGTTGCAACAACTTAAGCATGATAAAGAATAATGAAAAGTGTGTGCTATAATACTTAAGAGAAATTCATGAGTCCTTAGAAACATAAAACAAGAAAGAAAGGGTGAGGGGGAAGGGAGAAAAAGAATCCCTTATTGTAAATACCATGCAATAAAACTGGAGAAAATAAAATCAAATCCACAAGAACCAAAGTTTGACCTTGAGTCTGTCCCACCAGAATTTAAAGACTATTTTAGGAACAGGTTTGAAGCCTTGAATACTAATGAGTGAAGACCATATGATCTGTGTAATGAATGATCCCAAGAACAGAAGGCAAAAAGTCACTAAAAAGACAGAGGAGGAAGAAAAGACCAAGAAGGATGTGAGAAGAGACTCTCAATATTTCACTAAAACACCCAGAAACCAACGCAAAGGGAAGAAATCAGGAAATTAAGGAGCTGAAAAGAAGATTTCAAAAGGCAACATGAAAAGACAAAGCAAAGTATTATAATGAAATGTGCATAAAACTGGAGTTAAAAGGAACAAACTCAGCATTTCTTAAGCTGAAGAAACTGAAGAATAAATTCAAGCCTAGAGTTGCAGTACTTAGGGATGCTGTGGGCAGAATAGTATTTTTTTTTTGGTTGTTCTTTTGTGCCATCAAACTGGATCTGACTGGAACAGGAGGAAACTGCCCCCCCTTCTCCAGTGGAGCATCTTGTGTGTTCAACCCATGTGACTTCAGGATTGTAGCACAGCTTCTTGCCATTAGGCCACCAGAACTCCCTTTGTGGGCAGAATGTTGAATGACACAGAAAGCATTAAAAGAAGATGGAAGGAGTACACAGAGGCACTATATCATAAAGAATTGCCTGATGCAAAAGAATTTAACGAAACATGATGATCAAGAGCCTATGGTGATGGAGGAGGAAGTTAAAGCTGCTCTGAAGCAATCGGGGGCGGGGGTGTGCAGGGGGGAAGGCCTTGGGAATTGATGGAATACCAACTGACATATTTCAGCAAACAGATGATGCCCTGGATGCACTCACCAGGTTATGCCATGAAATCTGCAGGACAAGGACCTGAGCAACTGATTGAAAGAGATCTGTATTTATCCTATTTAAAAAAAAAATGGTTGACCCAAGAAAGTGTGGAAATTATAGAAAAATATTGCTAATATCATCCACAAGCAAGACCATGCTGAAGATTATTCAGAAATACCTGTGGAGGCTGAGTTCAGAAGAGGCCATGGCACTAGGGACATCAGAGACAACATTAGATGGATCTTGGCTGAAAGCAGAGAATACCAGAGGAATGTATGTTTCATTGACTATGCAAAGACATTTGACTGTGCAGATCAAAACAAATTGTAGGTAATCTTGAGAAGAACTGTGCTCGTGCAAAACCTTTTCAAGTATCAGGAAACAGTAGTCAGAACAAAGCAGGGAAACACTGCATGGTTCAGGATCAGGAAAGGTGTGCATCAGGGATGCATCCTATCTCCATACTTTTTTAATCTATATGCATAACAGATCATTCAAGAGGCTGGAATTTATGAGGAGGTCATCAGAATTGGAGGAAGATTCGTCAACAACCTGCGTTATGCAAATGACACAACCTTGCTTCCTGAAACTGAAGAGAACATGCAGCATTTGCTAAAGAAGACCAAGGACTGTAGTCTTTAATATGGTTTGAAGCTCAACATCAAGAAAACAAACAAAGATTCCCACCACTGGACAAATTACGAGCTTCATGATGGATGGAAAAGAGATTGAAATTGTTGATAACTTCTGCTTGCTTGGTTGCACAATCAACACTCTTGACACCAACAGTCAGGAAATCAAAAGAAAAATTGCATTGGGAAAGTATACTGTCAGGGACCTCTCTAGAGTACTGAAGAGCAACGATATCAGTTGGGATACTAAGGTGAGCCTGGTCCAGGCCATGGTTTTGCAATTACTTGTTATGCATAAGAGAGCTGGACAATAACTAAAGATGAAAGAAGAAGGATCAACACCTTTGAGTTGTGGTGCTGGAGTAAGAGTGTTAAACATACTGTGGATTACCAGGAGAAAAAGACAGGTCTGTCCTGGAGAGGGGAAAACCAGGCTATTTCCTGGAGGCAAGGATCTTGATGCTCCATCTTACATTCTTAGAGCATGTGGTCAGAAGAGACCAGTCCTTGGAGAGGGACATCATGCTTAGAAGGTTGGGGGACAGTGCAGGAGAGGAAGACCCAGAATGAGATGGATTGTCTCAGTGACTGAAGGAATGGAATTAGGTCTGTCAGAGACGATGAGATTGGTTCATAATAGGGAAAATTTCAGAGCTAATGGACATAGGATCTCCATGAGTTGCAAGTGACTTGATGGTACATAACAAGAACAGAAGTAAAACAAATAGAAAAATTAGAAAGATCAACCTTTCATAATCATTATACTAATTATTAATAATCAATCAAGACTTCTTTTTAACACATTTAATCAATTGGCAAAATTTTATTCAGCATAACTATTTTTTATCAATTACAAGACTGGGAGAAAGACATATATGGGACAGAAATTTTGCCTGTACCACCACAGCAAAGTAATCTGTCAACCTCAAAACTAATGGTTTATCATCTGTCACATGGGATGATGCCACTAAAACGACAAAATAGCAGTATTTTTATTCTTGCTTTTTTTGCACAAATGCCTAACTGAATAACATAATGAACCAATAATCAGTTAAAACCAAACTGAACTATTTCCACAAAGGAGAAAGATTCTACAAAGCAGTATTATTTTACTTTTGAAAATGTTAATGTCATGAAAGACAGAGAAAGCAACAGGAACTCTTCTAAAGAAAAAGAAACTAAACAGAAATGGGTTCTTCTTTGGCCTCCTTATTCATTGCTCAACTTTCAGATGCATAAGAAGCAAGTAAGAATACCATGGTTTGGACAGGCCCATCTTAGTCTTTAAACTGCCTCTCTTGGTCCTTAACATTTTGGAGAGATCCTTAATGGGAGATTTCCCCATTGCAACATTTCTTTTGAATTTATTGACTGCTGATGCCATTAATGTTGAGGATCCAAGTAAAACAAAATTATTGATAATTTCAACATTTCCCCCGATCTTTCATGATGTTGTTTGTTGATCCAGCAGTATTTTAATTTTCTTAATGCTGAGATGTAATCTATCTTGAAGGCTGTAGTCTTTAATCTGTAGATAAGTGTTTCAAGCCTTCTTCACTCAGTGAAAACAAGGTTGTGTCATTTGCACAATGCAGGTTGTTGGTCAGTTTTTTTCAATCTTTTTGCCTCTTTCTCCTTTACATGATCCAGCTTCTTAAATT
Organism: Elephantulus edwardii; assembly: GCF_000299155.1. Taxonomy (NCBI): domain Eukaryota; kingdom Metazoa; phylum Chordata; class Mammalia; order Macroscelidea; family Macroscelididae; genus Elephantulus; species Elephantulus edwardii. The sequence continues at coordinate 13,179,757 of NW_006399781.1, forward strand.
ATTTGCTCAGCATATAGATTTAATGTGGAGATAGGATACCTGATTTTAAACCATGTAGTGTTTCCTCGTTCTGTTCAGACAACTGCTTCTTGGGCTATATATAGGCTTCTCATGAACACAATTAAGTGTTGTAGGATTTTCATTCTTCCAATATTATCCATAATTTGTTATAATCTACAAAGCCAAGTGGCATTGCATAGTCACTACAACATAAGTAAACATCTTTCTGTTATCCTTGCTTTGAATTGTGGTGTTGTTAAGTAGTATTATATGTATCATCTACTACAAAAAGAAAAATCAAATCTGTCTTGGAGGAAGTCCACCCAGGACACTCCTTAGAGGATCTTACATACTCTGAGTGTGTTATCAAGAGGGATCACTGAAAGAGGGGAGGACCTTCAACAAGATGGCTTGATACCATGTCTATACTCACGGGTTCAAGCATGGCAGAGATCATGAAAAATGAGCAGGATAGCATAAGACTTAGACATGTTTGTCATAGGGTTGCTAGGAATCATAACCATATCCATGACACCTAATGACAACAATAACAAATGGAAATGGGTAGGGGGTGGGAAGAAGGAGCCTTGCTTTAATAGTGTTTAATGTGTCAGGGTGCAAAGAATCTATGTGAAGGTTCAAGGTGTCAAGGCCATATGTTAATGTGGCATAATTTCAAACGAGGAGAAACCACTGCAATTAATCATTAATAATTGGAATATGGGATATCTGAAGCATGGATCTAGAAATGCTGGAAGTTGTTAAAATGAAATGAATGCATAAAGATCAATACTTAAGGCATTAATGAGCTAAAATGGACAGGTATTTGCCATTCTGAATTGGAAAATCATGTGATCTGCTCTTCTGGGAATGACAAATTGAAGAGGAACAGTGTTATGTTCATGGTCAAAAAGAACATGTCAAGATCGGACCTGGAATACAATGCTGATAGTGATGGGATAATATCAACAGGCCAACAAAAAAGGGCTACTAATATGACAGTTACTCAAATTTACAAGCCAATACTAAAACCAGAGATGAGGAAATTGTGGATTTCTACCATCATCTGTTATTTTCTCCTCTTTGGCTCTGATTGTTGGTGCATAAAGTTGAATGATAGTGGTATTAACAAGTCCTCCTTGTAAGCATATGAATATTATCCTGCTACTCACAACATTGTATTTCAAGAAGCTAGAAACATCTTTGTAACTATAAACATGACCTTATTTTTTTCCTCATCTTTTCATTACCAGCATAGTAGATTATATGACTGTCTGATTCAAAATGCCCCATACCAATCCATCTGATTTCACCAATACCTAGTGTGTCAATATTTATGCATTCCATTTATTTCTCCACAATCTTCAATTTTCCTACATTCCTACTTCTCACTTTCCACATTCCAATCATTAGGGTCTGCTTGCAACTGTTTCTCCTCTTTTGTGATTCCCAACACAAAAGTTCGCCCTCCTGTGGCATCTTTGCTAGTCTAATCTAAGTGTACTCTGTTATACATAGGGTTTTCAAAGGCCTGTTGTTACAGAAGTGGATAATCAATTCTTCTCCCTAGTCAGTCTTAGTTTGGGTGCTCAGCTTTAGAGTAATATTTGACAGACAAGCATTTTACCCAAAAGAGTTGATACGAGTATGCAGATAACATCAGGTGTTGGGCCCAGGGGCCCACCCTTTCCACACATAATTTGCGTTGCCACCTTTACCTTGCACTGTCGGCATCCAGCTCAATTCTCTTTCCTTGCCCCTCAAGCACCACCCATCCTCTCTGGTTTGACGGGTAAAGCCTCCCACCTCCTCTGTCCTCCCATTTCTTCTCCACTCTCCTGGGATATTGGTGCTCCTGACTCAGAAGTGGCTGGTGGTGTTTATGTGGTGAGGATGGTCTCCATGTGTTTCCCACAGGTTACAATTGGAAATTAAAAAAAAACCACAAAACTGAGATACATTAGTACTAATCGGGAACTAGAGTGTAAAAGCTGGGAACAACGGAAAAGAATCAGTAGTCCGGAAACATGAACTTGATGACAGAAATGAGCTGGACACAGAATAATTTTATTCTGGACAATCAATGATTTATTCATTGCAAATGCGTTTTGTAAGAAACACAAACAACAACTATACACAAGGACCTCACCTGATGTTTATATATCACACATTGTTTATATATGTGGAGAACATCATTGGAGAAGCTGAGTATCAGCTGTGAAAACTAGGCCAGGTGGTGATTGTGGGTCAGATCCGTCAACTACTCATTTGCCAGTTCAAACTGAAGCTAACGAAAATAAAATCAAATCCACAAGAATAAAAGTTGAGCTTAAGCCCATCCCTCCTGAATTTAAAGCCCATCTCAGGAACAGATTTGAGGCCTTGAATACCAATGAGCATAGACGAGATGAGCTGTGTTTGAGAATGTCAAGAATATCTTCCATGAAGAATACAAAAGGCCATTACAAATACAGAGGAAGAAGAAAAGACCAAAATGGATGTCAGAAGAGACTCTAAATATTGCATTAGAGAGCTGAGAAGACAAAGCAAAGGGAAGAAATAAAGATGTGAAGGAGGTAATACAGAAGATTTCAAAGGGCAGCACAGGAATATAAAGCAAAGTATTATCATAAAATGTGCAAAGAGCTGGAGTCGGAAAGTCAAAAAGAATGAACTCACACAGCCGTTCTTAAGCTGAAGGAATGGAAAAACAAATTCAAGCCTCGAATTTCAGTACTTAAGGATGCTAAAGGCATAATGTTGAATAACCCAGGAAGCATCAAAAGAAAATGAAAGGAGTACACAGAATCACTATACCAAAGATAATTGGCTGATACAGAAGAATTTCATGAAAAAACATTTGATCAAGAGTCTGTAGTAATGAAGGAGGAAGTCAATCTACTCTGAAGGAATTGACAAAAAACAAGGCCCCAGGAATTGACAGTATACCAATTGACATATTTCAACAAAAAGATTCTACCCTGGGCGCACTCACCAGGTTGTGCCAAGAAATTTGTAGAATAACCACCTGGCTAATTGACTGGAATATATTTGTTCCCATTCCACAAAAAAGGTGACCTAACAGAGTGTTGAAATTATTGAACAATATCATTAATATCACATGCACTCAAGATGCTGCTGAAAATTATTCAAAAACAACTGGAACAACCCATCAGCAGAGAACTGCCAGATGTGCAGGCTGGGTTTAGAAGAGGCCGTGGCACTAGGTTATAGCCAATGTTCGATGAATTTTGGCGGAAAGCAGAAATTAATAGAGAAATGTCTAAATTTCATTGACTATGCAAAGGCATTTGACTCTGTGGAAGCTGTGGCTGACATTGAGAGGAATGGGAATCCCAGAACACTTGATTGTGCTAATGTAAAATCTATAACTTGGCACATGAGGCAGTCAACAAAACAGAGCAAGGAAACACTGCATGGTTAAAAATCAGGAAAGTTATATACCAGGGATGCAACCTATCTTCATATCCTTTCAATCTATTTGCAGAACAGATCATATTAAAGGCTGTAATTTATGGGGGAGGGGAATTTAAAATGGCTAGAATAGTACATAGATAGAGAACTGCCAGAAGAATTTCAATCAGGATTTAGAAGAGGCATGACACACAGGATAGTATTGCTGATGCCAGATGGATCCTGGCTGAAAATGAAGAATACCAGATGAATGTCTATTTGTGTTTTATTGATTATGCAAAGTCATTTAACTGTGGGGATTATAACAAGTTGTGGCTGATATTGAGAAGAATGGGAATCCCAGAGCACGTAATTGTACTCATGCAGAACCTATACCTAGCGCAGGAGGCTATTGTATGAACAGAGCAGGGAAACACTGCATGTTTTAAAATTGAGAAAGGTATATGTCAGGGATGTATTTTCTCTCCATACCTATTCAATTTGTGTGCTGAACAAATTACTTGAGACGCTGGATTCTGGAAAGAGAAGTGTGCCATCAGAATTGGAGGAAGACTCATTAATAACCTGTGTTATGCAGATGGCACAACCTTGCTTGCTGAAAGTAAAGAAGACTTGAAGCACTTGTTGCAGAAGGTTAAGGAATGAAGCCTTCAGTATGGATTGCATCTTATAATAAAAAAAAAACAACAAAGATTCTTACCACTGGACCGATAGACAGTGCTATGATGAAGAGGAGATTGAAATTGTCAACAGCTTCATCTTGCTTGGATCCACAATTAACATCCCTGATAGCAGCAGTCAGGAAATAAGGAGATGCATTGCACTGGGAAAATTGTCAGGGCAATAGAAAAGACATTTCCACAAGAGGAAAACAATGAAAAGGTTTTACAATAGACACAAAGAGTAGATGTCTAGTGCCTAAAATCAAGACAGTCTAGATTCCAGGGGAAGCCTGCGTTGTTGACCTGTAACTATCAATGATTGTATCATGGCAACCCCAAACACTGTGGATCCATAATTGGTCAGGACTGCCATCGTGATTGCAATGGTCTTTATCACCTGATTTCCAAAAGTATCGCCAGACATTTCCTTCTGTTGTTGTTATGTGCCGTCGAGTTGCGTGTGACTCATAATAATCCTATGCACAATAGCTCTGAAGCTTGCCCTGTCCTGGACCAGTCTCACTGACTTGAACACACCTACCTCCATTGCCCTAGTCACTGTATCAATCCATCTCATTTGGGGTCTTCCTCTCCTGCCCTGACCCTCCGTACTTCTGAACATGATTTCCTTCTGCAGGGATCAGTGCTTCTGAGCACATGCCCAAAGTATACAAGACAGAGCTTCAAAATTCTAGCCTCAAAGGAGAAACTTAGTTTCACTCTCTCCAAGACAGACCTATTTGTTTTCTTAGAGATCCATGGTATGTTCATGACTCTTCCCCAGCACCACAACACGAAGGCATCAATTCTTCTTCTGTGATTCTTAGTCATTGTCCAGCTCTCTGATGCATAGCAAGTAATTGTGAAGAGGAAGAAAAGACCATAATGGATGTCAGAAGAAACTCTGAAGATTGCACTGGAACGTAGAGAAGCCAAAGCACAAGGAAGAATCCAAGACACTAAGGAGCTGAACAGAAGATTCCAAAAGGCAGCACGGAAT
>NW_006399781.1:13187758-13209674 GCF_000299155.1 Elephantulus edwardii
CAGATCTTCCACCAATCCTGATGCCACAATTCTCCTCATAGAGCCCAGCTTCTCGGATAATCTGCTCTGCATACATGTTGAAAAGGTATGGAGACAAGATGCATCCCTGGCGTACACCCTTCCCAATTTTGAACCATGCAGTGTTACCCTGCTCTGTTCTGACTGCTGCCTCTTAGAAGCTCTATTGAAACCTGTGATATATCTAAACAACATGCAAGCATCCACTGACAGACTCTAATGTGTCTGAGCAGCATTGACTTGAAATTAGCCCTTTTTTAACTGACAAAATGATTTATTCAATATGAGTTTCTCATTCAATTTCCTCATTCATATCATCCATATCATAAATTTGTTGTGAAGATTAAATGAAATTTTACATGTAGAGGACTTAGCACAGAGTCTTACCTAGAATAAATATTTAATACTATCTCACTTAAAATCATAGTTTATAATCCAGTTTAATCTTTGTTTTCAAATGTCTGCTCTATCTGTTCTTGGCCTTTCCTTTCCCCCTGGAACTCTTCAGGATTCTCAGAATGAGTGATAATGTGTCTGTATATAAAGCCGGTGTAAGTTCTTTGTGTAGAGACTGAGCCCAGTTCATCTTTGCTTCTTATCTCAATTGTCTTGAATGGTATTAAGTTCATAACAGACGTTCCACAAATGTATCTTCAACAGACATTCCAAGAACTTGACATTTGGTGCAATATAGAAAGAAACCAAGACTTTAAAAACTTCAATTTTTATAAGTGCTGTGAAAATGACTACGGACAATTAATGAATGAAACAGCTTGGTAACTTTCCGTCAATTTAAGTCTTCCACACAAGGACCACAAGCCAGGACTGAGCTATTATCTCAGAGTCTGAATGCCCTTTCTACAGAAAACCTGACAAAAGCAGATATGTTTGAAGGGAGAATGGCATGCTTCTTAGACAATAGACAGCAATATTTGTCTTCAGGGGACAGAAGAAGTCAAGGGTTTGGGAACAAAAAAGAAATAAATGAAGCCACAAGTGAAAACTCCCAGCTTCACATTTATTAATGACATTTATTATCAACTATGCATATTTTTAAACACTGCACCATTTCAATCTAGCAGTTTAATTGACAAGTGGTGAAAAGCATCATCTCACAGCTCAGTTACGACTCATTGATCTTACTGTTTGATCCCTTCTTCCCAGTGTTGCGAGCAATTTGGCAGCCTCATTATTGACAGAGAAAACGGCTCAAATTTTAATGAGCGATACTTTGGGGAGGAAGAGTGTGGAATGATGCTCCAAACTAAAACTATTCAAGAAAATAGCAGTTCTTGATAAATAACCAGGAATGGTATGGGCTATAAAACGACTCAGCACAGCTTTATGAGGCAGAACTGGGCACGTAAGTGGTGATGTTTTAAAGAGGGAATTCTCTCATTGCTATACTAAGCCAAGTTATCTGCTTATTAAGCTTTATAGACCTGTAGAGTTTTGAGATAACACTGTATATAGTAATCAGGCAGGCATTGGATCAAATTCACCCAATGACTTGGCAGGAAAAAGATGTGAAATCTCCTACTGTGTGATCTGCAGCCTCTGAAAACCCACTGAAAGGTCACCTATGAGTTGGTTCCCGCTTGAAGGCAATGCGTGGGTGAGTATTGATAAAAACATACATAAAATGTGTTCTGCTCAAAGACTTCAAATGTTCTTGACATCAGCTTCTTTAGTGACTGAAATTCCACCTAACTTTTCAAACTTTATGTGAGAAAAGATAACCTTTAACCAGCAACTTGTCTGAAGTTAGAATAATAAAACGAAAATTTATTTTTCTTAGGACATAATAGAATGAGAGAGATGTAAGAACTGGATTATGAATTTTACAAATTTGGAAATACAGAGTTCACTCAATTTAGGGTCAACAACATCAAAATAGTGGCTAGCAGGTTACATGTGAGAAAAAAAAATTACACTAATATTAGCCAACAAAATGTTCATCATGCTCGCTTCCCACCTACGATCCTTGCCACTGCTTTCATTGGTAACCTCAATATTTCCCTACAAACACAAACCCAAACCACTGCCAGTGAACCTGAGTCCAGTCTGATGCAACCTGGTATATTTCCAGTGGGTTTCCAATGCTGAAAATTGTAATGAGAGGAGACTGCTCAGCTTTAACCTGGGGAATGGCTAATGAATTCCAACTGCCAACTTTTTTAGTTAGCAGCCAGGCACATAAACACACGATGCCACTGGAAAATCTTGTATTTGTTGCACCCTCCAAGCAATTTTCTACTCTTTGGCTGGAACTATCTTTGTATGATTCAGCCTGATTATGTAACCTCTCTGTTTTAAAATCTTTCATGGGCCCTCATTTCACCCTCAATTAGTCAGTTCTACTTTCTGGAGGCAGATCCTCTCCCTCCCTGAAGTCACATTCTCCAGGCCTCCCATTTTCTCCTGCTCCTTATGTATATAAACATGCCATGTGTTTCTAAGGTCCCAGATTTTAGTTAATTCTTCCCTTTTTATTTAGCATTTTTTCTCCCCAATTTTCTCTTCTAGATTGCCTCCAGACATTCTTCAGTGTTCATAGTAAGACTTTCAGTAAAGTTTTGCTGGACCCAGTGAACAAGAATTATCCCTTCTGCCTCTTTAATATCATAGAATCCACTCGCTACTATATGGTTTGCCTTCAAAATGTGGTGTTGGCAGAGTGTTGAATTTCTCATGAACTGTCAGAACAATAAACAAATCTGATTTGAAGTAAGTGCAACCAGAATATTGCTTAGAGGCAAAAATGTTGAAACTTTATCACACTTATTTCGGGCATATTCTCAGGATGAATCAATCCATAGAGAGAGATTGTTCTGGGAAAGAGAGAGGGCCAGAGAAAGAGTAAGAATCTCAGTAAGTTGACTTGATACAGTAACTCCCGCAATCGGCTTTAGCATAACAGAGATCATGAAGATAGTGTTCAACCGGGCAAGGTCCACTCAGTGGCACTGTCTGATTATCTCAGTGGTTCTTCTTTGTGTTAAAATGTGAGAGCAAAAATTGGGTGAAATTGAAGCCATAATTTATTATCCTAAAACTATTTCATTTCAACACAGAAATACCATATTACCCAGTAATTGCAGTATTTCTAGATGTGACCTCAATGTAATATCTGGCCAATGGAACTTGGTCAAAAGTGAGGTATACCACTTCAAACCAGCTTTCCAACATATCTGGTATAACCTTATTTTCTTTACCTTGTGGAAAACATAGGTAGAAGTTTTGGACTCCAAGTATCAACTCAATAAAAGAAACGTGGGTTCTGAGTCACCACCTGGAACATATATACTCCACTAGATCATCAACACCAAACCGGTCATGTACAAGAAATAGACAGTAAACACTTTTAAATTGGGGCTCATCTTACTTATTCGAACACAGTATTTTATTAATTTAATTAGATTATTAAATCTTTATCAATTCAATCTTTGGGCATGTTACTAAAATGATTTATTCCTTGGAGAAGGATATGATTCTGGAAAGAGTGGAGGGTCGGCGAAGGCGAGGAAGACCCTCAACCAGGTGGGTTGATGTGGTGACTTCTGCAATGGGCTCTTGTGTGTCAGGAAGTGTGAGGATGGCACAGGGCAGAACACGGTTCAGATCTTTTGTTCATAGGTTCTCTATGAGTCATACTTGACTCGATGATATGCAACAACAACAGCAACAACATTTATCCAGTTTAGTTCTGGTCTCTGTTGGTCCTGGACTCCTTGATTCAACTGTTTAATGATGTTATTGCCATTATTTTAGACTCTTTTTTTCCCTAATATATTGTTTGTATAGTATGAGGTGTAGCTATATTAGTAGTAACAGTAGTTGTCATTACTTTCTTTAAGTTTGATTTTTTTATTATTATTATTAATTTCAATGAAAATTTACAGAGGCTTTGGATTTCCATTCATTCATTGTTGCACTTTTCTCCGTTTTGCTGTGGAGTTGATTCTGGCTCATAATGAATTTATGTAAGTTGCAGTAGACTTGTGCTTCATAAGTTTGTCAGTGGCTACTTTTTCAAAAGCAGATGGTCTTTCTTCTGTAGAGCCTCTGAGAAGACTCAAACCACCAATCTTTTGATCAATAGCTGACTAAACCATTTACATTATTCAGGAACTCATTTTTGTGATTGAGATAGATAGATAGATAGATAGATAGATAGATAGATAGATAGATAGATAGATTACATATTACATATTACTATATTAGGAGAAAGTATTGAAGTTGTCATTGAGTTAATGGAGAACAAAATAAAATCCTTGGTATCAGCAGTCAGAAGATCGGGACATGTATTACATTGGGTTAGTCCACTGTCAGACAGCTCTCCAAAATACTTAAAAGAAATGATGTCAGTTTTATGACTTAAGTTGGACCTGACTTAGGACATGATCTTTTCAATCACTTGCTATGCTATGCACCTGAGACCTCGACTATGAATAAACATGACAGAAGAAGAGTTGGTGTGATGGAGAAGAGTTCTGGACTGCCAAAAGAGCACAAAGATATGTCTTTGAAAAGTTGTATCCAGAGTGTTTCTTGGAGACAAAGGTATTGATGCTTCATCTTTTATACTTTAGACGTTGCTAGGGGAGGCTATTCCTTGGAAACAGATATCATGCTTGAAAGATGGGGGCTAAAAGAAAAAGAAGACACCCAACAAGATGCATTGACATATGTAGTAACTGCAGCAATGGGCTCAAATGTGTCAGAGATGATGATGAGAATGACAGAGGACAGGACAGGGCTCAGGTCTGTTATCTGTAGGGTGGCTATGAGTTGCAATCCACTTCATAGTACCTAATAACAACAATATATTGTTAGGAGCTGTTAAGGTGGAAGTCAGAACCAACTCATAGCTGACCAACAGCAGGTTTTCAGAAGCAAAAAAGTGCAGAGGAGAACATTTCCCACCTTTCTCCTATGGATTGAAACTGCCTGCCTTTGTGCTACCAGCACAACTCCTTACTCACTAGACCACTAGAGTTACACAAACACACACACACACACACACACACACACACACACACACACACACATTTATTGTCTCACTTGGATTTTAATTTCTCATAGTTTCTTTTTTTTTTAACTGCCCTTTGTCTCTCCTTCTCATTTTCAGTTCTGAATGTCACTTGCCACTGTAGGAAAAAATCATAGAAATCAGATTTTTGGTTCTACAACAAATTGATGCTGCTTCCTCATTGCTAATGGGCAAACCACTCATCATTTCTTGCATTCCTTGTTTAAGTCGTAGCAGCTTTTATACAAGCTTTCCTACTTTTTCAAAATTACACACCTCCTTTCCAAGGAGTTGACCCTTTTTGGTGTTATTGATCCTCCTCTCTAATGTTTATCCTTTTTCTTATTTCCACATTAGAAGACTATCAAATCTAAAACTATGTCTTCTTTATCGTTCATCCTCTTCTTTTCTCATTAAAACCTGCTTTCTAGAGCCTGCCTTCTAGAGCTACCAATTCAATTAGTTCCTCTAATAATAGCTCATATGCTCACACGTTTGTGTAGCTTTGCACAAGGTGCTTTCTGTTGTGAAAATGCTTGTTATCCATCTTCTAAATCTGCAAGGCTTATACTATCTTTCTAGAAACAGATCAAATATCGAGTCTTCCATAAAGTTTTACTTGACTTTCTCAAGCCATTTTATTCACTCTCTCCTATGTTCCCTCATCATATTTTCACTCTCTTTGGTTTTGTTTTTCATCATTATCCCTTTGTAAGTCTGCCCCCTCCTAGACTGTGAGCCTTTCTGAGAGTAGGGCCAATTTTGATTTATCCTTTGAGAGTTTTCTATTTTTAGCACTAGGGACTATGCCCTAGACAAGCAGGAGATCTTTAGCTAAGGAAGGCAAATAATTGAGTCTGTATTAGAGAGACTTGTCTCAAATAGCCTCAGTATTTAGGGCCCAGAGTTAATGAGGTTGAAACTGGAAGAAAGGAAATGGTCTTTGTATAAGACAATAAGCTTGGTTTTATTCTGTTATCTTAACCTGTCTTAATATCTTAGGTATGTCCTAATTGAAGTCAGAGAACAGACTATGACCGGTAGGTAAAAGTCACAAGTACACTGATGAACAAAGCAAAAGGTCATTACAAATACAAGAGAGAAATAATATACCAAGACAGATGTCAAAAACAACTCTGAAACTTATACTAGAACATTGAGATGACAAAATAAATGGAAGAACTGTTAAAGTAAAAAAGGTAAACAAAAAAGACTTCAATAAGTAGTTCAAGAAGACAAAGTACTATAAAGAAACATGCAAAGAGCTGGAGTTAGAAAACCAACAGGGAAGAACACATTCTGCATTTCTCAAATGGAAAGAATAGAAGATCAAAATCAAGCCTTGAGTTGTAATACTGAAGCATTGCATGGGGAAATTTTGAAGGATGCAGAAAGCATCAAAAGAAGAAAAATGCCAAAAAGAATTGATGGACACTGAACCATTTCAGGAAGTCGCATATGACCAAGAACCAATGGTAATGAAATTCAAGCTGCATTGAATTGAAGGCATTGGGAAAAAATAAGGCTCCAGTACTAACTGACATGTTTCAACAAAGACATGAAGTCTTGGATGTACTCACTGGTCTAAGCCAAACATGTGGAGAATGACTTGGCCAAATGAGTAGAAGAATTTAATATTTGATCCCATTTAAAAAAATGGGGATCCCATAGACTGTGGATACTATCAAACAAATAACCTTCAGCAAGATTTTACTTGCATGTAAAACTATTTAAAAAGTGACTGGAATAGTAGAATATTGACAGAGAAACACTAGAAGTTCATGCTGGGTTTAAAAGAGGCGGTGGCAGCAGGAATATCACTGTTGATGTCAAATGGATCCTGACTGAAAACAAAAAATACCAGAAAGATATTATTTGCATTTGACTAACTATGCAAAAGTATTTGACCGTGTGGATGACAAGAAATTATAGCTAACACTGAGAGAATAGGAATTCCAGAGCACTTAATTATGTGGTCCAAGAGGCAGTTATCTAAACAGAATAAAGGTACATTGCATGGTTTATAGTCAGGAAAGATTTGCAGCAGTGTTATAGCTTTTCTTCATGTCTATTAAATCAGTATGTTGAACAAATCATTGGACAAGCCAGAATATATAAAGAAGAATGTGACATTAGAATTGGAGGAAGACTCACCAACAATTTGTGTCATGCAATTGATACAACCTTGCTTATAGATAATAGAGAAGATTTGAAGTACTTACTGAAAAAGATCAAAGACTTCTACATAGATTACATTTCAACATAAAAAAAACCAAACCAAAAACAAACACCTCCTCAACAGGCCAATAGGCAGCATCACGATAGTGAAGGGAAAGATTGAAATAGTCAATAATTTCTGGGTCTACAATCTGCACGCATGGTAACAACAATCAAGAAAGCAAAAAAGTTTTGTGTTGAGAAAAATTGCTGTCAAGGACTTCTCCAAAGTTCTCAAGAGTAAGTATGTCAGTTTAAAGACTAAGGTGCACCTGATTCAAGTCTTGGTTTTTTCAATTGATTGCTGTGCATCTAAAAGTTTGATAATGAATCAGGATAACAGAAAAATAATTGATTCCTTTGAATTGTGGTTGTTGTTGTTAAGTGTCATCGAGTCGCAGGCGACTCATAGTGACCCTATGAAGGACAGTCCTCAACGCTTGTGTGTCTCTCATCCTCTCTCCAGGTTCACAGGGTTTCTGGAGGCAAGCTATTATGGAAGTGGATGCCATTCCTGCTTCCAAGCTTGTTTTAATCAGAGAGCTCCACCCAACACTGTCCACATTGGGTAACCAAACATTAACGCATTTGAAATACATCAGTGTCACAGTGTTCAGCCTCACAGCAACCACAAGTTACCATTGTATGGCAAGTGGACACACCAGGGCTATACGACCTAGAGGAATGTTTGAACAAAAACAATGAAAGACGGGTTTGAGGGCCGCGGATTAAAAGTCACCCACCTTTGGCTTGGTAGCATTGCTTTCTGTCCACTGGACCAACTGATCTATCTCTATGTTGATGTTGTTAAGTGCCGTTGAGTCTCAGGCGACTCATAGCGACCCTATAAAGGACAGTTGTTGATGCTTGTTTTGAATTGTGGTTGTGGTGTTGGTGAAAATTATTATATATCCCATGAACTGTGAAATGAACAAACAAGTCTATTTTGGAAGAACCAACGTACTCCTAGAAGGCAAGGATGGTGAAAACTCATAAATACCTTTGGCATGTCAGGAGGTGCCAGTCCTTAGAAAAAGACAGTTTGCTGAGAATAGTGGAGAGTCGGAGAAGAAGAGTAAGACTTCAACACATGAATTGATATTGTGTCTCTAACAATGGGTTTGAACATATGAGAGATTGTGAAAATGAAGTAAATAAGGGAAGGTTCAGATCTGTTGTTCATAAGGGGAGCTGTAGTCAACTGGATGACACATAACAACAACAGCAATTACAAAGACTGTGAATTCTTGAAATACTTTTAATTTCGCTTATCTCACCCTTCTCCAAAATCTGTACTTCCAGAAACATTTAATTATGTGATATACTTATGAATACGTCAAAGAAGGATTTAGCCTGCCACTACTTTCACTTGAGTAAAAATACCTCCCTCTACAAATTCATAAAATCAGTGGTTTCTGTTTCTGATTTCAAATTCCATCAGGTTTAAGAAGTATTGGAAGGAAATAGGCATAATGAGAGAGAATTTTCTTCCAGAAAAATAAAAGCAGCGGGACTTACCAAACTCATGCATTTATTTAAATACTAAACTTAAAGTAAATATATTGTAACATAAGAGGAAACAAAGCAGGGAAAGCTAAATAACTTGCCGAAGATCACACATCCATAATTCCAAAATCCATGATCTTCTTACTTCTATACTCAGTTGCCATTAAACTGGAAGTTCAGAAATAGGAGAGTTGAACTAAGAGGTTGTCAAGACATTTACAGCTTAAAGGTCGATGACTCTTAATTTCATTATTTGAGAATTGGCAATCTTCAGAAGCATAAATGTCACCTTAATAATAACTATTAGAGCCCATTAAGTTCAGACATTTAGTTTTTCACAGTTAACTCAAGAATAAAGTTGCAGGATAATACAACCATAACTCAAAAGCAATATGAAAAAATCAATAGCCCATTACTTTCGTCAGCCACATCTCTGGACTTAGCCACTTTTTGGCTGATGAGTTACCTCCCTTGTGTGAGTCACCTGTACTGGGTGGATCTCTACAGTGAGGAAACAAATGGAGTGCCCATGGGTGCTGGGGCATGCAGCAAATGATGGTGAGTTCTCCATCCTTTTACCTTTCGGGATACTTTTGGCTATCCACCAGAGCCTATGCCTTCCAAATAGACTATTAATAAAGTAGTAATTACGTTTTTACAGAAAAAAAAAAGACTTCAAAGTAAAGGGCCAGTAAGATGGATTGAATAGTCGTAACAAAGGACTCAAGCATACCATATGTCATGAAGATGGCATTTCATTCTGTTGTACACAAGGACGTTATCAACCAAAGAAAGTCTTGATAGGAACTAATGTTGTTGTTATGTGTCATCAAGTCCCCTGCAACTCAGAACGATAGTACAATAGCCCTGAAGCCTGCTCTGTCCTGAGCCAATCTCACTATTTCCTACATACCTACCCTCATTGCCCTAGTTACTATATCAATCCATCTCATCTGGGGTCTTCCTTTCTTTCATTGTCCCTCCACCCTTCTGAGCATGTTGTCCTTCTCCAAGGACTGGTCCCTGCTGGCCACATGCCCAAAATATGTAAGACAGAGCTTCAAAACAACAGAATGCAGAACTGCCAATGCTGAACTTTGTTTCAATATCTCCCATGCAATGTATCTGTATTGGTGTAAAAAACCTGCAGTGAAAAGCAAAGCAGCTTGATTTAGTTAGTAAATGACGAAGTTAGTACTCGCTTCCCTATTGCAGGTAAATAAACGCATAGCTACTCAGAGGTATTTTAAAATATAAAGAAGAGTTTGAACTTATTGTGAGAATACTTTGAAGGAAAAGAAATACATTTTTCTTCATATACTTTGCACTGATTCATTTGCACAACCAAGTTCTATTATGTTTTGATTGAAAGAATTAATAAAGCAGGAAATCCCCAATGTTCCTACCCTTGTAATCTCTCAAAAGTCCAAAAACTTGGAAAGTAATCTGTCTAGATGTATTTCTAAGGAACCTTCTGGCTCAAAAATCCCAAAGAGAGAGAAAGAGAGCGTGTGTAGTAGTAGAAAAGCGTATGGCTTTATGTTTTGTTTTGCTTTCTGGGAGAAATAATTGACCTCCCTCCAGTCGGATCTCCATTAGCTATAGTGACAATTCCTCAAGGCTCTTTAATATGCCTGATAATGAGACATCCTTAAGTTTTTACATTTGCTTCATTTAGTATCTTGCTGGGAAGGAAGAGTGATAAAAATTTTTAAAAATTAAAGGAAAAAATTTTATTTCCACATCACAAGTTATGGCTAGGAGCAAAGAAAAGGGCGGGGAGAGAGAAAGAATGCCTTCTCCTGCTACCTAAGCATTAAAATAATTAGTTTCCTGAAGTTTGGCCTCAAAACTTGTAAACAGCAACAAAGGTCTTAATGTTTATTTTACAACATACCCCCAAACTCTCAGTGCAGACAGCCTACAGGTCTGGCAGTTAATTTGGTCTCTTTATTTGTTTGTCTGTTTGTTTGCTTGCTTGTTTATTTAGACTGGAGAAAGGGTTACTTGGGAAGAGGAAAACAGAGAAAGCAACTTTGCCATTAATCTTCCACCAAGATCTCCCTAATGTCCTCTGCAATGAAGGGGAAAATCTTGGGTAACTTTACATCAACCCCTGTCTTGCTAAACTCCCACTTAAGATGTTACTTTTCACTGCTTCCTTTAATGACCATATTATTTTGATTTTATTAGTTTGGCTTCTTTCAAACTTCCACTAATGGATGAGTTAACACATGACTCACACTTTTGGTTATTTCTTTTGATCTGCAGGGATGTGGAAATGCTTTTTAAAAAATTCCATCTCTCTGAGTGCTTGGACCACTTTGCCTTGAAGGCTACATTTTATTGTTGATAAGAGAAAGCAGCTACGCCAAGGAGATCAGTAATACTGGTAAATTGATGTCACTTTCACCTTCTTAGGCATCTAAAGGACACTGAGTAGTCTACTTAAACTATTCCCAAGGAGAAGTGGGGTGCCTGAGATGTTGCATTTGGATGTTTAGGCCTCAGTGTATTCTAGGTAGATCAGTGTGTAGACTAAGTCAATTTAAAACTTACATCCATTAAAGAAAAGGTAGTCACTTCACTGTTGTTGAGTTGATAGCAACTTCTTGCCCTACAGGTCAGAAAAGAATCACTCCAAAGTGTTTCTACAGCTATAAATCTTTACAGAAGCAGACATCTTTCCCCAAGGAGCAGTTAATGGATTCCAATCATTACCTTTAAATTTGGAGAGCCCTGGAGGCCTAATGGTAAGAAGCTACGCTGCAATTTCAAAGGATTGTAGTTTGAATCCACCAACTGTTTCATGGGAGAAGGATGGACAATCTCTTCTCGTGCAATTAACTGCCTCTGAAAACCCAGTGGAAGGTCCACTATGGGCTGGTTCCAACTTTAAGTCACACAACAACCTTTAGGTTTTAGCAGCGTAACTCCTCTAACGATAATAATCCAGACTAAAAACTAAACCTGGTACGCCATTTAGTCAATTCTAAGACTGAATTCTAACAGGAAGAAATTGTCTTCTTTTTCTCCCATGGAACAGCTAGTCAATGACTTAGAATAGCTGATCTTTTTGTTAACAGCCCAATATTTAATCTACTATGATACCATTGGAAAGGGAATTAAAGTTATTTTTTTTAAAATGTCTACATGATGTTAACATAAAGTATAGGATAATGGTCACATAACTGGGAATATATGCAAGGGTTACATCTCTTGGTGGCAGCGGTCACACCTCACCACCCTCAGCTGTGTCAACCGGCACAGAGCATGGTCTGAGTCATCCAGGAGAGCCCTGCACTAAGGACCATAGTGTGTACAGTTCAAGCTCTGTCTTCCTGGAAGAGCTGTGTGTCAACACCACATCTCTCTTCTCCTGCATCCTGTCCTGAGTCCACTGACTGAGACAACAGTTTCTTAAATGTGGGGCTTAGTGATCTTCCTGCTTCTTGGCTGCCTGGCAGTCAAATATTTTTTAAGCTCCTACTTTGTGCCAAACTTTGTGTGATAATGCTACTTCTTGTGTGAGTTGGCACTAACACATAGCTGATCCTCCAGCAGGTTTTTTGAGACAGTAAACCATCCAGGAATTAATTGTTCATCTTTCTCCCACAGAAACTGGTAGATTTGAACTGCATGCCTTTGCATTTAAAGGGTAATTTCACTCCCAAAGTCATGCAGTTAGATACACCAGATGCTCTGCTGGAGAAGGAGGGACAACTTCTTCCTGTGCCAGTTGGATCTGATTCAATGGCACACAACAAGAAAATAAATAAATAAAATCTTAAAAAGAAATAATAAATGGCAATTTCTCTTTTACTGACCCCTCTACCTTTCCCAATCTGCACTTCAGGCAGTTCTCGGTTGATGTGCTGTTCCAGTTATTTTTGGATAATCTTCAGCAGAATCTTGCTTGCATGTGATGTCAGTGATATCATTTGATAATTTCTGCACTCTGTCGGGTAACCTTTCTTTGGAATGGGTACAAATATAGATATCTTCCAGTCAGTTGGCCACTTTTTTTTGCCCTCCAGATTTCTTAGCACAACTTGGTGAACACATCTAGGGCAGCATCTGTTTGTTGAAATGTGTCAATTGGTATGCCATCAATTCCTAGGGCCTTGTTTTTTGCCAATTCTTTCAGAGCAGCTTGAAAGTCTTCCTTCATAACCATAGGCTCTTGCTCATACATTGTTTCATGAAGTTCTTCTGTGTACTCCAGTTCCTTGTAGTAAAATGACTCTGTATCCTCTTTCCATCTTCTTTTAATGCTTCCTGGATCGTTTAATATTTTACCTAAAGCATCCTTAAGTATTGCAACATGAGGCTTGAATTTGTTCTTCAGTTCCTTCAGTTTAGGAAATGCTGAGTGAGTTTGGCTCCTTTGATTTTCTGACTCCTGCTCTTTGTGCATTTCATTGTAATACTTTACTTTGTCTTCTCATGCTGCCCTTTGATATCTTCTGTTCAGATCCTTAATATTTTTATTTCTTCCCTTTGCTTTGGCTTCTTGGTTCTCTAGTGCAATATTCAGAGTTTCTTCAGATATCCATCTTGGTCTTTTTTGGAGATAGACTTATCAACAATCTGTGTTAAGCAGATGACAGAACCTTGCTTGTCGAAACTGAGGAGGACCTCAAGTGCTTGCTGCGGAGGTTCAAGGACTGCAGCCTTCAATACGGATTGAACATTAAAAAACCAAAGATTCTCACCACTGGTCCAATTTGTAGCATCATGATAGATGGTGAAGAGATTGAGACTGTTAACAGCTTCAGCTTGGCTCTACAATCAATTCCTTTGACACCATCAGCCAGGAAATAAAAAGACTAATTGCATTGGGAAAGTCTACTGTCCAAAGTACTGAAGAGCAATGATGCCACTCTGGAGACTAAAGTGAACCTGATACATGGCCTTTGCAATTACTTGTTATACATCAGAAAGCTGGACAGTGACTAGGGATGATAAAAGGAGAATTGATACCTTTGAGCTGTGGTGCTGGAGAAGAGTATTGAATATACCATGGACTCCTAGAAGAACAAATATGTTCATTCTGGAGAGGGTGAAGACAGGATGCTCCTTAGAGGCTAGGATTCTGAAGCTCTGTGTGACATACTTTGACATGTTGCAAGGAGTCCTTGGAGAGGGACATCATGCTTGGGAGTGTGGAATGACAGTGCAAGAGAGGAAGACCCTTGATGAGAGGAAGACCCTTGATTTAGTGACTTGGGTATTGGAGGTAGATGTGTCAGAAACAATAAGATTGGCACAGGATAGAGCAGGGTTTAGAGGCTGTTGTACATAACGTCACTATGAGTCACAGGCACCTCAATGGTACATAACACCACCAACTACCTTTCCCAGGCATGATGTCTCCCTTTAAGTACTAGTTCCTCTTGAAAATATGCCCAAAGATAAGAAATTTCACCATCCTTCCCTCTAAGAGTCACTCTCCTTGCACTTCCTTCAAGACAGATTTGTTTATTATTTTTGCAGTTATGGCATTTTAGATATTCCTTATAAACACCACCATTCGAAGACATCACTTCTTTATATGGCATGCTTATTCATTATCAAAATTTTCAGTGCATAGAAAGCAGTTTAAAAAGACCACAGCTCACATTGGGTGCACCTTAGTCATTAAACAGGCGTAACTGTTCTTTACTTGACAGCTGATTGCCATCATGCAGCATGTCTTTTGATCTCTTCACTGCTTCTACTAAGGGTGTTAACTGGAGTGAATCACAGAAAAGAAAATAATTTACAACTTCAATCTTTCTATCTGTCATGATGTTGACTATTGGTTCCATGTTAAGGAATTTTGTTTTCTTGATGTTAAACTGTAACTATTATGGAAGCCTGCAAGCAAGTTCTATCATCTGCACATTACAGGTTGTTGATAATTTTTTTCTCCATAACTGATGCCATATTCTTATTCATATAGTCCAGCTTCTCAGATTATTTTCTCCGCATACAGATTGAATAGATATGGAGAAAGAATACAATTCTGATGCACAAGTTCTGTCATTTTAAGCCATGCAGTGTTCACTTCTTGCTTCTTGATATATACAGGGTTTGCATGAACCTAATTGAGTGTTCTGGGTTTCTTGTTTTTCTCAATGTTGGCCATATTTTTTAATTATGATCCACAAAGCATAAAGAATATCATTGTTGATGGTATCTATAAGGGATATCATTTGACTATCATAAGAATATCATTGCTAATGATGTCTTCAAGGGTTATCATTGTTCATGTTAGATATCTCTTGGCTGAAAGCAGAGAACATCAGAGAGATATTTACTTGTATTTTAATGATTGTGCTAAGGCATTTGACCTGGCTAGCAGCAAAATTCTTAATTACTGTGCCACCAGGGATACATACACCCAGCATACAATGTCGTTACTGTTGTTAGGTACCCTTAAGTTGAGTATGGCTCATTGTGACCCTGTGATCAACAGATCGGAACCCTATCCTGTCCTGTGACATCCTCAACATTTCTAATATACTTGACCATTGCTTCACTATGCCAATCTATCTCGTTGAAGGTCTTCCTCTCTTGTGCTGACCATACACCTTTCCAAGCATGATATCCCTTTCCAAAGAATGACCTCTCCTAAAAACAAACCCAAAGTATGTGACATGAAGCTTTGTCACCTTTGTTGTCATGTTTTGGTTGTATTTTCTCCAAGACATATCTGCTTGTTCTTTTGGCAGTCCATGAGGTATTCAGTGCTTTTCTCCAACACCACAGTTCAAGGGCATTGATTATTCTTCCGTCTTCCTTGTTCATTGTCTAGCTGTCAGCTTCATAGCAAGTGATTGAAAATTCCATGGCCTGAATCAGGTACATCTTAGTCTTCAAATTGATATCATTGCTCCTCAGTAATTTGGAGAAGTCTTTTACAGCAACTTTCTCAGTGCAGTATGTCTCCTGATCTCTTGACTTCAGATACCAAGGGTGTTGATTGTGGATCCAAATAAGATTAAATCATTAATAATTTCAATCTTTTCTCCATCTATCATGATGTTGTCTATCAATCTTGTGATAAGAATTTTTGTTTTCTTGATGTGGAAATGTAATCTGTCTTGAAGGCTGTAGTCCTTAATCTTCTGCAACAAGTACTTCAAATATTCACTTTCAACAAGCAAGGTGGTGTCATCTGATGATAGAGACTGGATTCTTAAATTATTTGCTCAGAACACAAATTGAATAGGTATGAAAAAGACTACAAATTCAGAGCACATCTTTCTGTATTTTTAACCATGTCTTTTTTCTTGCTCTGTCAGACAATAGTTTCTTGGTCTAGGTAGAGATTTTATACGCTGTTGTTATGTGCTGTCGAGTTGCTTGAGACTCATAGCGACCCTATGTACAACAGTGCTAAACCCTGCTCTATCCTGTGCCAATCTCACTGTCTCTGACAAACCCACCCTGATTATCCCATCACTGAATCAATTCACCTCATAGAGGGTCTTCCCCTCCTGCGCTGTCCCTCCACCCTACCAACCATGATGTCCTTCTCCAAGGACTGGTCCCTCCTTACAACATGTCCAAAATATGTCAGATGAAGCCTCAGAGTCCTTGCCTCCAAGGAGCAGCCTGGCTTCACCCTCTCCAGGATGAACTTGTTCGTTTTCTTAACAGTCCATGGTATATTCAATACTCTTCTCCAGCAGCACAGCTCAAAGGCATAAATTCTCCTTCTATCCTCCCTAGTCGTTGTCCAGCTCTCTGAAGCATAGCATGTGATTGCAAAGACCATGGCCTGTATCAGGCGTACCTTAGTATCCAGAGTGACATCATTGCTCTTCAGTACTTTGGAGAGATCCCTAACAGCAGACTTTCCCATCACAATACATCTTTTAATTTCCTGGCTGCTGGTGTCAAGAGTGTTGACTATGGAGCCAAACAAATTAAAGCTGTGAACAATCTCAATCTCTTCACCATCCATCCTGAGGCTGCCAATTGGTCCAGTGGTGAAAATATTTGTTTTCTTGATATTGAGCCTTAATCTGTACTGAAGGCTGCAGTAAGCGCTTCAGGTCCTCCTCAATTTCAGCAAGCAGGGTTGTGTCATCTGCATAACACAGATTGTTGGTGGATATTCCACTAATCCTAAAGCCACATTTCTCCTCATATAGCCCAGCTTCCTGGATAATCTTTTCTGCATTTAGGTTAAAAAAGTGTGGAGCTAGGACACATTCCTGACGTACACCTTTCCCAATTTTGAACCATGCAGTGTTTCCTTGCTCTGTTCTGACAATTGCTTTCTCGTCCAAGTACAGGTTTCGTATTAGCATGATAAAGTGTTCTGGGATTCCCATTCGTCTCAGAGTCAGCTACAGTTTGTTATGATCCACACAGTCAAATGCCTTTGCATAATGAAACACAGATAGACATTCCTCTGGTATTCTCTGCTTTCAGCTAAGATCCATCTAACATCAGCTACAATATCCCTAGTACTACCCCTTCTAAACCCAGCCTGGACTTCTGGCCGTTCTCTGCTAATGTGCTGTTCATCATTTTTGGATAATCTTCAGTAGAATCTTGCTTGCAGTGATATCAATGATATTGTTCTATAATTTCCACACTCTTTTTGGTCACCTTTCTTTGGAATGGGAACAAATACAGATCTCTTCCAGATTTCATATGAGTATAATTAAACATTCTTGGATTCCCATTCTTCTCAATTTTAGCCATAATTTGTTATGACTCACATAGCTGAATGGCTTTGCATAGTCAATAAAGCACAAACAAACATTCTTCTGGTATTCTTTGCTTTCAGTCAGGGTCCATCAGACAACAGCAACAATATCCCTGGCACCACTGCCTCTTCTCAACTCAGCTTGAACTTCTCACAGTTTTAAATAAATCTACTGTTCTAGCTGGTTTTGGGTGATTTTAAACAATATCTTGCTTGATGTTGATATTCATAATTTCCACATTCTGTTAGATCACCTTTTTTGGAAATATTGGTCTCTTTCAATTAGTTGGGTTGGTAAATGTCTTCCACACAACCTGAACTAATGAGAAAACCCATAGCTACATCTGTTAGTTGAAACATATCAATTAGTATCCCATCAGTTCCTGTAGTTTTATCTTTTGTCAACGTCTTCAACCCAGCTTGTACATCTGCTTTTATTACCATTGTTTCTTTTTCATATGGTACTCTTTGAAATTTTTCAGTGTTAACTAAGTCTTTTTGGTACAGTGACTAAGCATATTCCATCTATTTTCTTTTTATGCTTCCTGGATCACTCAAGATTTTCCCTGAGCATCGCTCAATATTTTAACTTGAAGCTTGAATGTGTTTTTCAGTTATTCCAGCTTGAGAAATGCCAAGTGAGTTCTTTCATTTTTATTCTGCAAGCTCTTTGCACATCCCATTAAAATACTTTGCATTGTGTTCTTGAGTTGCCCTTTGAAGTCTTTTATTCAGCTCTTTCACTTCAGCCATCTTTATTCCCATTGTTTTGGCTTTTCAATGCTCTAGTGCAACTTTCAGAATCTCTTCTAATATCCGTTTGGGGTTTTTTTTCTTTCTCCTTTGTCTTTATAATTATCTTTTTACTCACTTTATGTATGACATCCATGATGCCATCCCACAACTCTTCTGGTCTTCGATCATTAATGTTCAATGACTCAAACCTATTTTTAAGAGGATTTTTAAATTGAGGTGGGATAGGTTGAAGATTGTATTTGTTTCTTGTGGACTTGTTTTAAATTTCTTTCAGCCTCAATTTGAACTTGCACATAAGTGATCCACAGTCAGTACCAGGCCTGGTTCTGACCACTGGTTTTGAGCTTTTCCAATAATTTTTTCCAGAGTCTATTGGGTGATTCTTTTCCAATAATTCTTTCCAGAGTCTATTGAGTTCATGTGTATTTTCACTGGGTGATGTCCATGTGTATTTTTTTTTTAAATTTAAGTTATTTGTGATGAATAAATCATTCCAAATACAAAGTCGATCATTCTGTTTCTGGCCTCTCATTTCTGTCAACAAGTCTGTATTTTCTTGCTACCATTTCTTCTTCATTGTTCCCTCTTTTGCATTCCAGTCACCAATTATCATAAACACATCTTGATTACACATTTGGATCTTTGGTCTCTTTCAGACTGTAAAATTTTGTAAGAATTCTCAGTATCTTCCTCTTTAGCTTTGGCTGTTGGTGCTAATATTCAACTAACAGTTCTTTCTTGTATACGTATGACTATAATCCTATCACTCATAACATTGTCTTTTAGGATAGAATTTAAAATAATTTTTTAACTATAAATACAACGACATTCTTCCTCTGTTTTTAATTTCTGGCACACTATGTAATGTGACTGTTTGATCTAAAATGGCAATGCCTATCCATCTCAGTAATGCCTAGAATGTCAATGTTCCTGAGGTACATTTCATTTTTTACAATTTCTATTTTTCCTATATTCATACTTCTTACATTCCCCCTTCGACTTATTAAATGATATTTTCAGCTATTTCTCTCATTTTATTGACTTCTAGTCTGGACTCTACCTTTAATAATAAACGGACCTTTGCTAGGGCTCTGGGCTTTAGCAGCAATCTGGCACTAGAAGACAGCTGTTTTGAGTCCACCCACACTTTGTGCCCTTGGACCTGTGAACCTTATGCCTTTGCAAAGCACCAGCATTGAAGATCCAGCCAAGCCATCACTCTAACCTTAATATCCTCACCTGGAAGTTTATCCCACCATGTCATCTTTGGACCTCTGCCAAAAGGCTCCAGCACCTACCTGGGATGCCACCTGCCATGCCACTATGGGCTTCAGCTGTGTGCTGCATCATAATAATCATATGCTTGGTTTACTGTTAGAGGTGCAACACTTATCATCTGTCAAGGTTTTGTATTGGGGAATTATTTACATGGGCAAGGATGGGAAATCTCCTCTCATGCAATTGTCTGCCTCTGAAAATCTACTGGAGTGTCAGCTATGAGGTGGTTCTGATTCAATGGCATACAAAAGCAAAAAATTATTACTTAAGTGTGCATATGCTCGCTTGTTTATCATTTGCTCTTATTAGTACAGCACTTGCCTGTCACTTTGCTGTACTGGGGTAACTTTTAATTCGCTGTAAGTTGGAAACTATGCTGCTGGTGTGTCAACTGAAGGGTCACTATGGTGATTTGGTTTCAGGAGAGCTCCTAGATTAAGACAGACTAGGAAACAGGATTGGCCATCCTTTTCTGAAATAGCAGGCCTCTGAAAAACCTATGAACAATAGGGGAAGCTGTGTAGAGCCCACAATTGTGGAAACACATAATATGTAGTAAATATTCTAAAATACTAAATATTCAAGTCTATCGTGACTCATAATGATACTCCATTGGGTCTCTGAGGTTGTAAATCATAACAGGAGACTACCCATCTTTCTATCAAGGAACAGCTGTTGAACTTGAACCTCCAAAGACATAGCTTTTTAGTTAGCCATGCTACATGCTACAGATTACATCACCTTGTTGTTGTTGTTGTTGTTATGTGCCGTCGAGTCGCCTGCGACTCATAGCGACCCTCTGTACAACAGCCCTAAACTCCGCTCTGTCCTGTGCCAATCGCACTGTCTCTGACACTCCCATCCCAATTATCCCAGTCACTGAATCAATCCACCTCATAGAGGGCCTTCCTCTCCTGCGCCGTCCCTCCACCCTCCCAAGCATGATGTCCCTCTCCAAGGACCGGTCTCTCCTCACTACATGTCCGAAGTAAGTTAGACGGAGCCTCAGAATCCTTGCTTCCAAGGAGCCACCCGGTTTCTTCCTGACATCTCATAGGTATTTGAAGATCTGATAGGTATAAGAAGTAGGGGATGGTTAGAGCCTAGTGAACACCTCAAACATTTGAAAACTGAAGAGAAAGGACGATTGGAAAGTCCTCTTTCTTGACTTTTTGTTGTTTGCAACAGTGGAGTGTAGAGTATTCAGATACCTTTCAGTCTACACAACTGGGAGTTTAAACTACCTTTTTGGGTCCTACTATGAACTCAAGAACAGTAGCAATTATGAGGATGGTGCAGGACCAGGCAGGGATTGGTTCTGTTTAATGTAGTGGAGCTTTGCTTTCTTCATTTATAATAGAGATACCACACCCCACAGACCTTACTAGTTCTGACTACCTTGGAAAATATCTACCCTGGTGAGATCAGGGGCCATGTCTGTTTTGTTTACCTTGTGTTAACTCCATGTCTTTAAACAACACACCAGAGGTCTTCAGTGCTGGCTGAAAATGAGAGTTCCCTGGGAAACTACCCACCAAAAGAACATCACCCCAGATTCACTACAAGTAGAAACTCTGGGAATGGGCCTGGATGTCAGCTCTCCAGATTATTCTAATATTTAATTACCACTGAGAAGCCATAGGGATCTCTGGTGGTCTAGATGCAAGAAGCTGCACTGTAATCCCAAAGGCATGCAGTTTGAACCCACCAGCTGCTCTGAGGGAGAAGGATGGGAATTGCCTTCTCGTGCAATTAACTGCCTCCGAAAACCTGCTGGAAGGTCAGCTATGGGTCGCATCCAACTCAATAGATGATTGATAGATGGATGGATAGATAGATAGATTAGTATTATTTGCTGAATAATGGAGTGAAGCTGTGCCTATGTCTTTTTATCATCTGACTG
The DNA here is from genome assembly GCF_000299155.1 of Elephantulus edwardii. Classification (NCBI taxonomy): domain Eukaryota; kingdom Metazoa; phylum Chordata; class Mammalia; order Macroscelidea; family Macroscelididae; genus Elephantulus; species Elephantulus edwardii. The sequence continues at coordinate 13,209,176 of NW_006399781.1, forward strand.
AAGAAGGCTGGATTTTCTGCATTACCAGCCAGTTGTGGGGATCCTAACCTCTGATGGAATTGCACTCTCCAGGTCACCAAGGTCTGATTACTTCCTCTTTCACTCTTCACTGACTTGCACTGCTGATAATTCTCTGGTTATTTATCTGACCCTTCCCTGGCTCCAGCTTTTGTTCACCACTCTCTTATCAGTTCCTTGTCAGTTTCCCCTGTTCCTCTTTAATCTTCTCAGCCTTTCCTCCTCCTCCTTCTTACTATAGTGAAGTTCATCTGTGTTGTTTTTATGTGCCCTCGAGTTTGCGACTCATAGCCACCCTATGTACAACAGCCCTAAACCTTGCTCTATCTTGTGCCAGTCTCATGGCCTCTGACACACCCATCCCGATTACCCCAGTCACTGAATTAATCCACCTCATAGAGGGTCTTCCCCTCCTGCGCTGTCCCTCCACCCTACCAAGCATGATGTCCCTCTCCAAGGACCTGTCTCTCCTTACAACATG
>NW_006399781.1:13210964-13239689 GCF_000299155.1 Elephantulus edwardii
CTGATGCATAACAAGTGATTGCAAAGACCATGGCCTGTATCAGGCACACCTTAGTCTCCAGAGAGACACCATTGCTCTGGAATACTTTAGAGAGGTCCCTAAAAGCAGACTTTCCCATTGCAATACGTTTTTTTTATTTCCTGGCTGCTGGTGCCAAGAGTGTGGACCATGGAGCCTAGCAAACTGAAGCTGTGAACAATCTCAATCTCTTTGCCATCCATCCTAATGCTACCGATTGGTCCAGTGGTGAGAATCTTAATTTTACTGTGATTTACATTAGAAAACAAATCCTCAGATTCTCTTCTTTTCATGATCAAAATGTGCTGTTCCTGGGAATAAAGTATTCTCAGAAGCTTTAAACTAGAGTCTAAATCAGGAACTTTTATTTCCCTCTTATAGAGGAAGAAACTCAGGCTCATTGAGAGGAAGAAGACTGCCCAGGATCACAGAATGAACTATTGGCTCAACTGGGCCTGGTTCACAAATTTCTCACATGTGGTTCACATCTCCTTCAGGCCATCATCACACAGCCATGATGTGGGCTTTTTGGACAATTCATTGTATCTATCTTCATGCCCAGCACCTTTTCAAAGTCGTGTCTTGCCACACTGTGTTAATTTTATCACTTAAAGAAGCAGTAGGTGTTGATGGCAGCTACTTGTTGACGTAGGTGGGCAGATAGCCTGGCTGACCACTTCATGTTTAGTTACACCTCAGCAAAGCCCACCCTGCAGGCCTCTGCCTTCCAGGTGTGAGGGCCCAGAGAGTGAGGTGAAGACAGATGTCTTGGAGGGACAATAGGAGCCAGTAGGAGAGTCCTCCTCCATCATCACCTCTACTGTCACCAGAGTGGCTGTGATCATAACGGCCGGCAGACCTGCACTGTCAATACCACAGCTTCTAGCTGCACATGATTATTTCAATATAAATAACACAAATTTATCACCTCAGTTGCATTAACCACATTACAAGGTCTCAGTAGCCACATGTGTTTCAGACAGCACAGACATTGAACTTTTTCAACTTTGCAAATAAAGCTGGCAGCTGTTGTGTGTGCTTACATCGATTCAATGCCAAACACTTATGTAAGATAGCTTACTGTACAAAATGAACTCTCCACCTGAGGAAGAGTAAAGGCCTCACTCTGCTTGTCCTTAAGTTCCTGATAAGACTTTTGCAGCTGCTCTCATCCTGACATCCCCATGGAAGACTCATTTTCCTGCTGAAATGTGAGCTCCTTGGAAGCCGTGTCTGCTGCCGATGAATTTTTGTGCTCTCTTCCTCCCCTTAGGTTGAACACAAGACCTGACACAACATAAGCTTCAGTAAACTCAAATACTCTGCCACTGAGTCGGTTTGACTCATAGCCACTCTCTGTTAGATCCCTGAGACTGTAAATATTAACAGGAGGAGACTGCACATCTTTCCCCCCTGGAAGCAGCTGGTGGATTTGAACCTGATGCTAGCTAGTGATGACAAGATGTCTTTTGGATGGCAGTATTGACTAAGCCACCAGAGCTCTGAAGCGTCAGTAAAGGTGTGCATAAAAAAAAAAGCCATTTAATATGCAATTTATCCACAAGATGGACTGACACAGTGACAGCAATAATGGGCTAGACCAAAGCAGAGATTGTGAGATAGGGCTAGGCTTGAATCAATTGTTCAGAGTGGGTGTGAGCAAAGTCATCTCACCAAACACCCCATCCGCTAACAAGAAAGCAGATGCATTATTTTCAGTGATGAAAATCAGTCTTGTTGGTGAAGAGGAAGGAATATTAAAACTGGCCTCTGGGTAAGTAAAATTCAATGTGAAGTTCTCCACATCCCTGGGGGAGGAGTCAGTGACTCTCTTGGGGTGGAGTGATCATAGCAGAGCGGGGGGAGGTGCCGAGCCAGGTGCCACAAGCCAACACAAGCTCACAGATGCCGCCCTGCTCCCACAGCAGGGCTACATCTGTTTCACAGAATTCTAGGTTCAGGCATGCATGGAATCTGAACTGTTAAATCTGAGCCTGAGGCCATTGAAGGATGGCAAAGCAGAGGCTAGAGACCCAGCTTCACTCCTGACTGCACAACCAATGAGCTGCTTTGTGAGACCCAATGTCTTCACGAGAGTTAGTACTGGTAATGACAGCCCCTGTCCCTACACAAAGACAGGACTAAATGGGACAGAAGCAATAAAAGCTCAGCAGAACCAAATGATGCCTGGGGAGGGGTGGCTGTCCAGATGGGTGTTTTTTAGCATGTTTCATTAGATCATGGAACATATTTGTCATAAGTCCTTCTTGGAAAAGCCACATTTTGTATTTGCCAACTGTTGTTTGAACTTGCCAGCCAGATACCTGATCCAACCCCAGGACTTTTAAGGTAATATAATAGCTCCTCAAAATCTTAAACTAGTCAGAGAAAAAGTATTCAGGGAGAGGGGATTTTGTTTGTTTTACCTCTTTAGAATGTTTCTCCTTTAACTCAGACTTTTTCAAACTCATTGCCACTGAGTTGAAACTGACTCACAGGTCACTCTCTCTTGGGTTTCCAAGGCTTTAACTCACGTGGGAGCAGCGGGCTCTTCTTTCTCCCCCAGTTGTCCGCGGCTTCGAAATGCCAGAGTCATAGCCTTTAAGTTGGCAGTGCAGCTCCATAGGCACTGTACCACCAGAGCTCTTTTAGAGTACCTCAAAGAGATCATCACTTCCCTGGAAACCATCCCAATAACTTTGTAGAAGGAGGAGGTCAAAGAAAAAGAGAAAGAAATAAAAGAATCAGCTCCTATTTAAGGCACTTACGTGGCAGACACTTAATATACTTCACTTTGCTTAATCTTTCCAATAATTGATGAGGGTTTTTTTTTAATAACCATTTTCCAGATTAAAAAAAAATGAGTTTCACAGAGTTTATTACCAAAGTGACACTTAGAATAAAAGCCCAGGTCTGTCTGGCCTAAAGGCTCACCAAAACCCACCCTACGTGTTATCTCCCAGCAAACCAGAAGTAGTAATGCAAGCAGGGCAGGAGGAGAATCCATGTTTTCTGACAATAAGCTTCTGAAAAAGTGCCCTGGATACCCAAGAATTGCTTTATGCTCTCCAACTCATTTGAAACTCATTGCTTTAAGTAATGACTCAAGTCAGTTCTCTACCAGACATGCAGTAACATTCAGATTTCTGAGCAAGCTGAATCAAATTCCTTGCTGTCTTTGGAACAGTTTAGGTAGTTTGGGGAGGTTTTATGGTCTGAGATAATCTCATTTGAATATCTTGATTTTATTTTGGATTGCAGAAACAGTACCTAATAACACTATGTAGTTATGGCAACAAAGGAAGATTAATGTTCCCAGGGAGCACAGCTAACCTTTTCATTATCTAGTTAACCTGGCAGGACCCTTCTCTGCTGCCATTTCCTCAGGATTTGGAGACCTGGCATTATTTTGCTTTCCTTTCGTGAGCAAAATCTCTTCCAGGTATGCTACAGGGTCAAGGAATTTTGCAATTTCAATCTATTTTCTTTCAGCAGGCATTTACTTCCTCATGAGCATTTGAGTTGATGCTTGACCCTCACTGACCCTGCAACCTGGACGTAGATGAGATTCTGTGGGCATTAATGCAGCTGGAGGCCTGGCTTTCAGAGCTGAATGGTGAGGTGGAGTGAGGTTAGGGGACAGCATTCTATGGCCAGAGCTCATCCTCATAACAATGATTTTAAACCCAACCTGTTAAACGGGAATAATACCCTCCATTTCATTCACCTCACAGGGTGGCTTTAAGGGTGAATGGGTTTCAGGAACTTGGATAATATTGGTTTTGGTGACTGAATAGAAAGAACCAAGTGAAGTGGAGAAGGGATTGTGTCTACTGCCTTCAATTAATATAACTTCCAGTTTCTCTGGGAAGTGAGAATTTCACTGTGTTTATACTTCTTTCTCCAATTAAGTGGAATAATACATTTAAGAATGTTCTTCAAATTGTACAATTTTATACAATTTTTTTTTTTATTGAGTGAGTTTGTGTGCCTCTCTGACTTGATGCTGCAGAGGAGATGTCTAAATTTAATATTAAAAGGAAAGCCATATGAAATATCTGAATGATTTTTTGAAACAAACAAAATGTCTCTGTAGTACTCATTGATTCACTTCTATCCATATAATTGGACACAAGTAGTCCAGTCGTAGATTTAGGGAGGCCTACTTGGCCAGCCTGTCCTGTCACCACCACTGTTCCCCAGCCAGCTCCTCTCTCATGTCAAAGGAAGAGATCAAGGCACTTTTCTGATGCCTAATTCAGTTTCCCTCCTTTGCAGACAGCCTAAGACTCTTCTAAAGCAAGCTTATTGGGAGTTTGTTTAGCTTCTTCCTGCTTTTCTTGCAAAGAAAATTGCTGCATTCTCTAAACTACGTTCTCAGTCCCAGGCTTCTTTATTTCAGATACCAGTTCCTGCTTCTTCTGGAACGGCTGGCTGGCAACTATTTTAGAGAAGTCTTTTCATACCTTCAAGTGCCTCTATAATTATGCCTGGGGAGCAGAAATAGTTTGGTGCTTGGCTGCTAGTTCAAGCCCCCCAATCCCCCACTCCCCCAAGCAGCTTTAAAGAGTAAAGAGCTGAAGATCTGCTCAGAAAGAATGACAGTCATGGGACAGTCCTGCTCTGCAACACGTGTGGCCATCACAGGTCAAGGCAGCCTCACGGGCAGCTAACAGAAACTACAATCCAGACAAAGGATGAACAGGGTTGGTTAATTCGGATGATTATAAAATGAAAGACAGAGAAAGGAGCAAGTGAGACAGTTTCCCTCCGCAGCCAAGAGTGGCTGCGAGTCAGGACAGGCAGAGTCCTGCAGTCTCTCTGTATCTTTTGTGGAAATCTGCACAGCGGCATTGCTTTCTGCAGGATCTGTTGGAGACACCCCAGATGGTTTAAAGGTGCCATGTCCCCAGGACCTGGGGCGGGGCTGGCTTACACATTCTCAGGGGGTGTTCTGTGTAGGAAGCAGGTTTTAAAAAAACAAGGTCTGCCAGAGAGGAGGAGAGGGCATTGAGGGTAGAGACAGCAGGCAGCTCCTGTGCCCCAGCCTTGGGGAGAAGACACAGAGCTGTCTGTGTGGGTGTTCTCCTGAGTGACACTATCCTAATTAGTACAGCCACCCTCCAGCACTGGGGCTTCTTTTATTAATGCCTTCATTAAAAGGTCTCTCCTAATCAGTGAGCGATGCAGTTTGCTTACAAAAAGAAAGTTCTTCGGGTTTCCAGAAAGGGTTTGGACCCAAATAAGACAATAGTCTCAGACTTGTGTACCATTAACATTCATGAGCTACAGTATCAGTGTTGTTATTGTTGTTGTATAATGTCAAATAGGAACTGACCCATACAGGAGGAGACTGTCCATCTTTCTCCTACTGTGCAGCTGGTGGATTCCAACCATGTGCTTTTAGGTTTGCAGAACAACTCCTTACCATTAAGCCACCAGAGGATCTCCTTAAAACAGTCTTACAGAAGCTACTTGTCTTTAACCAGTCCCTCACACTCACCTTGCATGCCTCCTCCCACTCTACAAGAATTTTATCTGAAAAATAGATTTCATAATTGTTATACACTGGACCAATATATTATTTTCCAAGCTAAAGAAACTTTTCTTTTTTTTTTGCAAAAGTTTTTAGACAACTGGGTAATTAGCTCACATGGGACAGTAATGTTCTCCCTGGTTCTCCCTCACTGTAATAACAGTAACATTCATCATTCACCACATTTGTACATCATATTATGATATATAGCCTCATTCACATGCATTGTTTTCCAACCACTTATTAAATGCCAGTTATTGAACTTGGTACTGGGGAAGCAAGGGTGAATAAAATATGGCCCTACTTTCAAGGAGTTGATGAGAAGTGGACATTAAAACATGATACTGATATTTTAGTTTTGCCCTACCTCTTTTTTACTTCTTCTTTACAGGAACTTTCACTGTGACCCAGAGCAGAGCAGTAGGTATTGATAACCAGACAACCGTCTAACACTTCCGATTTCAGAATAGTAAATGCATGATCCTTTTGGGCTAAATATCTCTGTAGAGCTTTTGATTGTTTTCATTCTTCTTTGCTCCAGACAAAGAGAAGCCAACAGTTGCTTCTTAGATGGCTATGCAAGAATTATTAAAACCAAGCTCAAATCACTGACTCAGGATGTAGAAGATTGTCTTTATATACTGTCTATGAAAATTGACTTAAATATACTTTGAGACTTGTTTTATGTCCTAAAACTCAGTGACTCATTCTCCTATAGTGTTTGGTTATGGCTTAAAAAATTTCCAAAACTTTTCCTACTTATATGGTCTATAATATCTTTATATATATTTTTAGTACATACAAATGTTATTGTTGATTGCTGTCAAGTCAAGCACAACTCATTGAGACCCTATGAACAAAACACCTGAAGCCTTTCTATAACTATCATGGTTTCTCAAAGTTCATAGTTTCCAGAGGCATGTTGTTTAGGAAGTGAATGCCACTCTTGCTTCCAAACCTGTCTTAAATTGGGAGCTCAATCAAACAATGTCCACTATGGATAACCATTATGGCATTTGACAGACCAATGGCACAAGGTTCACTGTCACAGCAACTCTAGCTTACCTTAGAACAGCATATTGACATGAGTGCTGTACCACTTAGAAGAATGTTCCTCCAAAATTAGGTACCATCAAATCAGTTATGACTCATAAAGACTCAATGAACAGCAGATCTGAGCCTTGCCTTATCCTGTGCCATCTTCATGTTCTCTGTTCTCCTCAAGCCCATTTTAGCAGTCACTCTGTCAATCCATCTCCTTGAGGGTCTTCTCTTCCCCTGAATTTACTTTTCCAAGCACTGGTTCTTCCTGAAAATATGTCAAAAGTAAGTGTGACAAAATTTCACCATCATTGCCTCTAAGGGACACCCTGGTTGTACTTCCTTAAATATGTTGTTTTTGTTGTTATTGATTGCCTTCAAGTTGAGTGACCATATGAACAAAAGTCTTGAAGCCTTTCTATAACTATTAACATTTATCAAAGTTCATAGAGTTTCCAAAGGTATGTTGTTTAGAAAGTGGATGGCACTCAGCACTGTAGAGGGAGTGTGAAAACACTTGTGAGAGCCAGTGATAGAGAGAAAGTTAAGAGACTGTGGCACTTCTGTGAAGAGACTGTGGCAAGGTGTAACCAGAGGAACCCTAGAGATGGAGCCATAGTTAAAGACTTTGTTTGATGGTTTATTCAATGAAAAACTGACTTGTAAATGTTCTAAAATAAGATTTGCTGGACTAATTGAGAAAACCAGAGGTTTCTTTGTGCTACTGAACCTAGGCTTTCACTTGTTGACTGAGAAGCTGTCTGAACTAATTGTAGAATTGTGTCTTGCTGTTAATCTAGTTTAGGACTGCTGGATTAAACCTGGATTTGCATCATGTAATATTGTTTGCCTCTCCTACTCCCCGATTTATTTACCTAATAAGCCTCACAACTGTGAGCAAAGTCTGTGAGTCAAGTTGTAATGAACATTGGATGCAGTGATTGGTAGAAATAGGTGCAGGAGTATGTGGTGTGGCATATCTGACCAGGTAGCTATTTGTATAGTACTATACATATTATTGATATGAACAGTTCCCCTCATTGAAATAGGTATAAGTTAGATTTGGCCACCCTCATATTGTATCTGCTCCTTTCACAACTGGTGTCAGAAGTGGGATTCATTGCTTTAGACTCATAGAAACATGGTTTGGTTTTGTAAATGTGGTGCTTGGGGAGATGTACAGTTAACGTGGTTATTGTTTGTTTCTGTAAAGTGGGGAAGGAAACCCAAAAGATTACTTTTGCTGCTACTAAAAAGAAAAGTTGGGAAGCTGCACTATGGCCTGCCACAAAAGGGCTTGAAGATGAAAGTGAGAATTTCTTTGAAAGTCTATGTATGATGCTTTTTCCCTCCCCCTTTAAATGTTATGATCTTAAGATATATTGTAAAAATGATTAACGTTTTTGTTGATTCAATGATATTAGAACTTTTTATAGTGAAATATAGACTGTAGATTGTGAAAAATATTATATACTTGATAGATATTGATGTATTCTTCTATGTAGCAATTTTAATGAATATGACATAATGACAGGATATATTGTAATTTAGAGGGAAAATGTAAGCCAGCTGAAATTGTATATTCAGAAAGGGAAAATTTGCCCTAAAAAGTGCTTATAGTATGTAGTAGAATTTGGTACAGAGTGAGAGCTTAGGTAAGAAAGATTAAGCCTTACTCAGTACTCTGATGAGAGTTACATTTGAATGAAGACAAATAGGAAAAGAGAAAGTTAATAAACTGAAGCAAGGTAAAGATGATATCCATCAGAATCCCCTTCTTGAGACTAGATGTTAAAGGAAGCTGATAAATATGCTTAATTCATGGTGAACATCTGGATCTACTTAATAAGAGGAAGTGGGAGATAGGTAGTAATAAAGATGATCCTTCAGATAAAGAGAGATAATAGCTAGAAAAGTCAAGGTTTGGTTTAGGGTGTCAGAATCCTTGAAAATTGACTTTTTAGCCATTGTATTAGCCTCTGTTGGGAGGCGTGGTCTAGTCTCTAGCTACCTTAACTACAGACACATATTCTTGCAAATCATCAACAGCTATGGTTCCAATATAAGAGAGTGCTTTCCACGCTGTGAGAAATGGTGGTAATGAAAGGATGAAGAGACTGTGACACTGCTGTGAAGAGATGGTGGCAAAGTATAGCCAGAGGAACCCTGGAGATGAAACCACAGTTAAAGGTTTTACTTACTGGATGATTAAAAGAAAAACTGACTTGTCACAGCTTTGAGATAAAGTTTGCTGTATGCTTGAGGAAATCAGAGCTGCACTAATGCTGCTGAACTGAATCTGTACTTTCACTAATTGAGGAACTGTGCCTTGTTAATCTGGCCTGGGACTGCTGGACTAAACCTGGATGTGGTGCACCACAACTCAAAGGCATCAATTCTTCTTCAGTCATTCTTATTAACTGTTCATCTCTCTGATGCATGATTGAGATGACCATGGCCTTAATCATGTGCACCTTAGTCTTCAAACTGACATCATTGCTCTTCATTATTTTGGAGAGAACCCTGATGGTTCCTTTTATAAGTACCATCAACGCAGCTATTACTCATAAAGACTCAATGACAGAACATCTGAACCTCACCTTATCCTATGCGATCTTCATGATCTCTGTCCTCCTCAAGTCTATTTTAGTAGTCATTGAGTCAATCTGTCTCCTTGAGGATCTTTTCCTCTGACTTTACCTTTCTCAGAATCATATGTTTCTTCTAGTACTGGTTCTTCCTGAAAATATGACAAAAGTAAGTGTGATAAAGTTTCACCATCATCCCTCTAAGGGGCATCCTGGTTGTACTTCCTTTAAGATTTTTCTTTTCTTTTGGTAGCCCATGGTGTATTAAAAAATTTCCCTCAACACCACAATTCAAAGACATCAACACATCTTTTGTAATTCTTCTATATTGTCCACCTTTCAGATGCATAGGAAGTAAGGAAAGTATCATGGCTTATATCAGACACACTTTAGTCTTTAAACTGACATCTGTGATCATTAACACTTTGGATAGATTCTTGACAATAGATTTCCACATATAGTGCAACACATATTTTGATTTCCTGACTGTTGCTACCATGAGTGCTGATTGTGAATCCAAGTAAAAGGAAATAATCGACAACTTCAAATTTTTCAACATGTATCATGATGTTGCCTTCTGGTGAAATGATAAGAATTTTTCTTTTCTTGATGTTGAGATATAACCCATATTGAAGGCTGTAGTCTTTTATCTTCTTCAGTAAGTGCTTCCAGTCCTCTTCACTTTACACAAACAAAATATTATCTTATGCATAATGCAGGCTGTTGACGAGTTTTATTCCAGTTCTGATGCTACATTCTTCATAATGTCTAGCCTCTCAAATTATTTGCTCAGCACACAGATTAAATAGATAATGGGAAAAGAATACAACCCTGAGTCATACCTTTCCTGATTTTAAACCATGTAGTCTTCTCTTTGTTTTTTTTGTTTGTTTGTTTGTTTGTTTGATTGATTGTTTGTTTGTTTTTAGGAGAGCTAATCTTTGGCCTATGTATAGGGTTTGTGTGAGTACAATTCAGTGTTTCAGGAGCCACATGTAACCCTGGAAGTGCTCTCACCATCTCTGGCAACAAGTATGGGAAACAGCTACTTGTTAATTGACTGGAGTGGAACCCTCATTTCCAAAAAAGGTGATTCAACAGAGTGTGTAAATTATTGAATATCATTACTGTCACTTGAAAGTTAAACTTTCTAAAGATAATTTAAAACCACTTGGAACTACTGTTTCCAACTACTGTTACCTGAAGCACTTGCTGCAGAAGGTCAAGGACTGCAGCCTCCAAATGGACAGGGATCTTCCCCAAATTTAAGATGGATTTAAAAGAGACTGCAGTACCACGGGTTTCATCACTGACATCAGGTGGATCTAGGCGGAAAACAGAAAATATCAGAAAGATGTTTACTTGTATTTTACTGATTTTGCAAAGGTATTTGACTATATGGATCATAACTAATTATAGCTAACATTGGGAAGAATGAGAAATCCAGAACATTTAATTATGCTCATGTGAAATCTGTACATACCAAGAAGCAGTTATCAGAACAGAACAAGAGAACATTGCATCGCTTAAAATCAGTAGAAGCACTAGAATTGTATTCTTTCTTAATACCTATTCAAGCTGTCTTCAAAAAGTGGGACTATATGAAGATGAATATGATATCAGAATGAAAGAAAACTCATCAACCACTTATGCATGTGATGCAACTTTTGTTGCTGAAGTGAAGATTTGAAGTGCCTGCTGCTGAAGATTAAATACAAAAGCCTTTGATATAGGTTACATCTCAACATCAAGAAAATAAAAATCCTCACCACTGGAACAACAGTCAACATCATGATAGATTGGTAAATGCTTGAAATTGTCAATGATTTCATTTACCATCCATGGTAACAGCAGTCAAGATATAAAAAAAGCATGTTGCATTGTGGGGATCTGCTGTTAAAAGCCTCTCCAAAGTTCTCAAGAGCAAGAATTTCCATTTAAAGAGTAAGGTAAGCCTAATATGAGATAGTCTTTTCATTTGTTTTCAATGAATCTGAAAATTGAACAATGAATAAGGACAACAGAAGAAGAGTATTTGTATTGTGGTGTTGGTAGAAAGTATTGAATATATGAAGAGCTGCCAAAAAAAAAAAAAAATCAGTCTGGGAGGCTGGGCTCTATGAGGAGAAATGTGGGGTCAAGATTGGTGGAAGATCTATCAACAATCTGCGATATGCAGATGACACAACCCCGCTTACTGAAACTGAGGAGGACCTGAAGCACTTACTGCAGAGAGTCAACGACTGCAGCCTCCAATATGGATTGAGGCTCAATGTCAAGAAGACAAAGATTCTCACCACTGGGCCAACTGGCAGCATCAGGATGGATGGTGAAGAGATTGAGATTGTTCACAGCTTTAGTTTGCATGGCTCCACGGTCAACATTCTCGGCACCAGTAGCCAGGAAATTAAAAGATGTATTGCCATGGGAAAGTCTGCTGTTAGGGACCTCTCCAAAGTATTGAAGAGCAATAGTGTCTCTCTGGAGACTAAGGTGTGTCTGATACAGGCCATGGTCTTTGCAATCACTTGTTATGCATCAGAGAGTTGTAAGGAGGATAGAAGGAGAATTGATGCCTTTGAGCTGTGGTGCTGGAGAAGAGTATTGAGGGTACCATGGACTGCTAGGAAAACAAACAAATTCATCCTGGAAAGGGTCAAATGGGGTGGCTCCTTGCAGACAAGGATTCTGAGGCTCCATCTAACATACTTTGGACATGTTGTAAGGAGGAACCGGTCCTTGGAGAGGGACATCATGCTTGGTAGGGTGGAGGGACGGCGCAGGAGGGGAAGGCCCTCTATGAGGTGGATTGATTCAGTGACTGGGGTAATCGGTAGACGGTGCGATTAGCACAGGACAGAGCAGAGTTTAGGGCTGTTGTACATAGGGTCGCTATGAGTCGCAAGTGACTCAACGGCACATAACAACAACAACAACAAACAACATCTTGAAGGAAGTACAACCAGAATGCTCCTTAGAGGTAAAGATGGTGAAGGTACATTGCACTTACTTTGGGCGTGTTTATAGGAGGAATCTGTCACTGGAGAGAGACATGATATTATTCTGGGAAAGGTAGAGGGTCAGAGAGTGAAGACTCTCAAGGAGGTAGATTGACACAATGACTACCCTGAGGGACTCAAGCACGTAAAGATCATGAGAATGTGCAGAATAAGGGAATCCTTATGTATGTGCAGATGTATTGTTCATAGGTTCACTTTGAGTTGTAGTTAACTTGATGGTTGGTACCTAACAATGACAACATCATGAATGTTTTAACAGTGAAGAGGTCAGCAAACTTTTTCAGTAAAGTACTAGATAGTAAATATTTTCTTCTTTCCTAGCCACATGGACTCTATTGAAATTACTCAATTCCATAATTTTGGTGCAAACCCAACTATAGACAATACACAAATTAATAACATGGCTATTTTTCATTACAACTTTATTTATAGCTACTAAAATATGTATTTCTTATTATTTCTATGTGTCATGAAATGTTTTTTCAACCATCTGACAAAGATGAATGATTTTTAGATTGCAAATTGTACAAAAAAATAGGCAGTAGGCTGGATTTGATTTATGAACTAGTGTTTTCTAGACCTCTGCTCTAGTATTAACGTGGTAGGGAGTAAATAAGAAGTAATGGTCGCATTTCTCAAATCAAGGGAGACTTTTCAAAGATGTTGACACTGTAATTTCTCCCAATTCAAATGAGTGTCCTTCTAGCCAATAGTTAGATTCTTACTTAGAGTATTGATTCAAATAACATATGAATTGACTCAAATTCTCTAGATGCCATAAAAGCAGAATTAAGTTCAGATTTTTTTTGTGATCATCACATTTTCATTTTACTTTGGAATAGAGAGATGAGAACATCTCCCATAAATGGAAGAAAATGCTGCTGCTTTGGTAGACATTAAAAGAAACAGACATGGGGGGTAGAGGAAGCCCATTTATTGAGAAGTTTCTGTCTTCTCCAGAGACCACTTTATGTGGTATAATCTGTAAGGAGTTGCACTGCTAGCCCAAAGGCTGCACCTCTTTGGAGATTTGAATCCACCAGTATTCCTGCAAGACAAAGATAGAAATCTCTTCCCTAGTCATTTAGAAATGCAAAGGAAAGTCAGGTATGCATCACAATCAATCAATGACAATGGGAAAGAGTTAATTTTGCATTAAGTTTTTTAATTGACTGATATCTTTAGTCTTCAAAATCATGCTACATGTTATATATTACTTCATGTTTATATATCTATATTTACATATTAGTAAACTGAGGATCAGAGATGTTAACTGTCTCAAGGTCACAAAATTTATAAGTGGTGGAGTACAGAATTGAACTCAGGCTGTCATATTTTTGTATTTTAGTGCACAATTCCTCTATCATTCTTCCTTTCTTTATAAAATTATATATCTAGCAAAAAGTTTGTACAAACATGATTAAAATAATGAAAAAGTTACTAGGGAAAATAATTTTAAAATATGAAAGTTCCTTGGAAAATTAACCTTCAATTAAAATGCTCTTAGGCAATATTTCCTGTCAGTCTTACTTACTCATCTGCCTCTATCAAAATTTTATCCAATTAAAGAGTAGCAGAGATAGTAGAAAGAGCAAAAGTCAGTCTTTATGAGGGCTCTTAATATTTTATTAGAGTCTGGAAGATTTATATTTCTGAGGACAAATCTTATGGGGCGGTTTATGAATAAAAAACTGTATATTAAAGAGTTCATTGGAGTAATAAAATTCATGCATTACTTCATTACTATTCTCCTAGTACTTCTTATACAGAAAGGGGGCAGGTAATATTATTTCCCACTTTGAGACCACTTTCTATTTTTTAATTGTCAGCATCAATCTGTGTCACACTTCCATCCGTTAAAATCAGAGCCACTTGATACCCATTAGAAATCTCAGGAAAGAGAAATAAACACTTACGAGAGCCAGCCTCATCTTAGACCAATGAAGGGTATCCAGTCAGCAGTTCTGTTGTATTTCAGTTATACACAGTGGCTCAGAGCTTTGACAGACTTGTATGGGCAACATCTGGTATTTCAATCACTAGCACCTATTTGCACTCTTACTCACCTGTCAGTTTGTCGTGTGGTGATGGTTTGTGTTTGTTGTTATGATGCAAGAAGCTATGTTACCAATATTTCAAATACCAGCAGGGTCACGTTGGTAGAAAGGTTTCAGAAAAGCTGCTAATTTTCAAACCAAGAAGAAAAATCTGGTGCTCTACTTCCAAAACTTAGCAGTGAAAACCCTACTGCAACAGAATATTGTGTCAAAGATAAGCCCTATGCTTGCATGCATTCAAAAGACACAAAGCCTGCAGCAATGGGCTTGAGCACATCAGCTACTGTGAAGATGATGAAAGACCAGACAACAAATGCTCTGTTTTACATTAGGTTGTTTGAACAGAACTGACTTGATAGTAACTAAGCAAACCAACAACCCATTTCTAATTCTTATAGTAATGGCTTTGTTAGATATTCAAGCCTTCCTGACTCTTAGTCCCTACATTTTGGGGTGAAAGACATGACCCAAGCTTGAGCTAAGTATGTTTGCATCCCTACATGATCAGCCTAAAAGTGGATTCTGATGATTGTTCATATCAAATTGCACTGCTAACAGAAAAGCCAAATGTCTCTGGAAGTTAGAGTTCACCAGAGATTCTAAGAGAGGAAGATGGGTAGTAACCTCCTGTTAAGATTCACAGTCTCAGAAACCCAGTGGAGGGTTCCTTTGAGTCAGAATCAACTCAACAACAGTAGTATGAGTATAATGGTGAGTATATAACCTTCTTCTAAGTGGTATATCACTGTGCTGTCCATTTGCTGTATAGAAGGAACTCATGGGTGTGATGCTGAACACTGTGACACTGATGTGCCAAATGTGATAATGGTTACCCATGGTGGACAGTGTTTGGTGGAGCTGCCCAATAAAAACAAGCTTGGAAGCAGGAGTGGCATCCACTTCTGAAATATTTTGCCTCTGGAAACTTTATGAATTTGGAGAAATGATAAAAGTTATACAAGTGTTCAGGTCTTTCGTTGATAGGGTCACTATGAGTCATCTACAACTTGATGGCACTTAACAACAACAATATATAACCTAAGCTTCCCTACTCAAACTAAATCTTCAAAATGTTACAGTAATGCTAGGAAAAAGGAAAAGATACTTTTATTTGTACTTGACTTTTATTTGACAGTTATAGTTTCAAAGGGAAAATTTTCCTGAGAATGGAGTTGAAACAAGGAAGGAAAGCAGAGACAGAGAAAAAACCAGTTATGGTGACCCTGGTGAGCCTCACATCAAATCATATTATATCTACTACATGTATTATTGTGGTTTTTGTTGTTCTGTACTGTTGAGTCCTAACTGACTTATAGCTGAACTTCCGGCAGGTTTCCAGAGGCAAGAAATCACACAAGAGGAGATTGCCCATCTTTCTCTCCTCAGAGCAACTGGTAGATTTGAAGCACATGCTTCTGAGTTGGTAGCAAAACTCCTTAACACTAAAGTACTAGAGATAGTCCCCCAAAAATTTCTATTAGATGAATCAATAAGCTCTCTCTTTTTATGCCTATATTTGAATTTTATTTTCTTTTGCTTACAGCCAAAGGATCTGTAACTAAAATACTAATCTGTGCTTTCTAATCCAGATGCAAATACAGTTCTTATTTGGATCCCTGTCTTGCATCTGTCCCCTGATCACCAATTACTATGGTTCTTCTATTGACCAGGCCCTACCTAGTTCTGGTCACTTCTTTCTTCTTTACCCGTATATTTGACCAGGAGTTCTTGTGTCTCATAGGAAGTTGCATTGATAACCCAAGGTTGTACCTTTATGCTAGCTTGAATTCATTAGTTTCATGGGAGAAAAATGGAGGAAAATCTCTTCACCTATGATTTAAAACCTTGGAAAATCTGCTGGAGGGTTAGCTATTTGTTACTTCTAATTCAATGGCAAAAATTTTTTGAGTGAATATATTTGACATTCAGCAGAACCTACTCAAGGCTAAACAGTGAAAAGGACTACAATTTTTTCTTTCTGTTTTATACTTACAAGAAACATGTACTAGCAAAAGAACATTTACTTAATAGCATGACTAGGAATCCAGGTAACTATAGAACCTTTTGTTTGTCTTGTTGTTGTATACCGTAGAATTGGAACTGACCCATAGCTGATCCTCTGGTGGGTTTTCAGAGGCAGTTAATCACATGGGAGGAGATTGCCCATCCTTTTAAATGAGAAATTTGTCTGCTTAAGAAGAAGAAAGATCAGTAGGCCCCAGAGAATAAATGCTTAGCAGATGCAGTAGATGGAAATCAAGAGACTGGAGTGAGAAGCTGCAGAACACTCATCAGTATGGGAGGGCGGTGTGGAAGAAGAAGCAAGTCTCCTGAAAATATTTAAAGTGGAACCCAGTATACTGTGAAATATCAGTCTCCTCCTCTGCTTCCCCTGTGAATTCCACAGTGTTCCACAATGTTCTTTATTTTTTGTGAGGGAAGGTACTTTAAGAGGAAGCTTGGAGAAAAGAGAATGATAGCAATTAACAGCAAGCATGGGTTTATAAGTATCAAACATTTAAACTAAGAATGAATTGAGATACAAAGTCAGCTGGAGAGACGAATGGGTGGTCCTTGTGCAATAATCCTATCTATGCTTTCCCTCCCACCAGCGTTACTTAAAAAAATTGTCCAGATCAGTCTGGTTTAAGTGAGGAAGTTAGGTTACATGCCCATCCTTCACATAGTTACTAATTGAAAGCACATTCTTGTGGAGACCTGGAAGCTTCTGGAAGTTAATTTATCTGCATTCTTGGACCAAAAGTTGTTGTGAGAACAGAGCAAGGGAACACTACATGGTTTAAAATTAAGAAAGGAGTATGTCAGAGTTGTATACTCTCTCCATACGTATTCAATCTGTATGTTGTTGTTGATTGCCTTCAAGTTGAGTAGGACTAATAGCAACCCTATGAACAAAAGGCCTGAAGCCCCTCTACAGCTATCAACATTTATCAAAGTTCATAGAGTTTCCGGAGGCATGTTATTCTGGAAGTGGATGCCACTCCTGCTTCCAAACCTGCCATAATATGTTATTATTTTTATGTGCCGTTGAGTTGTCTGCGATGTATAGTAACCCTATGTACAGCAGTTCTGAACCCTTCCCTGTCTTGAGCCAGTCTAGTTGGCTGGTTCAGGCATGGTTAGAGCGAACAATTTTTCAAGAAGCTGGATTCTATGAAGAAGAATGTGGCAACTGGATTGGAGGAATACTCATCAATAACCTGCATTATGCAAATGACACAACTTTGCTTACTGAAAGAGAAGAGGACTTGATGCACTTGCTGCAGAAGCTTAAGGAATACAGACTTCAATATAAATTGCATTTCAACATCAAGAAAAATTCTTACCACTAGACCAATAGGCAACATAATGATAGATGGAGAAAAGATTGGCATTGTCAATGATATAATTTTAACTTAAATTCACAGTCGACACCCTTGGTACCTGCAGCCAGGAAATCAGGAGATGTATCACACTGGGAAACTCTTCAGTCAGGAACCTCTCCAAACTATTCAAATTATTGAGGAGCAATGATGTCAACTTGAGGACTGATGTGTGCTGATTTAGGCCATGGTCTTTTCAATCACTTGCTATGCATCTGAGAGCTGGGCAATAAATAAAGATGACAGAAGAGGAATTGATGTCTTTGAACTGTGGTATGGGAGAAGAGTGCTGAATATCTCATGGACTGCCAGAAGACCAAACAAATATACCTTAGAGAGGGTGCAGCCAGAGTGTTCCTTGGAGGCAAGGATGATAAAGCTTTGTTTCACATACTTTAGACACATTTCTAGGAGAGGGTATTTCTTAGAGAGGGACGGCAAGCTTGGAAATTAAGGGGTTGTTGAAAGACTCTCAACCAAATAGATTGACACAGTGACTGCTACAATGGGCTCTTGTGTATTAGAGATTGTGAGGATGACACGGAACAAGACAGGGTTCATAGGTTAGTACTCAAATCAATGGTACCTAACAACAGCAACTTGAATAGATTTGAGTCCTGGTGGCATAATGCATAAAACATTGGGTTGTTAGCCAAAAAGTCTGCAGCTGGAATTCACCAGCTGCTCACTAGGAGGAAAATAGGCAGCTTCTTTCTGTAAAGATTTACATCCTTGGAAACCAGATAGAGGATTGCTGTGAGTAGGAATCAATCTGACAACAGTAGAGTTTTTATTTTATTTGCATAGTACAATGTTTTCATTATCATTAAATGTATTTCTATTTTCACATTTAAATAGCTTCATAACATTCCTTTTATAGTTAGAAATAACTTTCATTTGGCATTAAGATTGCTAACATGATTCATTTAGATAAATTATATGAGGATATTGTGGATACATTTTTCAACCTCTTCCTGATATTTTTGTTGCGAGAAAACCTATGGCTAAGTGGAACCTATGGCTCAAAAAAAGGAGCATCCCCCCCCACCTCTGTATTTCTACTTGTATGCATATAATTATTTACATACATTGTGTTTCATTCACGTACATAGTGGTTTGTGTGTGCACTTCACTGACATTATGTTTCACACAATCATTCCCATACATGTTGTTATGTGCCATCGGGTCACTTGCGACTCATAGCGACCCTATGGACAATATGCCTAAACTCTGCTCTGTCCTGTGCCAATCGCCCCGTCTCCAACACACCAATCCTGATTACCTCAGTCACTGAATAAATCCACCTCATAGGGGGACTTCCCCTTCTGCGCTGTCCCTCCACCCTATCAAGCATGATGTCCCTCTCCAAGGACTGGTCCCTCCTTGCAACATGTCCAAAGTATGTTAGAAGGAGCCTTAGAATCCTTGCCTCCAAGGAGCAGCCCGGTTTGTCCCTTTCCAGGATGAATCTGTTTGTTTTCCTAGCAGTCCATGGTACCCTTAATACTCTTCTCCAGCACCACAGCTCAAAGGCATCAATTCTCCTTCTGTCCTCTTTAGTCATTGTCCAACTCTCTGATGCATAACAAGTGATAGCAAAGACCATGGCCTGTATCAGACGTACCTTAGTCTCCAAAGATACACCATTGCTCTTCAGTTCCCATACATAGTGTTTTATAAAATTAATCACTATTAGACTATGTCCACCATTACCCTGTCTTTCAGGTCCCCACTAGCTCTTCCCCATTTCTTTTACCCACTCCCTCCACCCACCAAATTATGCAACCTTTTAATTTCCCCCCTGCCCACCCTCCCCCTCTCTACTCCCACCCCTCCCCCTTTCGGATGCCTAGAAATGTTTTACTAGTTATCTTTCTATTTTTACAATAATGGTCTTATACATTATTTGTCCTTATGAAATTGAATTCGTTCACTCAGCAAAATGCTCTCCAGTCTCTCTCAAGCTGTCATATTTTTCAAAATTGTTGTTACTGAGTGTTACACAGTATTTCATCATGTAAATGTACCACAATTTCTCTATCCATTCAGTTAAGAACAAGAGCTGAAATCAATAAAATAGAAACAGAAAAACAATTGAAACTATCAACAAGACCAGGAGCTAGTTTTTTAAAAGAGTCAGTAACATTGACAAACCATTGGCAAACTTTTTTTTTTTTTTTTTTTTTTTTTTACCATTGGCAAACTTAATGAGAAAGAGAGAGAGGACACAAATAATTTGATTAACCAGAGGAAATTAAATATATAATATCAGAATACTATGGAAAGAGTATAGTTACACTCTTAACAAATTAAAAAACCTACAGGAAAGGGAAAAAATTCCTTGAAACTCATTCCCTACCCAGATTGACAAGGACAGATATAAAACACTTGGACAAACCAATCACAAAAGAAGAAACTGAAAGATCATAAAAAGATTTCCCCAGAAGAAAAGTCCTGGATCAGATGGCTTTACAATGAATTCTACCAAATATTTAGAGAGGATCTATCACCTATTCTACTTAAATTATTACAAAAAAAACAGGAAAGGAAGGAACACTCAGAGTAATTCTATGAAATAAGCATAACCCTAATACCCAAACCAAGCACAGATATTACCAAGAAAGAAAACCACAGACCAATCTATCTCATGAATATAGATGCAAAATCCTTAACAAAATCTTAGCCAATAGAACCCAAAAGCACATTTAAAAAAACCAAAAAACAAGCAAACAAAACAAACAAAAAAAAAAAAAAACTCATCATGACCAAGTGGGCTTCATAGCAGGTATTCGAGGATGGTTTTACTTAAGAAAAATAATCAATGTAATTCACCACATTAACAAAGCAAGTAACAAGAGCCACATGATTGTAGCAATTGATTCAGAAAAGGTATTTGAAAACAGTTTTAAACATTTTCAAGACATATAAAGGCACTTGTTTCCTTTCGTCTTTCCTTATATCTGTATTATCTTTCTATGAGAAACAAGTATTGTATTTATTTTCCATAATCAAGTGCTTTACAGCTGTTTGTAAAGTTAAGGGTCAAATTTTGTGAAAAAATGCTTAAATCCATAAATCTAATATTAGGGAAAATTTTAGGTAGATCCTATGGGTGTAATTTTCTTCATACAACCTTATTAGGAAGAGTATGCAAAGACATGTCTCTGTAAATCTAAAATTATGCTAAAATAAAAAATGTGTTTAAAAAGTTTCACAATAAAGGTATTAAAAAAAGGAAGTTGTACAATGTTACCAGAATCTCTCAGAAGCAAAACTGTAACCAGGGAGTCATGTTCCTAATATTTCCACAGAAGGACCACAAAAATGTGTCTCAAAACTTATAATTACAAACAGACCAGGATATTAATCACTTTGAAAGGAAGAGAACCAAGGCTAAAAATAAAAACAGATAAGAGGTTTTCAAGAATTTGAGATAGCAGAATTATCTGCTATAGGCTCTAGGAGTTATTTTAAGGTAATTAAAGGTGCAAAAGAGGAATTAAAAGCATGGAAATATAATTTAAAATTGTGTTTATATGTTTTATGCATTCATAGAAATAGTTACGGGACAAAAATGGGAATAACTGCTGAGTGAACTAACTCAGTCCCGTAAGGATTAATATTGTATAAAACCACAATTGTAGAATGAGTGTAAGGATTCAAAAGGGGTGGGAGAGGCTGGAAACAGGGATGTAAATGCTCCAGGGAGAGGGGGGAATTAATTATCGGGTTGTACAATTTGATGGGTGGGGACATGAGGGAAATTGAAAGAAATTGTTCAAATTTGTATTTGAATTTTGTAAATAAACTAGTATAAATAAATAAAATTTTTTAAATGGGGGAAAAGAAACAAATTATCATAATTAGGGAATTTTCTCAATGGTATGGATAGTCATGCATCTTATTCAGGTAGTAAATGGTCCTCACCAGAAAACTAAGTCCTTAAACACCAAATTTTATGATAAAGGTTATAAAATTGTGAAATAACAGATTTAGAGTTTTTAACAAAAACGACAAATCTATGTGGGTACACACACACATGCTGTAGTTGTATGTACCATCAAGTCCAAGCCAACTCATAGATGACTTGACAGCTTATTTTCAGAGATAATAAATAATATGGAAGGAAACTGCTCTCTTTCTCCATGGAGTAGCTAATGGATTCAACTAACTGCTTGCTTTTGGGATGGCCACACAGCTCTTCACCCCTAGGTTACCAGAGCACCCTCAAACACACTTTCTCTCTTACACACTCTCTCTCTCTCTTCTCTCTCTCTTTTATAATCTATCATCTATCAATCTATTATCTATCTATCTATCTATCTATCTATCTATATCTATCTATCTATCATCTATCTCTCTAATTTCTTTATTTCCAAAGCAACACTGAGTAATGATACATAAATTTGGGTAATAGATATCACAGATGATAAGTTTCTCGAACTACATAGTCTTTTTTTTTAATAGGTGTTTTTCCCCCTTCAAAAGGGATATTACAGTCTCAAGACAAAGCCGCAACTGAGTTGATTTAGTAAGGAATTTGCAAAAAATCATTAATTAATCTGTAGTCAGAGCCTATAACTATAGGAAAAGATAAATTGTAGCTCCAGTTTGCCTTCCAGTGTACTTAAAACTCCAACCCCATGACCCTGGGGCCTGACAGTGTCTGTTTATGAATTTTTAAATTATTTAAAAGGGAAAGCTACTTTTGAACTTAGTTATGACTCTTCTTTCTCCTTGCATACAGTTTTGTGCTTTTTGTCTCTATCTTAGCTCAAATCAGGAAAAGACAGAATAGAAGGCTCTTCTTTTAACAAAAGGACAGAAAGTAAAGGAGGGGAAGCATCCTCTCAATACAACAAGAAGAAATCTCCTTGGAGTCTTTTACATATTCAATTGTCATCTACACAGCTATGACTCAATTAAATGGTATTAACTGCCTCAATCAGGATTGATTTTATTTTCCATCCTTTGTCTAAAATATAACTCACCCACAAGGGAACCAGTTGCTTTTCATCATTGCAAAAGGGCAAAGAAATATGTTATAGCTTGATTAAATTTAAATGCTCAGGAACTATCTCTGAACCAGAGAGCATCTTGCGCTGCTGATAGAAGGTTGTTACAGAGAATGTTGTCACATTTATCACCACCCACTGGTTTTCTTTGGTAAGATGCGGAGACCATTTTAATTTTCCAATGAAAATTAAAGAGTAAAAAAAGGATTTTGCCCAGGCAAATTAAGCAGCAAGTAAAAGAACAGAAATCAGGTACCTAGACCTCAAGAAAAAAATAAGATAACAAAAGTAACCTAATGCACTACACATAAGTTGCTGTTATATGCTGTTGAGTTGAAACTAACTCATAGCTGACCCTTTAGTGGGCTTTCAGAGTCTGTAAATCACACAGGATATTACTCATCTTTCTCTCATGGACAACTGATAGATTTGAACCATGTGCCTTTGGGTTGGCAGTCCAGTTCCTCACCACTAAGCTGTCTGAGCTGCATGAAATAATTAGAATTTTTCATTCTCTCATTCCTTCTACATTACAAGGTAATGATGAGTTGAAATCTACTCAATGACAGTGAATCCACTTCTTTCACCAAATCCAGTCCACAACCTTCAAAATACTCATCAGATCCATGTTTCTTTTGCCTCTTCTGCTTCTTCCAAATACCAAGTTCACTATAATCCTATCTTGGACCATGACAAAAGCCTCCTAACTGCCATCTGATCCTAATGTCACATTCTTCTTCATAGCATTGAGCATCACAATTAATTTGTTCAGAATACAGGTTGAGTAGGTATGGAGAAGGTACAACCCAGACACACACCTTTCTTAATTTTAAACCATGTAATGTTCCCTTGCTATGTTTGGACAACAGCTTCTTGGTCTAGGTATAGGGTTTGTATGATCATAATGAAGTGTTCTAGGATTTCCATTCTTCTCAATGTTAGCCATAATCTTTTGTGATCCACACAATCAAATGCCTTTGCAGAATCAATAAACACCTATAGACATTCTTCTGGTATGTTCTGCTTTCATCCAGGATCCATTTGACATGAGCAATAATACCCCTCGTGCAATGGTTTCTTCAAAACACAGCTTGAATTTATGACAGTTTTCTGGTAATATAATATTCTATTTGTTTTTGGATTATCTTCAGCAATATTTTGTTCATATGTGACATTAGTGATTATTGTTGTTGTGTACAGTTCAGTTGAAACCAACACATAGCTTACCCTCTAGTGAGTTTTCAGAGGCAGTAAATCACACAAAAGATTCCCTATCTGGTGGGTTTGCACCTCAAGTCTTTGGGCTTACAGCACATCTTCTTGCCTCTAGGCCACCACAGTTCTCTATTGTTTGAATTTTCACATTGTGTTGGATCACTTTATTGGGAATGGAAACAAATATGAACTTCTTCCAGTCAGTTGGCCAAGCATCCCCTTAATTCCTGGCATAGACTAAAGGACTACATCTTTTAGTTGAAACATGTTAATTGGTATCCTATTGGTGTTTGAAGCCTTAGGGGTTTTTTTAAATTTTTTGCCAGTGCTTTCATTGCAGCTTGAACTTATTCCTTCATTACCTTTATTGTTGCTGTTGAGTGCCATTGAGTCTGAACTATAGCTGACTCTCCAGCAGGTTTTCCGAGGGAGCAATCACAGAGATGGAAATCGCCCATCTTTCTCCCATAAAGCAGCTGGTGAATTTGAACCATGTGCCTCTAGGATTGCAGCACAGCTGTTGATTATATGGCACTTGCTGAAATATTTCAGGGTCAACCAATTCATTTTGGCACAATGACTGTATGTATTCCTTTCATCTTCTTTGGATGCTTTCTGATCCTTCAAGATTTTGCCTGGAGCATCTCTCAGTTTTGCAACTTGGGGCTTGAATTATTTTTCAGGTCTTTAAGCTTTAGAAATGTCAAGTGAGATTTTTTTTCCCTCTCCTTTTTATTTTTCAACTCCAGCTTTTTGCATATTCTCTTATTATACTTTGCTTTGTCTTCATGAATCACCCTTTGAAATCTTCTGTTCAACTCTTTTACTTCCTCATTTCTTCCCCTTGTTTAGGCTTCTCAACACTCTACTTCAATTTTCAGAGTCTCTTCTAACATCATCTTTGGTTTTTTTCTTTCTCCTCTGTTTTTGTT
Source organism: Elephantulus edwardii (assembly GCF_000299155.1). Lineage (NCBI taxonomy): Eukaryota > Metazoa > Chordata > Mammalia > Macroscelidea > Macroscelididae > Elephantulus > Elephantulus edwardii. Next base: position 13,235,770 of record NW_006399781.1, read on the forward strand.
ATGATCTTTTGCTCTTATCATAGATAATATTCTTGATGTCACCCACAACTCTGATCTTCAATTGTGTATTAATTACACAAACCTATTCTTCAGTTCAGGTGGAATAGACTTAAGGTGGTATATTGGTTCTTGTGGTCTTGCTTTCATTTTCTTCAGCCTCATTTTGAGCTTCCATATAAGTAATCGATGGTCGGTTCCTCAGTCAGCACTTAGCCTGGTTTTGACTGCTGATATTGGGGAACACTGATGGCTGCACTGAAATCCCGAAGGCACATGGTTTGAATGCACCAGCTGTTCTGTGGGAAAAGGATGGGCAGTCTCCCACTGTGTGAATAACTGCCTCTGAAAACCCATCAGAGGATCATCTATGGTTTAGTTATGAATTGACAGTACACAACAACAACACATTGAGCTTCTCTAGAAACAAGTCTCAGGTAAGGTCCAAGTTTAAAGTCATCATTTGTGGTTTTGTTTTGTTAGTTTTTTTGTGTTTTTTTTTAAAAAAAGGTATTTGAGGTAAATAAATCACTAACTGTACTAAATTTAATCATTTGTTCTCTGACCTCATTTCTGCCACCAAGTCTGTAGTTTCTGACTACTGTTTCTTCTTCATTGTTCCTAACCTTTCCATTCCAGTCACCAATTATTATTAATGTGCCTTGACTGCATTTTGATAAATTCTGAACTTCAAAATTTGGTAGAAGTCCTTGATTTCCTCCTCTTTACCTTTAGTTGTTTAGTGCATATATTTGAATTATAATATATTAGCAAGTCTTCCTTGTATGCTATGGATAATATCCTATCACTCACAGCATTGTATTTCTGGTTAGAACTTAGACTCATCAACAACCTTCACTGTCCAGATGACACAACCTTGCTTGCTAAAAGTGAGGACTTAAAGCATTTGCTGCAGAAGATCAAAGACTAAAGCCTTCAATATGAATCACGTCTCAACATCAAGAAAATAAAAATCGTCACCACTGGGCCTATAGGCAAAATCTTGTTAGATGGAGAAAAGATTGAAATTTTCAATGATTTCTGGTTGTTTGAATCCACAATCAACACATTTCATACCACAGTCAGAGATCAGGGGTCATATTGCATTGCAAAAGCCTACAGTCAGGGACCTCCCAAAATTACAGAGAAGCAATGATGTTACTTTTAAGACTAAGGAGTACATGATTTAGGTCATTTTCTTCTTAATCACTTACTATGTATCTGAGAGCTCGATCATATATAAGGTTAACTGAAGAATTGATATTTATTCTGCTTTTTAAAAAATTTATTAATTTTAGTGAAAGTTTCCAGAGACTTAGGATTTCCAGTCATTCATTGTTGTGCTTTTCTCCCTGTCCCCCCCCTTCCCCCAAATTGATTTTTTTGAATTATGGTGATGGAGAAGAGTACTGAGTATCTCATGGGTCATCAAAGGAACTAACGGATATATCTTGGAGAGTGTGCAATTAGAGTGCTTCTTGGAGGCAAGGATGGTGAAGCTTCATCTCAGATATTTTAGGCATATTATTAGGAACAACTATTTCTTAAAAGTGGACATTAGACATCACACTTGGAAAGTTGGAGAGTTAGCAAAACAGAAGACCTAAACAAGATGGACTGATTAAGTTACGGCAATAATGGATTCAAGTATGTCAGAGGTGATAAGGATGGCAAGAGGCTAGGACAAGGTTCAGATCTGTTGTGAGTAGGGTCGTTGTTAGTCGTACCCAGCTCTACTGCACATAGCAATCACAAATTACTGGCATTTCTCAGTGCCATTTCAGCCATGGCTCTCACTCTTCGACACACTCTCATTATAATGGCAGGCAAGTGTACGTTTTCCAAAAAGGAAATGATTATTCTCACATTTCAAACCTTCCAGTTGTTTTCCATTATACTTTGAATAAATTCAAGAGCCTTAGCATTGTGTACAAGATGCTGTGTAACCTGGCTCTCTGCTATAAAGTCTGACCTCAATGTCCATTACATTTTCTAGTTGCTCACCACTTTCCAGCAACACTTGTATTTTATATATATTACAGTTTAAGTCAAACTTATTCTCAATGCAGGATGTTTGAATTGTTCATTCTCTAAAATGTTCTTAGCCAGGATCTCAAAATGACTGGTTCCTTTTTCTCATTCAAGTTTCAGTTTAGATGCCACTTTTTCAAAGAGAGCATGCCTAATCTCTCAATGTATAAAGCTACTAATAGCACATCTTTTCATGACCGCCCAGGGTTTTTATTATGTTTCTTACCACTATCTGATACTTTCTTATTTGTCTGTTCCGTACCTGTTTTCTATTAGAATTTTAGGACTATGTGAGTTGGAAACTTATGTATCTTATGTATTAACATACTTTGACATGTTATTTTATATTATTCACACATACATGAGTAATCAAACCTTTTCCAATAAGTTAATGAGTGAATGAATGGACAGATGCTATTGAATCAATATAAAAGTATCTGCTAATGTTTCCTGCATGTTCAGTTTTTATCTATCTGTGCATCCATGACTGAATTAAATGTTTACTGACAGGATGGTCAAATAAAACTTGGGTGAATATGTATGATGGAAACTATTTGCTAATACAAATAAAAAGAATCAAAGTTATTTGAGGAAGTCATATCTAAGTAAATTGGCACATCAACTGACTACATTTTATTTTACTTTAACTCACAGCCAAAGATACTGACAAAATACTCATTTAGTTAAGATGGACCATTCTTCAGTGTTTTTCTCTAAAACATCTCAATAGTTTATTTTCCAATTGCTATGATTCACATCCCCTTTATATCTCCTCTTGTTGAATATTTCCAATTCCTCCCACCTCTGGTAAATAGTTGTGAAGTCCTTCTCTATTCAGTGTCACAGTCCCTTGAATTGCCATGCCCTAGAGGGAAGGGGTAGGGGAGCAGCAGTGTGCAAGACCTCCAAAAGCATGAGGCACAAGGTATCACAGAAGTGACTAGAAGTCTGAGCCATCATATCAAAGGTTGGCTGGGGACAGATAGGTGCTGGGCAGAGTAGGCAGGAGTGCACGGGGATGCTGCTGGACAAGGGAGAGGAAGAGACAACACATAAGTGCTGGGAAAGGGTGGGCACACTGAATCCATTCGTTACTTCTATAACAGTGAAGTGTCTTTCATCTGCTCCTTTCAGTAAAATGCTTGTCTGTTAGGTACTGTTATAAAGCTGAGTATTCAAGTTTAGACAGATTAGGAAGAAGGATTTGCCATTCACTTCCAAAATAGCAGGCCTTTGAAAACCCTGTATACAATAGAGCACACTTAGAGCAGACTAGCAGACATGTCACCTGAGGCTGAGCCCTGAAATTTGGAAACACAAAGGAGAAGGAACAGTTATAAACAGACACTGATGATTGGAATGTAGAATGTGAAAAGCACGAATATAGGAAAACTTGACATCATTAAGAAAGAAATGGAATGCATAAATATTGGCATACTAGGTATTGATAAAATCAGGTGGATTAGCATGGGATATTTTGAATCAGACAATCTTATGATCTATTATACCATTATAACATTTAATCGTGCCAATGCGAAACCTATACTTGGACCAAGAGGCAGTTGTCAGAACAGAGCAGGGTAACACTGCATGGTTCAAAGTTGGGGTGTATGCCACGGATGTGTCCGGTCTCCATATCTTTCCAACCTGTATGCAGAGCAGATTATCCAGGAGGCTGGGCTCTAAGAGGAGAAGTGTGGCATCAGGATTGGTGGAAGATCTATTAACAATCTGCATTATGCAGATGACACAACCCTGCTTACTGAAACTGAGGAGGACCTCATGCACTTGGTGCAGACGGTCAAGGACTGCAGCCTTCAATATGGACTGAGACTCAATGTCAAGAAGACAAAGATTCTCACCACTGGACCAATTGGTAGCATCAGGATGGA
>NW_006399781.1:13239934-13247380 GCF_000299155.1 Elephantulus edwardii
ATGCCTTTGAGCTGTGGTGCTGGAGAAGAGTACTAAATGTACCATGGACTGCTAAGAAAACAAACAGATTCATCCTGGAGAGGATTAAACCAAGCAACTCCTTGGAGGCAAAGATTCTGGGGCTTCATCTGACATACTTTGGGCATATTGCAAGGAGGGACAGATCCTTGGAGAGGGCCATCATGCTTGGGAAGGTAGAGGGATGGCACAAGAGGGGAAGACCCTCTATGAGATGAATTGATTCAGTGACTGGTGTAATCGGGATGGGTGTGTCAGAGGCAGTGCAATTGGCACAGGATAGAGCAGGATTTAGGGCTGTTGTACATAGGGTCGCTATGAGCTATGAGTCGCAAATGACTCGACGGCACATAACAACAACAACAACAGCAACAACAACATTATACCAGTGATGAAAAGGTGAGGAAAGAAAACAAGGTCACTTTCATAATTAAAAAGGTCATTTCTAGATCGATTTTGAAATTCAATGTTGTGAGTGACAGAATGCTATCGACATGCACACAAGGAAGTCCAGTGAATATCACTATTACTCAAATATACACACCAACAACCAGAACCAAAGAGGAGGAAATAGATTAATTTTACCAACTTTTTGCTGTTAGAAATCAAACATGCAACCAAGATGTATTTTAGCATTAATACTAATGGGTAACTGGAATGCAAAAGTTAGCAAAAGAGAAGAAGGATGAGTTGTTGGAAAGAATGGACTTGGTGACAGAAAAGAAGCTGGAGATAGAATGATAGAATTTTGAACAATCAATGATTTATTAATGGCAAATACAGTTTATAAGAAATATAAATGGCAACTATATACATGAGCTCACCTAATGGTCCTCACAGGAATCAGATTGATTGGATCTGTGGAAAAAATTGTTAGAGAAGTTCAGTAACAGCAGTGAAAAAGACCATTAACTACTCATTTCCAAGTTCACACTAAAGCTAAAGAAGTTTAAATCAAATCTACAGGAACCAAAATTTGGCCTTGCATCTATCCCATCTGAATTAAAAAACCATATCAGGAACAGATTTTAGGCCTTAAACACTAGTGAACGAAGTCCAGATGAGCTGTGGGAGGATAACAAGAATATCATCTATGAAGAATACAAAAGGTCATTACAAAGACAGAAGAGGAAGAAAAGACCAAGATGTATGTCAGAAGAGACTCTAAATATTGCACTAGAGCTCTGAGAAGTCAAAGGAAAGGGAAGAAAGCAGAAAGCTAAGGAGCTGATTAGAAGACTTCAAAGGGCAGCTGGAAAATAAAAAAAGCTGAACTGACTCAACATTTCTTAAGCTAAAGAAACTAAAGAACAAATTTAAGTCTCAAGTTGCAATATTTAAGGATGCTGTGGGGAGAATACTGAATGCTTAGGAAGCATTAAAAGAAGACAGAAGGGGTATCCAGAGTCACTGTACCAAAAAGAATTGGCTGACACAGAAGAATTTCAAGAAACAACATATGATCAAGAGGCAATCGTGATGAAGGAGGAAGTACAGGCTGCTCTGAAGGACTTGGTAAAAAATAAAGTTCCCGGAATTGATGGAATACCAATTGACATATTCCAACAAACAGATGCTGCCCTGGACGTGCTTACCAAGTTGTGCTAAGTAAGCTGGAGGACAAGTGTCTGGCCAACTGACTGGAAGGGGTCAATATTTATTCCCATTCCAAAAAAAGGTGACCCAACAGAGTGTGGAAACTACTGAATACTAATCACCAATATCACATGTAAGCAAAATCCTGCTAAAGATTATCCAAAAACAACGGGAACAGCACATCAATAGAAAATTACTAGAAAAACTAGCTGAGCTTAAAAGAGGTCATGGCACTAGAGACATTATCACTACCTTGGCAGAAAGCAAAGAGTACCTGAAGAATATCCATCTGTGTTTCATTGACTATGCAAAGGCATTTGACTGTCTGGATCGTAACAAATTGTGGATAACCTTGAGGATAATGGGAATCCCAGCATACTTGATTGTTCTTAAGTGAAATCTGTACTTGGACCAGGAAGCAGTCCTTAGAATAGAGCAAGGAAAAATCAAGCACAGTTCAAAATCAAGAAAGGGGTGTGTCAGAGATACACCCTGTTCCCATACCTTTTCAACCTACATGTAGAACAAATCATTTGAAAGCCTTGGCTTTATGAGGAAGTATGCGGTATCAGTATTGGAAGAAGACTCATCCACAACCTGCAATGTAAAGATGACACAATCTTGCTTGCTGAAACTGAGGAGGACCTAAAATGCTTGCTGCAGAAGGTCAAGGTCTGTAGTCTTCAATATGGATTGAAGGTCAATATTAAGAAGACTAAAATTCTCACTGCGATATGCAGATGACACAACCCTGCTTGCTGAAACTGAAGAGGACCTCATGCACTTGCTGCGAAGGGTCAAGGACTGCAGCCTTCAGTATGGACTGAGGCTCAATGTCAAGAAGACAAAGATTCTCACCACTGGACCAATTGGCAGTGTCAAGATGGATGACGAAGAGATTGAGATTGTTCACAGCTTCAGTTTGCTCGGCTCCACAGTCAACACTCTTGGCACCAGCAGTCAGGAAATCAAAAAGCGTATCGCGATGGGAAAGTCTGCTGTTAAGGACCTCTCTAAAGTACTCAGGAGCAACAGTGTCTCTCTGGAGACTAAGGTGCGCCTGATACAGGCCATGGTATTTGCAATCGCTTGTTATGCATCAGAGAGTTGGACAATGACTAGGGAGGACAGAAGAAGAGTTGATGCCTTTGAGCTGTGGTGCTGGAGAAGAGTACTGAATGTACCATGGACTGCCAGGAAAACAAACAGATTCATCTTGGAGAGGATTAAACCAAGCTACTCCTTGGAGACAAGGATTCTGGGGCTTCGTCTGACATACTTTGGACATGTTGCCAGGAGGGACGGGTCCTTGGAGAGGGACATCATGCTTGGGAGGGTGGAGGGACAACACAGGAGGGGAAGACCCTCTATGAGATGGATTGATTCGGTGACTGGGGTAATCGGGATGGGTGTGTCAGAGGCAGTGCAGTTGGCGCAGGACAGAGCAGGGTTTAGGGCTATTGTGCATAGGGTTGCTATGAGTCGCAAACGATTCGACGGCACATAACAACAACAACAGAATTCTCACTGCTAGGTCAACTGGCAGCACCATGATAAATGGAGAAGAGATTGAGATTGTTAACAATTACAGCTTGCTCACCTCCACAATCAACACTCTTGGTGCCAGCAATCAGGAAATCAAAAGGTGAATTGCACCAGAAAAATCTGCAGTCAGGGACCTCTCCAGAGTGCTGAAGAGCAACAATGTCAGTCTAGATACAAAGGTGTGTCTGATTCAGGCCATGGTCTTCTCAATTTCTTGCTATGCATCAGAGAGAAATGATTAAGGATGACAGAAGAATGCATGCCTTTGGGTTGTGCTAGAGAAGAGTACTGAACATACCATGGAGCACCAAGAGAACAGGTCTGTCTTAGAAGGAGTGAAACAAAGTTTCTCCTTGGAAACTAGGATTTTAGAGCTCCCTCTCACATACTTTGGGCACATAACCAGGAGGCACCGACTTTCATTGGAGAAGAACATCAGGCTCAAATGAGTGAAAGTGTAGTACAGGAGAGGAAGATCTCAGATGAGATGAATTGACACGATAACTCGGATAATGGGTATAAGTGTGTTGGAGTCAATGAGACTGGCTCAGAATAGGGTAGGCTTCAGAGCTGTTGTACATAGGGTTGATGAATCACAGGTAGCTCAACAGCATATAATAAACAACAAATGCTGGTGAGGTTGTGGAGAGATTTGAACCCTTATTCACTACTAGCAGGAGTGTAAAATGGCACAACCTCTATGGAAGGCAGCCTGGCACTTTCTCAAAAAATTGCTAATAGAAAAACCATTTAACCCAGTAATTCCACTGCTGAGATTATACACTAAGGAAACCATAACCACCATCCAAAGAGATATATGCACACCCATGTTTATTGCTACGTTATTTACAATAGCAAAAAGACAGAAGCAACCTAATTATCCATCAACAAAAGAATGGATAGGAAAACTATGATCTATTCATATAATGGAATAGTATGCAGCACTGAATAACAATGAACTTGTAAAACGTTACACAACATAGGGGATCCTATAGCACATCATGCTGGGTGAAATATCTCAGCACAAAAGGACAAATACTACATATCACCACATTATAAAGAAGGTCTGACATGAGGGGTTGGGAGGAGAATAGGATAAGAGTGAATAGATAATGACCATTGCACTGGAAGAGATGAAAGAAAGAACTGTCTAAAATGAGTATATGATTAGTTATTATACATATGACAACAGCCCAAAATAAGAAGTATATAACTGCAAAGAGAAGTAGGGGAGGGGCTAGTAGGTAGGTAATTGTGCAATAGTAAATGAATATTTTTTTTAAAAGTGAAGTGGGGGAGAGGAAAGGGAGGGCTAAGTGATAAAATGTGCAACAATAAACAAATGAAAATCTAACTTCTCTTAAATGTTAATGTTAAAAACACAATTAAAATAAAATTTTACTTTTAAAAAACCCAAAAAAACAACAATCGCTGCATGAGAGAACAAAACAAAATACACTTTCAAAGGACAGAGAATCGCCCAGTACTACTATGACTACCAGTGGGTATATCTCCCTGCATTCCATTAAAACACATACTTCTATAGTATCTCTTAAGATCCTTGAGGTACATGGGAGACATGAAGCTGCCCCTCAGATGTTCATGAAGTTTCATGCAGTCCATGGGCTTCATTAGTCTTCATAAAGGTTACTTCATTCTGCTGTTGTAGGGGGTAGATGAGACTAATTTGTGATTATTACGTGGTCAATGTTCCTGTTACTGCCAGAATTGACACATTTTGAAAGTCTATGAATAAAGAAGAACCAAGGCTGTTCTATTATCTCTAAAGAGAGGACATTCAGGCAGAAATTGAAGATGAGCTTTGGCTGGCAGGGGGTAACAGAACAACAAGCTCCTAATGGACAAGCAGGGGGCCCCTCAATAATCCTGACTCTAATTATTATACCCCTTCAGGCAGAATGCATATCATTAATATGGCCATGAGATTTTTGTGGTGTTTTTCAGAGACCACAAGGGTAAATCTTTTCACTCTCGGTCTTAAGCCAAAGTACCATCCCAAAGACCTCTCAGCATGCTTTTGAAGATTTCCTTCTTTAGAATATCAAAACTCCAAGTGTCGAATTACCCTAATGATTCTGTTCCATACTATACCCAAGCTGGAAGCAATGTTCACTCTAACCCCATTATAACTGTCACTTTTACAAAGAAGGCACTTAGATCCAGCATGTGAAGTAACCAGCTCATGAAAAGTAATGGATGGACCAGTCTCCAAGCTAGAGCTCCTGATTGCTAGGATAATATGCTTTTGATTAAACATCTAACAGAAGACTGTGGATTCGTTGTAGGGTGAAAAAAAAATTCAGGAAAGAAAGTGTGAACAAAATTTTCCTTCTTTATAATTCATCTCTAAAATTACTCTGATCATGGAGAGATTGTCATCTCATGAATTTCTTAACACTTTTTCCCCCTACCTAGAACATTTTTTAAATTGTCTTTGTGCAAGACTGCTGTCATTTTGTATCTATTCATCATAATTGGATTTTGAACTCATGACTTTCTGATCTATAATGTCTCCAGGTATGTTGCAATCTTTTCTGACTTCTTAAATCTAGTATAAACCTAAATCTAGTATAAACACATTCAATCTTGTAGGAGAATGGACAATCTCCTCCTGTGTTTATAACTGCCTCTCTATGATACACAACAGTAACAAAAATACATTCACTTTAAGCCTCCCACAAAGAGAAAAGTTCTAATGCTTTAAATGTGATTTTCTAACATTTACTTAATATTATTAACTAACTAAAACTCATTAATGAATACACCAAACATCAAGGAGGGTGGGATTGAAAATTAAAGTTTCTGAAAAATAGTCCATTTGTTAGATATATCACAATTTATCCACTCACATTTTGGATACTTGACATTTTTTACAATAAATAAAACTGCTCTGAATATAATGTGTATACGTTTCTGTGAACAAATATTTTTTCAAAAATAAAAGTTTTATTTTATACAAGTTAACTTACAAAGTTAGTATACATTGTATCTCACATCGAATCTTTCCAATTTTCTTTACCCACCCCTCCCTCTATCCATCAAATTATGTGACTCTATGATTGCCTCCCTCCCCCATCTATCTTCACCCCTCTGCTCCTACCTTCCCCCCTTGGATCATCATACATGTTTTACTAGTTATCTTTCTATTTCTACAATAATGGTATTTATCTTTATGGGACTGAGTTAGTTCGCTTAACATAATGCTCTCCAGTCCCTTCTAAGTGAGGTAGTGATTTTCAAAATCACTGTTCCTGCGTGCTGCATAGTATTCCATCATGTTACTGTACCACAATTTCTCAATCCATTCATTTGTAGTTGGACATTCAGGTTGTTTTCATGTTCTTGTCATGGTGAATAATGCTGCTATGAACATTGGTGTACAAATCTCCATTTGTGTTCCAGTTTTAATTTTCTCAGGGTTTATTTGTGAACATATTTTGGTAAATAACATGATAGCTGGATCACAGAATAAACCTATGTTAGCTTTGTAAGTAAGTTCCAAACTAAGTGGCTTTGCTATTTTACAGTTCCATCAGCAAAAAGCAAATGTTCCTGTCTATCCACATCTTCACTAACATTTAGCAGTGTTAGTTACTTGGACTTGATCTATTCTAATAAAAATGTAGTCTCAATGGCTTAGCACATTATATGTCGTGCTGCTGACCAAAAGATCATGGGTTCAAATTCACCAGCTACAACTCTGGAAAAAGATGGCATCATCTCCTATCTTACAGGCTTACACATTAGGGAATTCGACAGAGGATTGCCAAGAGTTGAAACTGACTCCACAACCGTAAGTTTGGTGCTTGGGTTTTGGTACTAGATATGTAGTAATATCTCATTTTTTTTTAATTATTTTTATGTCTTTGAGAATATACACAGCAAAACATACACCAATTCAACACTTGCTGCATGTTTAATCTTGCTACAGTGATTACAGTCTATGAGTTGTATATAATTATTCTATCCTCCTTTCCTAAGCTGCTCCTCCCTCATTAACATAAATTCACTTTCCTTAAGTTTCTTATCTAATTTTTCAAGTTGCTGTTGTCACAACAATTCCAGATAAATAGATCATGAAAAATCATAGTACTTAGGACAGACATTCTTCACTAGTTAAGCTGCTGTTTAGGTTTTTTTGTTTTTTTTTCTTGTTGTGTACCATCCAGTCGGATCTGACTGGTACAGGAGATTGCCTTTCCTTCTCCAGCAAAGGATCTAGTGGATTTGAACTGTGAGCCTTCAGGTGTGCAGTGCAGCTTCTTG
>NW_006399781.1:13247616-13251931 GCF_000299155.1 Elephantulus edwardii
AAAAAAAAAAGAAGACTTCAGGGAATAGTTTCAGGGAAGATTTAAAGGTGATTTCAGGGCACTAGTTTCAGGGGTTCATCTAGCCTCCAAAGCTCCTAAAATCTGTGAGATTTTGAAATTCTGTTCTGGATTTTCTCCCTTTTTATTAGAATTCTTTTAGAATAGGATAGAATCCTTGATCAAAGTGTTCAATAAGGATGGTAAGGCACCATTGAGTTTTTCTGCTCTCAGGTCTAAAGAAGCTGTTGTTCATGGGGGTTCGTCAGCCACAAATTCCATTCCTTGTTCTTCCTGACTCTCTCTTCATCTGTTTCTCCAGGGTCATAGAGACTAATTATTGTGCTTTAAATAGTCACTGGAAAGCTTTGTAGACCCCCAGAACTACATAACATACCCAGAAGTTGAACCAAGAAGAACTACATATGTTACTAAACCAATTAACTGGGAAATTAATACCTCATAAAACCACAATCTTAAACACTTAAAGCAAGGAACCAAATCCAATTAGGTATTGGGTTGCATATACGTACTCTCAGCAGTTTCTTTTGTGTTGTTGGTATTGTCATTGTTGTAAAATAACTCTATCACATAACTTTTTGCAGGTATAAAATTTATTGAAAGCAATTAGAATCATTGGCAGTACAACCCTGTTCTTACTTGCTGGGATTTCTCTATCAAGGAAAAGAGAAATTAGGTGTTTAATAAATAATAAATACCTTATATTTTGCCTCCTGACGTTGTGATTTGGGGTTTTTTTCCCTTCTTTTTATATATGTGAAGTTATATAATCTGAGTCTTTTTGTGCTTGATTTATTTCACTTAGTGTAAAGTCCTTTTTTAAATTTTTTCTTTTTAATTTGAAGAAAAGAAAAAGTATATCTTAATAAATACTGTAGAATTATTAAACAAACAAACATACAAAGTGTGTAGAGTCCTTAAGCTCTATCCACAGTGCCACATGCATCATGACTCCATTTTTCACACTAACTGATAATATTTCATTATAAGTATGTAACACATGTTGTTTATCCATTCCTTTGTTGATCGGCATTTAGGTTGTTTTTAACTTTGTGAATAGTGCTGCAGTGAATTTTCTTGTTCAAGTCTCTGCTTTAAATACTTTGGCTAAATATATAGGAATGGAATTTCTGGTTCACATTGTATTCCAGAGTTGGGTTTTTAAAAATTTTTTCATTATTATTAACTTTAATGAGACATGCATTCATTGTTGCACTTTTTTCCCTGCCCACCCCTGTATTCCAGAGTTTTTTAAAGAACCACCTTACCGATTTCCACAGTGGCTATTTAATTTTGCCTTATCTGAAATGGATAAGGATTGAAACTTCCAAATGTCCTTACCATTTCTTAATTTTTTTTTCCTTGTTTTGTCTTAAACGTTCTAGTAGGAGCAAAATGGTCTATCTCCTTATACTGTTCATCGTATATATGAGTTGGAAACAACTCAATGTCACTTAGTAACAATAAAACAATTCATTATTTTAAGAGGAAGTTTAGTTTTTCAGGACATAGTGTGAAAGTCTGATTTCTATGACTCTGTTTTCGAAACTTTTGGAAATGTCAGCATTTCCTAACAGAGGCTTTCTCTGCAGTGTTCTTGAGTCTTTGTGAAACTGAAAGCCTCATGAAGCACCAATAATCCTTGCATAATATTGGCTCAGTAGAGAAAACGAGAAGTTTGTCTTGGAATGAAGAAATCCAATTGAAAGCTGGACTCCTCCAAGGACGGAAAAAGCATAGCAAAGTGCTTACAAACATCAAAATGATACAAAAACCTTTTGAATGCCTCACCTTATACAAGGATGTTCTATCTATTGCGGTTTTTTGTTTGTTAGCTTTTAATTGTCTTAAGTTATTACAGGAAAGCATATTTGTTTCCTGATTCTGTCTTTGAAAGTCTAATCAAATTTGCTATGAAGCCATTTGGCCCTTCCTCAAGCTGAAAGCTCTAATGCTTAGAAATCAAGGAAGAAAATCTTCCACGTGAACAAACACATGAAAACAAAACCTACTGCCATCACATCAATTCTTATTCATACAAGCCATATGTGACAGGATAAAACTGCCTCATAGAGTTTACAAGGCTCTAAAACTTTACAGAAACATGCTACCATAGCTTCCTCATGCAGAGTAACTGTTGGGTTTGAATCACTATCTTGATGAGTAATTAACCTCTGCATCACCAGGCCCCCATTTATGCATGTTGTTGTTGTTGTTGTTGTTGGGTGCCATTGAGTTGTAGGCAACTCATAGTGACCCTATGAACAAAAGTCCTGGACACCTGTATAACTTGTCCTTTCTCCAGGTACATAGGATTTCCAGAGGCTAGCTATTATGGAAGTGGATGCTACTTCTGCTTCCAAGCTTGTTTTAATTGGGTAGCTCTACCAAACACTGTCCATCATGAGTAACCTTTCTCACATTTGACTCTTCAGTGTCACAGTGTTCAACTTCACAGCAACCATGAGTTACCTCTAAAATTATATGACCTAAAAGAATGTTTCACAAAAAAACAAAGGCAGGCCTGAGGGCCACGGCATAGAGTCACCCATCTTTGGCTTGGCAGCATGACTTTCTGTCAACTAGGCCAACTGATCTCTCTCTATGTTGTTGTTGTTGTTTGGTGCCATCAAGTCGTAGATGACTCATAGCAACCCTAAGAACGAAAGACCTGGACACCTGTATAACTTTTGTCCTTCCTCCAGGTTCATAGGGTTATGCTACAGTAACACACAATGAAAAGGACCCCAGAAACTTCCCTTGCCTGGCTGCCACCAAGAGGAGCCACCATGGAGACTCCAGCTATCCCGCCAGTTGGCCAGCCAAGCTTCCAGAGTGGAGGGAGACTGCAGTCCCCAAGCCCCATGCAGATTTCTTAAAATGGAGCCCATACAGGCTCCAAACCACACTTACTCTCCCTCTAAGGGTCAGGGCTGCCCACCCACCTTTGAAGAGCAAAAAGAACAGTAACACACAATGAAAAAGACCCCAGAAACTTCTCTTGCCTGACTGCCACCAAGAGGAGCCGCCATGGAGACGTCAGCCATCCCTCTAGTTGGCCAGCCAACTTCCAGAATGGAGGGAGACTCCAGTCCCTAAGACTCATTTATTCATAGTCACATTTAAAATTATTTAGACTCCCAAATGTGCCAAAGCTCTTCTTAGGGAAAGCAAACTCCATCTTCTTTTCCTACCTTATTCCTTGACTTTAACTCCTACACGGTAATGTCAAGGGCACAATCATAAACTGGATTGAAATCAAGAAGCTTCCTCCATCTGAAAGTGATGAAGAACCACTAAAAACTGGGGAGCTTTTCTCCTATGAGGTGGTGCATCTCTGATTGGCTCTGCTCCACCCTCATTAATAGGGGAATTTTACTTCCTTCGGCAAAATGTAGCTTAGCTGTCAGTTATGCATGACAGAGAAATCATAATATTATTTTAGTTTATCTTCAGCACCCATCCAACTTTCCCTGAGTTATTTTGGACAAATCATGTTATTTTTGGAGCCTGGAATGGATTAATCTTCATGAAAAGACAGTATAGTGTAATGTTTATTATCTCAATGTCAGGCACATCTGGGTTGAAATCTGATGACTCCTCCATTAACCAGCTCAGATATGTTAAGCATATTACTTAACCCATAATATTTGTACACAATTTATATATTATATAATCATTGTACCTTTTCAATAGGAAACTGAAGAGGATTAAAGGAAAGAATAAATATAAAACACTAGTATATATGGTATATAAATTTAAGTTTATATTAATGTTATTGGAAAGATAAAATATATGCAATTGTTCTCTCCCTCATCTGTTTCAATTCAATACACATAATCTATGCAGTTTTTCTCAGTCTTACCCCCATCCTGATGTCAGTCACTTTCTACAACAGTGGCACCATGCAGTATTTGTCCTTTTGCGACTGAGATATTTTACTCAGCATAATGTCCTCGAGGGTCACACATTTTGAATAATATTGCATGAGTTCCTTGTTTTTCTATGCAGTGTAGTATTCCATTGTGTGAATATAGCACAGCTTCTCTATCCATTCGTTTGTTGATGGGCACTTAGGTTGTTTCCAACTCCTTGTTATTGTGAACAAAGCCGCGATGAACATGGATGTGCATATATCTGCTTGGATGTCAGTTATGGTTATGTAAGTGATATATGATAGCATATTATGATTACTACAGGAATCCAGAATTAAGGTTGCATAGTGGAGTGCATTTGGGGTGGGGGTGGGGCCGGAGTCAGGGGGATTGTATACTAACAAAGAAGTTTATCTTTTGCT
>NW_006399781.1:13252043-13261901 GCF_000299155.1 Elephantulus edwardii
AAAAAAAATAAAATTTAAAAAATATATATGCAATTGTACAATTATTTGTTGTTGTGAACTACCTTCATATTGGCCCTACAATAACCCACGCACAATAGAATTGAGCCACTGCAACCCAAAGACTTTTACAGATTGTTGAAAGTTTATCAGCTATCCTACGGGATCTCTGTTCTGGGCCTCAAGATCCTCTGTAGGGCCACAGCTACCCAGTTCGTTGCTTGCAGACCTCTGCTCTGGGTCTCAGGACCTTTGGCAGGGTAGCAGCGAATACTTTATGAATAGTATGAAGGATGAAGATCAAGCTGTCCTGAAGACATTGATGAAAAATAAGGCCCCAGTAACTGATGAAATATCAATTTACTTGATTTACTAGATGTACTCACCATTCTCTGACAGGAAATTTAAAGTCATCTGGCTGACTAAAAGATCCATATTTGTCCAATTCTAGTAACAGTGACCCAAAACAATGTGGAAATTATAGAACAATATAGTTAATATCACGCCGAAGCAAAACATTATTAAAGAGCATAAAGAAAAATCAGCTAGAACAGTACACTGACCAGGAACCACCAGAAGTTCATGCTGGGTTCAAAAGAGACCATGGCACCAGGACTATCACTGCTGATGTCAAATAGATTCTGGCTGGAAGCAGAAAACCAGAAGAATGTCTATTTGTTATTTAATGACTATGCAAAAGCATTTGACTATGTGGATCATAACAAACTATGGCTAATATTGAGAAGAGTGGGAATCCCAGAATACCTAATTGTGTTTATGGAAAATCAATACCTAGACCAAGTAGCTTTTGTCCAAACAGAGCAAGAGGACACTTAATGGTTTAAAATCAGAAATCATATGTGTTAGGGTTGTATCCTTTCTCCATACCTCTCCAACATGTATGCTGAACAAATAATTTATGAAATAGAGCTCTATGGAGAGAAATGTGGCATCAGGATTAGAGGAAGACTCATCAATAACATATTATAACACAATCTTGCTTGTTGAAAGTGAAGAGTATATGAAATACTTGCTGCAGAAGATCAAGAAATATAAACTGTGGTATGGATTACATTTTCTCATAAAGAATACAAAGGGCCTCACCACAAGGCCAACAGATATCACTATGATAGAGGAGAAAGGATTAAAGCTGTCAATGATTTCATCTTTCTTGTATAAACAATAAATACTCCTGGCACCAGCAGTAAGGATATCAGGAGTTGTATTGCATTGGGCAATATTCCTCTTAGGGACCTTTTCAAAATACTGAAGAGCAATATCGTCAACTTAAAGATGAGAGTGTGCCTGATTCAAGGCATGGTCCCTTCAATGCTCTGTCATACACCTGAGAGTTGAATAATGAATAGAATTATAGAAGAATTTATATCTTTGAGAAATGGCATTGGAAAAGGGTGCTGAGTATCCTATGAACTATCAAAGGAACAAACAGATATGTCTTGGGCCAAGTGTAGCCAGAGTGCTTCTTGGAGGCAAAGATGATGAAACTCCAACTCTCATACTACGGTTCTATTGCTAGGAGAGGCTTTTCCTTGGAAGCAGACATCATAGAAAGATGGTGGATCCATAAAAGAAGAAGACCCCAATGAGATGGACTGACACAGTTACTGCAGCAATAAACTCTAATGTGTTAGGGATGGTGATGAAGACACAGTATAGATCAGAGTTCAAGTCTGCTGTTTATAGGGTCACTATGAGTCATCAGTTACTCAATTTGACAGCAACTAACAGGAACAGTGACATCACTAAGCCTTTCACTCTGTCTTAGTCTGGAAACTACTAAGGTCTGCTTAGCCTCATAACAGTATGTAAGGCTTCACTGAAAACTACATTCTGACTATATACGGCATACTGTGGCAAGGAATCAAAACCAACTCTGTCATATGGAAGATAAGAATTCTCCTACCACTTTCCTCTATAGTTACACAGACACAATGTTACCGGCCTGAAGCGGTTTTGGACACTTGAGCTAATTAACTGTAGCATGTCTGTTTTGGAACACAGCTTTCTAATGGTTCATGTTCAACTCCTATGACTTCCCTGGTGAGGAGGAGTCACTATGACTCCTGTAACAAAACTCATTCTAATTCCAAAACGGAAAAGATCTTAACTGTTAAAGAATTCTTTTGATAATCAGCCATAACAGGATTCCATGTTCTTTTCGACCACATGATGCAAGTTTTATCTGATCCCTACTTCACAGTCCTTCAGGGATTTCGATGCAGCTAACAAGTACTCCCATGAGCTTTCTCTTGGCCTCTTTTGTTTCCATTATTCTGGTCTCTTCCTTGCTAAGCCTTTATTGGTTACCACGAATAGTTCCTTTTCATGAATGGCACCCAAGGGTAAAAGTACTATTGTTGCAAGAGTGCTCTCATCAAGGTCCTCTTTCTTCATGAACTTAAAACTTCCTGAATTGCATCAAATTTGATTCAATAGATTCTGTAGAAATTGAGGTAATTCAGAAGATAATCTAAACTTTCTGGCTCTATGTGGATTTCCTAAGAAACTAGCATACCAGAAAATGAAAACTGAAATCTAGGATCCATTAAAGATCTAGTTCATCTGAGTCCATTAGGGTTCCTTAAGGTTATGCCAGAAGCTGATTATTTTTAACATTTGGTTTCAATTTCTTTGTTTATGTGTTGAAATATTTGGAGACTGACTAAAGGTCAGGTCAAAGGGTTTCTAGAGTTCCTTCTCAACTCTAGTTTGAGAATCAGTCCAATGATTAAAGTCAAAATTGGCAACCATTTCAACACTATCCCTCATCAAAACAAATGTTAATGCTATATTATCTTGACTTTTCATCTTTGACAAGGAGTTTTGTCTTAGTGTCTTATTGATGCTATAACAGTAATATCACAAATAGGTGGCTTTCATGAACACAAATATACTATCTCGATTTAAGAAGACAAGAATCCAGATTCAAGATACTAGCTTTAGAGGAAAGTTTTCCATCTGCTCTAGTGACAAGAATGAAATATATATTCCTATGTGTTCCATATTCATTCTCATTCCCAAGAAAGGTGACTCAACAGAATGTGGAAACTATTGAACAATATCATCAATTGTTGTTGTTAGGTGCCGTCAAGCCATAGACGACTCATAGTGACCCTGTGAATGAAAGGCCTGAGCACTGTTCACAGAGTTTCTAGATGCAAATCATTTCGGAAGTGGATGCCACTCCTGCTTCCAGGCTTGTTTTAATAGGGAAGCTCCAGCAAACACTGTCTGCCATGTGTAACCATTATCACATATGGCACATCAGTGTCCCAGTGTTCAGCATCATAGCAACGACAAGATACCTCTTTGCAGCAATGCACAGACCAGTGCTACACCACTTAGAAGAATGTTTGACAGAATACCACATGCAAGTTAAGTACTACTGAAGATTATTAAAAACTGGCTAAAACAGTACATAGATAGAGAACTGCCAGAAGTTCATGCTTAGATTTAGAAGAGGATGCGACACTAGGGATATCAATGCTGATGTTAGGTCAATCTTGGTTGAAAGTAAAGAATATCAGAAGAATGTCAATTTGTGCTTTCTTGACTATGCAAAGGCATTTGATTGTGTGGATCATAACAAATTGTGGCTGACATAGAGAAGAATGGGTGTGTCAGAGCACTTAATTGTGCTCATATGAAACCTATAGCTAGACCAGCAAAGTCTTGTGCAAATAGAGCAGGGGAAACTGCATGGTTTCAGGAAATAAGGAGATGCATTGCACTAGGAAAGTCTGCAGGACCTCTCCAAATTATTGAGGAGTAATGACGTAAGTTTGATGACTGAGGTGCATCTGATTGAAGCCATGGTCTTTCCAATTTCTTGCTATGCATCTGAAGGCTAGACAATGAATAAGGGTAACAGAAGAAGAATTGACACCTTTGAGCTGTGGTGTTGGAGAAGAGCACTGAACAAACAGTTATATCTTGGGGAGAGTGCAACCAGAGTGATCGTTGGAGACAAGAATAATGACGCTTTACCTCACATACTTTGTGTATCTTGCTAGAAGGGTCCATTAGTTGGAGAAGGACATAATTTTGGGAAGAGTAAAGGGTCGGCAAAGGAGAAGAAAACCCTCAACCAGGTTCACTGATGCTGACTTCAGTGGGGTCGGGTATGTCATGAAGTTTGAGTACAGGATATGACAGGATTCAGATATGTTGTTCAAAGATTCAGTGAGTCATACTTGACAACACCTAACATCAACAACAACTAGTAGAAGATTATTATCCCTTTGAATTTCTCTTTCTCAGTTTCTTGATAAGCTCTACTTGTTATCAATCTTGCCCCATTTGCACTGCCGCACTTCTGTTACTAATCTACTTCTTTTTAAAATTTTTAAAACTTTAAGCTGATTTACATACAAAATTCATATAGATTGTGTTTCACTCATGCACACTGTGTTTCATGTATTCTTTCATCCACAATGATAAAGTTTAGTAGGACAGCAAGCAATAAATGTTATGAAGGACATGGATGGACTGGAACTCACATAACACTGTTGGTGGAATTATAAAATGGTACAATCACTATGGAAGTTAATTTTGCATTTCCTAAAAAAAAACCTGAATATAGAAACCCGATATGACCCAGCTATTCCATACCCTGAAGAAAATAGAGCTAAGAAACAAATGGAAATTTGTACACCTGTGTTCATAGCAGCCTTATTTACAATAGCAATAAAATGTAAACACTCCAAATGTCCATCAACAAATTAATGAAAAAGAAGTCAGTAAGACTCAAACTACACTAATATGATCTACATGTGATTTATGTAACAAAGAATACTCTATTCTCCCATGTGGTTTATTGCCTCTGAAAATATGCACGAGGGTCAGCTATGAGTCGGCTCCAACTTGATGGCACTCAGCAACAAACATAAATACAGATAGAGGGTAAAAATTTACAACACTTAATTTGAAAGGATATCACTCAATCCATTTGTGTCAATATACACTCCCTGGCATGGTTGTGGCAAGAGTCACATAGGCCAACGGTTGCAAAATAACCGGCCTCGAACTCGTAAGAGAAAGTGTTTAGAGGTCTACTCCTTCACACTTGGGTTCAACACATCTTCAAAATTATTATGGTAATTACATAAAATTTCATATATATGATAATTATACAAACTTCACAACCTCTCCAGTTTTAAAGCAATCAAATGAGAAAGCTCAGAAGATGAAGAGACTTCATGTATGAAAAAAGAATTGTGGAATTGCATCAAGAGTCTCAGAAACTGGCTTTCCCCATTTTATGTGACCCTGGCCAAATCTTCACCACAGTTAAAGTCTCCATTTGTTTATTTGTAAATGAAGATTCTGGTTATGATGGCAAGATTCCTCCCAAAACTGATATTCTATGATCTGATGAATGCATCATTGTTTATAACTTCCTGGACCCATTCTTCAGAAACCTACATTTTGTTTTAACTCTTGAAATGTATTAAAGTGGAGAGAATGGAGTTCCTGGAAACATTCAAGTTGTGTCCCAGTATAATTTAAATTATTTTACCTTACTCCATTATATGGCAGTTAGAATTTTGGATTTGAAGTGTATATGTCATTTCTTCTGCTGGGACAACAAAGAGTTGTTCTCAGAAAGATTAAAAAAAAAATCTCTTTGATTCTTGCGTTTCCTGAGTGTGTCCAAGTTCTTTACTTGAGAGTCACTGAGAGAGTGAATTGGAAGCTTTTTATAACCTGCAGGTACCAGTAGACTGAGGGTTCTAAATAGCAATCTTGTCTCACAAATTGCAGAGTGATAGTCCCTTCAGAGTAGCCACATCTCTGCCAAGTGCAGGGAGCTCTGGTGACTTTGTGGTAAGAACCACTGCCAACCCAAAGGGATATGGTTCAAATCCACCCAGCTGTTCTGTAGGAGATGAATGGGCAATCATCTCTTACGTAATTTACAGCCTCTGAAAAGCCACTGGAGGGTGAGTTGTGAATTAGTTTCAACTCAACAATACAAAGCAACTGCCAAGAAACATATAGTATATGCATAAAAATAAAGCTTCATATTCCTATACCGTCAAGTACTTTTTAGTGTGTGTATGTGTATTACAACAACATTGACCATAATATAATGTTTTACAATTTGAAAAATGAGGCTTAGTGAACAAGTAAGGTTCAGGGTGGACAAATAATTTCTGTTGGACTACTAACCTTGCGGCTCACTGTTCAAACTCACACAGTGGTGCCACAGCCAGTGAAAAATCCTACGGGTCCTAATGGTCTGGTCCACAAGGAACCATGATAATAACACAGGATTTGACAGCATTTTTGTCCATTATGAATTGGGTTGCCATGAATCAGAACTGACTCAATGCTGCTAACAACAACAGTACTTCCATGGGAAGTATGCTATTAGAGGGAAAATGCTACTGGAGGTGTCGTTCTCCACCAAACTGAATAGAAAATTAAGAAACATATAGAATTAAATACATCAGTGGCCCCAGAGACCAATTGAAGAATAAGGGAGATTGGAAATCAAGTAAAAGAAAATCCTTTTGATAAAACTTTTAAAAGTCATTTTTAATGTGAAAAATGTAAATAACATAAAATATATTCCTCAGACACTTTGAGTGGGTTTTCAAAATGGACCAGTCCTTGGAAAAGACGGACAGGCTTAGAAAGTTAGAGAGTTGGCAAAGAAGAGGAATATCTTCAATGAGACGGACTGATCCAGGATTGCAACAATGGGTTTAAGCACAATGGAGAATGACGATGGTGCAGGTTTGGGTCTGTAACCCTTTTGTACACAAGTTTGCTATGAGTTGTGGTCGACTTGGTGGAATCTAACAACAATAGCAAAAATATGATGCAAATGATTCTGGTTTTACAACACTATTTACATGATCATAATATTGTAAGTGCTGGACATTAATTTTCTTTTTCACAATATACTTATAAGATCATACAAGATGCATTTATAGTTATCAGACATAATGGAGAGGTAATAGATTCAGAATCATGAAAGAATTATAGAAGAGCACAGTATTCGAGCAGAGATGCACTGCTATTGTTTAAAGATGTTATAGACTTTTTAAAATTATATTTGCAATCTAAAGTCGGTAAATCAAGAATAATTTAACTATATTTCTTAAATTATGGAGGTCTGGTGACCTCATGGTAAGAAGCTGTGCTTGCAATTCCAAAGGCACATGGCTGGAGTTGACCAGCTGCTCCACTGCAGAAGGATGGGCAATCTCCTCCGGTGTGATTAACTGCCTCTGAAAACCTGCTAGAGGTCGGTTCCAACCTGATAGTGCATAACACAACAACAAAGTTGGTAAATCAAGAATCAATTTACCTATATTGCTAAAATTACTAAAAACAGTAACAGATGATCTAAAAATATTATTGAAAATATTAATGTCCTGTGGAGGGAAGAGAGAGAGTAAATAGTAATTAAAATGAACAAACTCCTCAGTCTGCTTGTTGAGAAAACAAAAATCTTCTATCAAAAAGCAGGGACCTGAGTATGTTACATAAAATCACAGCAGAGGTTAATAGGGAAACTAAGAGTGACAATATACTGACAATGGTTGTCTCCAGGGGGAGGGGGTTGGTGGTGGAGTGGAGGCTGATCCTATTTTCTATTTATTTCTTTTTTTGTTCTTCTACACTGTTTGAATATTTTAAAATTCCACTCATGCCTTAGCTCTAGACTTAGGCAAGAAAAGATTCCATCTAGATGGATAATCACCAGTGGATAAGTATCTGGATGATAATTAAACTGGACGTTGGTACACACGATCATACAGAGAAAAGAAAAGGAAGGCCCTTAAAAATCAAGTCAGACCTTTTATTTCTAAAATACAGTATCGGAACCAAAGAAAATAAAGCAATTCTCTAAAGTACACTTTACAATGGCTGGCCATAAATAAAGGTTGATATGTCCATTCAGGGGTGTGCAAAAATTCAGTTAAGGAAGTAAAAAAAGAAAAAGAAAGGAAAAAAGTAGCCAACACTGTTTCAGCTTTGACATAATACTCAGTATCATAATCTTGTAGCTTCTGGAACAATTATATAACCTTGTTGATCACCTGTCATGAAAAGGAGACCTGGATTTTCTTTCTTTCTCTCTCAGGCTCTTTTCCTTAGTTACCATAGCTATAAAAGTAGAATAATGTAAATTCCCACATTAATGGAGAATGCATTTCCAAGAGTTGTACACCAACTTTTTAGTAAACTCTTAGGTAGCATTATGAACAGCATTTTCCTATTCTACTTATCTGCCACAGTGCAGAGAACAAACTGCAGACTTTGGAGGGATCTTCATACCAGCAAAAGTGTTTTATTGTCTGTCACAAAGTAGTGATCTACCAAAACTTCCAATCGGATGTTCCGTTGGCAGGGCACTGTCTTCTCAAAGGCAATTTCTCATTTGTTCCTTGGTCTTGGAAAGTTACCGAACAGGAATATGTGTGCTCCAAATTTAGGTTTCTTTTCTTTGTTATCTAATAGATTAACCCTAACAGGGAATTTAGTAGTTTAAAACTATTTGGTACCAAGCTCACTAACTACTTTCCAACTTCACACTCACTATCGTTTGCAATACAACCACCATATACCTTCCTAGCTTCACCTTTCTCTTCCCTGCACTACACACCGCTAGACTCCCTCTAAGTTCCAGCTCATAATTCAAATGACTCATCATCACACAACAATGACAACTCATCTATCTTTTGTTATATAGGCTTAGCATACAGTAATTTATCAATAAATATATATTGGACTGTATTGGTTTACTAAATTTGCATAGTTAGTAAAGGACTAACTAAATGTTAGGAGTTGTTGTTATTGTTAGGTGCCATCGAGTCGTAGACAACTCATAGCAACCCTATGAACTAAAGGCCTGATCACTGTTCGTACATAGAGTTTTCGGAGGCAAGCCATTTTGGAAGTGGATGCCGCTCCTGCTTCCAGGCTTGTTTTAGTTGGGAAGCTCCAGAAAACACTGTCCACCATGGGTAACCATTACCTTGTTTGGCACATCAGTGTCCCAGTGTTCAGCGTCACAGCAACCACGAATTACCTCTGTACAACAATGTACAGACCAGTGCTATACCACCTAGAGGAATGTTTGACAGGAAAACTATTTGAACCTGGCTGAGGGCCGCGGGCCCGAGGACCCTTTTGGCCTTAAAGCCCCTTCTGCCTTAAACCCTAGGCCAAGCCTGGCTTGCCTGGCTCCTGGAGGCAGAGTAGTTCTTCACATCAAATGCAAGCCCAAAAAAGCACTCAACTCCCAAAGCTGCCACAACACCTGTGCACACAGCACCATGCTCTCTCTGGCAACCAGATCATAACAACCCTGGGTGGAGCAAACCAGGGAGCACATGGCTGCCTTCTCTCCCCTTTCCCCTTTTGGGCTTAAAGCCCCCTCCTGCCTTAAACCCTAGGCCAAGCCTGGCTTGCCTGACTCCTGAAGGCAGAGTATACCTTCGTGTCAAACGCAAGCTTGAAAAAGCACTCTACTAAATGTTAGGAGTAGAACCTAGATATTTGACTGTTTCTCTCATCTACTTTCCATAATATCATGTGGTTATGATTTTGCACCACAAATTTCAGAAGCCAATCTGAGCATTGTGTGTTAAGATAAGAAATCAAGGTAAAATCAGAACCTATACCAGCTTCTTCAGTACTTTGGTCTTCAGTACTTTGGAGAGGTCCCTAACAGCAAACTTTCCCATGGCAATGCGCCTTTTAATTTCCTGGCTGCTGGTGGCAAGACTATTGACTGTGGAGCCAAGCAAACTAAAGCTGTGTACAATCTCAATCTCTTCACCATCCATCCTGATGCTGCCAATTGGTCCAGTGGTGAGAATC
>NW_006399781.1:13262871-13264938 GCF_000299155.1 Elephantulus edwardii
TATGAGTCGCAGGCGACTCGACGGCACATAACAACAAACAACAACATACCAGCTTAACATAAATGCAAACTGACAAGATAAAGCATAAGGTAAAAAGCTATCCTTGGATGAAGCAGACATTAAGATTTGTCATTTTGATCTTTTATACACAGTGAAAACACGTCAGACCTTATTAGATACTTTCAACATCCCTTAAAGAAAGGGCAGAAGATCTTTGGTGAAGTGTCATGGTTGCTATGACTTTTTAATCCATTGTCCTTACATGAAGTAAATCAGTTGTGGTTTACATTAGAAAAAACAAACAAGCAAACAAAACACCAAACCCTTCAGAAATCATCAGGTTTGTTTGAGACCAACATGAGTCTTTACAATTGAAAGAACTTTAAAACTGGAAGGCTAAATGGTTCAATCAACTGTACTCAAAGAAAAAACAACAACTCTGGATTCCAGAACTAGACTTAAAACAGCAACATTTTTAATTCTATAAATAAGCATGATTTAGTAAAAAAGGAATACATCACACAAAACCCAAAAACTTACACATCAATTTTTATTTAAAAATGACATCATTTTTTGTATTTTTTATTTTCATTTGATTTCCTGCTTTATCCTGGGAAAGTATTAGATAATGGTCCATAGACCTAAGCAGAATATGAACCTTTGAAAACAATTTAGCAGAAGTTAGCTTTTTACTTTTATACTTTTATATTCTGGATCAAGAAAACATCTACAGCAACTGTGTATTAACATGAAATATGTAAAATCAAATCATAAGTATCCAAAGCTTTACCCTCCACTGTGCCCAAGTAAACCTATATCCTAGGTACCTGTTCCCTTCTTTTACACATCCTCTTTCATGAGGTCCCTATTACCCAGTATAACTCAAGTGGTGCTGTTCTATTAGGAAAATTGACACTTGAAGGAAGATGCTGTCTGGAACACACATTGATATTCACACAGTAAGAAAAGAACTTTTATCAAAGACTACTTAAGAAAAAAAACAAACAAACAAACCAAACACTCAACCAAAAGCAGCTACTTGACATGAGAGTAATGCTGAGTCTTTGTATAATAGGAAATATCCAGACATTGTAGTTGCATTATTACTCTAAGAGTCCAGACTATTTTCTAGCAGTGGAATGAATCCACTGGACTATCCTTTAAATTGCTAATACTTGTGAGACATTGTAGTGAAATTCATACCTACCCCTCCTTGTTTATTCAACTAAGACACTTTTCCATTCTTTTATATTGAATGCTACCCTTTTTGAAATTAATATCTTTTGCATAATGTTACTGGTTTATTATTGTTGTTATGTGCCATCAACTTGACTGCGACTCATAGTGACCCTATGTATAACAGCTCTAAACGCCACTCTATCCTGAACCAGTCTCACTGTCTCTGACACACCTACCCTCATTCCCCCAGTTACTTTATCAACCCAGCTCATTTGGGATCTTCCTCTCTTGCACTGCCCCCTACCCTTCCAATCAAGATGTCCTTCTCCAAGGACTGGTCCCTTCTGGAAACATTTAAGTAATGTAAATTTTCATTGGAAAACAAAAATCTTCTCAAAACAAAAAGAAGAAACAAAATTTGATGTGGATATAACAATGAATTCCCAAACATAAATTGTTGGCTTCTCCAAAGGGGGAGGGGAATAAATTTGTGACTGTGTATCTGTAGGTATGAATATATAAAGACATACCTGTCTAAGATGGGAATTATCACTGTGATTACAGAGCCCCCTAGCTTATTTTTAGTGGACAAAAGGTGATGCTACCAAGACAAAGTTGGGTAACTTTTAATCCACAGCGCTTAGGCCTGTTTTTCATTGTTTTTGTTCAAGCATTCTTCTAGATTGTATAGCCCTGGAGTGTCCACTTGCTGTACAGCAGTAATTCGTGCTTGCTGTGAGCTGAACACTGGACACTGATGTGTCCAATGCATTAATGGTTACCCATGGTGGACAGTGTTTGGTGGATCTCTCCGATTAAAAGAGTCCAGAATGTAGGTTGCATAGTGGAGTGTACTCGGGACGGGAAGAGGGGGGATTGTATACCAGT
>NW_006399781.1:13265219-13271776 GCF_000299155.1 Elephantulus edwardii
GACTCGATGGCACTTAACAACAACAACTGAGAGTTATTGTTGTTGTTTTGTACCATCTAGTCAGAGCCAACCTGTAGCTGACCCTCCAGTAGCTTTTCAGAGACAGTTAAGCTCACAGGAGGAGGTTACCCATCCTTCCTCCTGAGATTAGAAGAGGTAGTGAGATTATTCGATCACATTTCCTCTAAATCTGTGCATCTCTCTTGCAGATGTTAAAAAAAAAAAAATCAACAAACTCTTCTCCTGAACAACTCCTCTGATTCCTCTCATTGGCCACCTAGAAGGCATTTCACTAATTTCTGAATTCCAACAAATTCTTTTTGTTGTCCTTCATTATAGTCATTAACACAGTCATTAACCTATATATAAACTTTCACATATTAAATCAGTCAAGAAGAAGATAGTCTATATATTGAAAAGTAACTGAATCACAAATTAGGGCACATAAATGTTCTTCCCACTATGAACCAGAGCAAGTGACTTCCTTTCTGTGTCTTGGATTCTTCTGAAAAATAAGAACACAAATCCTTGTCAAACACTCCCAGCAATCATTCTGGAAGCTGCAAATAAAATACTTTGTGAAAACAAATCCAGAAGTTTACAACAGAAAATGTGTGAATAAGAAAAAGCAGTACCCATTAAAAACAGACAAACAAACAAAAACCAATGTAGACCCTAAAACATGAAAGGTAGCTTGTCTGTATCATAGTGACCCTAACGTGATAGGTTCTTACACTTCACTATGAGTCAAAGTCGACTTGACAGCAGCAAGTTTATTTTTTTATCAGTCCCAGCCTAGCTTCTGAACACAGAAGTTGTCAGTAAAAGTCAGTGTGCTGAAAAATAAGTATCCTGGTAGACTATTGCCCTCACCCAGATAGGAACCATAAACTTTAGACGGTAATTGTTAAAGGTCTCTGAAAACAAATTAGTAAGCCAGACGACTAGATTCTGCCTCCATCCATAAGGGACACCTTTGATAGGACATAACTCAGCATGCCCAGTTTTACAGCGATATGAGCAGCTCCAACTACCCAGTCTGTATACAAATAAACTCCCCAAGCTCATAGTCAGCCTGGCCAAGAAACTGCTATTCCTTCTCTGGGTTTTAGATTTTAAAAATCTCTCAGCATTTCACATTTGACATTTTCTTAATTTATAGAATCATAATGAGTTATTCTTTTTGCTTGTTTATTTCTTGGAAAACTACTAAGTGGACTGAGTTGATGTAGGATTCGAGATTTTTTTATTTCTACCTCCAAAGCTTCTGTTTTCCCTCTTTTATAGACTCCTGCCAAAACTTCTTTTTCTTGCAACATTACGAGTCACTTGGTTTATGGAACATCTGGATAATGATTCTCCAGAAGCTGTCGGGCAAGCTTTGGACATTTAGCTGAATCAAAGATAACACAGGAAAGATATTTACAGATAATACTATAGCTTGAATTGCACTCCTTAAAGTGCTGTGCTGGGATCCTATTTTTTTTTTTAAATACCTGTAGAGTAATCCCATTGAGCATGAGGTTTTCTTTGTTATGTTAATGAGGCCATATCAATGTAAGCTACATTTAAACGTGAGGGCTTTGAGAAAATAAAAAGCACAGACTGGACACAAAGAGAAGCAAATACAAATGGAGGAAGGATAGATGCCGCATGGAGAAAGTGGACAGAGAGAGCCTGCCCTAGAGCTGGTGGCCTTCATTTATACTTCTAGCCACTTAAACTATAGGAAAATAAGTTTCTGTTCTTTAGAATCACTCACTTGTGTTATTTCTAGTGTATCAGCACTAGTATGTTTAGACAGTCATTTCCTCAAGAGTTTCTCATCGGGAATTGTGTGGGTTTTAGCAATGTTTTAAACTCCCAGAACTGTTTGCAAAGGTGCATGTATATTATGTGTACTATTGAGTGGAGTGGGGCACTTTCAGTAGATCTAGGTCAGGTGAAGAAACACTTATACAAACTATTACTAAATGACCTCTTGTCACAGTGAACATTCCTTTCGTGTGCTGCTGATATGGATGGGGTTAAGGTCATCACTTGGTCCCAGTGTACCCACTATAAGCTGAGTCAGTCTCCTTATGTTTGAATGATAACCACAGTGGAAGAGGAGAGTGGACATACTGCTCTGAGAAGTACATGAGACCCGTGGGAGTAGTCTGAACTGCGGCTTTGTGAAGAAACACTGGAGAAGACATTTGGTGGTCTACTTGTGTAAATGAAGACAGTTTAATGAAAAGAGAAAATAATGTGGTAGTACAATACAAGGAAATCTGACTAAAAAAACAAAACTATTACCTGCATTTGGCACAATTTTGCCTGCAGACAGTAAAGAAGACTTGAAGCATTTCTTGAAACCCATATTTCAACATGAGTTACACCTCGATATAAAGAAAAAAAATACAACTAGACCCTCATAATAGATGAAGAAAAGAATGAAACTGTCAGTGATTTAATTTTACCTGGATTCATAATCAACGTCCATAGATGCAGCAGGCAAGAAGCCAAATGAGTTATTGGGGAAATCTGCTATCAAGGATCTCTTTAAAATGCTGAAGAATAAGGATATTACTTCAAATACTAAAATGCACCAATCCAAGGCATGGCATTTGCAATTGCTTTGGATGCATATAAAAGCTGGACAATGAATTAAGCAACCTCAATGGATGTTTTGAACAACAAATGGATGTTTTGAATTATAGTGTTGCAAAAGGGTAATGACTATACCATGGACTGCTAAAAAAAACAAAAAACAAAAAAAACCCAAAAACCCAAGCAAATTTTTTAGAAGTACAATCAGAGTTCTTCTTAGAAGAAAAAAAAAATGTGATCCTTTGTCTCACACATTGTGGTCATGTTGTCAAAAGGGACCAATTCTTGGAAGGAGACATCCTGCACAGAATATTGGAGGATCAATAAAAAAGAGAAGGATATGCAGGAGGTGATTAATCATGGAATTGTACAATTTGATGGGTGGGGGTGAGGGAAATTGGAAGAATCTGTTCTCAAAAACAATGTATTCTAATTTTGTAAATAAACTAGTATTTTTTTAAAAGTCAGCTTGGGGAGGGGAGGTGGTGTGGTAAAATGTGCAACAGTGAATGGATGAAAATCTAATTTTTCTGTAAACTTTTGTTAAAAATCACAATTAAAATTAAAGTGCAACAATTAATCAATGGAAACCCTAAGTCTCTGTAAACTTTTCTTAAAAGTAATTAAAAAAAAAAGAAATGGAAAAGAAAAAAAATCACAATTAAAATTTTTATTTTTAAAAAAGAAAGCAGGATAATTAATAAGATGGATTGATATAGTGACTAGAAGCATGGATTTAGAAACAGTGGGGTTTGTGAGGATGTTGTAGGATGAGCTAAGATTTTGACTGGTTGCACATAGAGTTGCTACGAGTTGGGGTTGACTACATGCCATCTAATAATAGCAACTCAAGGATGGAAAGCGACTTTCCTGAAATGCTCACTACACTAGAGTATAATGTAATACCTACCCAGCCATACCAGTGATCATTAACATGGCTCAGAACTGAGCAATATTTGTTGAAGCCACCTTGACAGCAGCTAGCAACCACAACATAATGGAGGCTACAAAAGATCCAAGTGCAGCGGGTTCTACCTGCTGGGCAACTTCAGGCAATCTTCCTTCTTCTCTGTTCCTCGGGCTTCTCATCTTAAAAATGAGACCGTTGAATGAGATCATTTCTTTCAAAGTCACCTTCACCTCCATATATATTTAGAATGTCTTTCTCTAGCTTCATTTTTGGTATGTTTTGAATGTGTATTATAAAAGCATGAAGTATTAGAACAATAAATTAATCTTACATGATTTTTAAGGTCACAAACAGAGTCTAAGAGGATTTCTTTAATTTATAAATAATCTTTGTTTAAAAAATGGCACATAGAACATTAATAGAGGCCATTATTGGTGAAGTCATCAGAAAAAAAAAAGTAAGACACGATCAAAAGTAGACAATTTAAGATGATGGATTATCAACTAGCTTGTCTCCTGTCAATTCAAAAAGAAGCTGTCTGATTTATAGCTTTCCATTTCCAAAGCTTTGACCTCAAATGGTTCTTAAGTAAAATGATTGAGCTAGACAAATACATCTAACTGCTTTAAGAAAACTATTACCTACAGCTGTCAACTTTCTGGCCTCTTAACTCTTAGCATTGCTGTGAAGAAAGGGAATGGCTACTTACGGCACATCTGCAAGGTGTTAAGTGTTACACAAGGGACTTATCATAAGTCATTTAATACTCTCAATAGCCTTATGAGAAAGTTGTTAATGTTCTCATTTCATTCATTCAGGGCATTTAAACAGATCACAAATTTCCTGACTGTAACCTCTAGGTTCACCAGGAATTCAGGAATTATTTATTGGAGGTAAGACCATCTTTGCCTCCAACAAATACTCTGGCTGCATCTTCTTCAAGCTATATATATTTGTTCTTTTGGCATTCCATGGGATATTCAGTACTCTTCTCCAACTCCATAGCTCAATGATAAAGCTTTGTCTCACATATTTTGGATATGTTGCTAGGAGGCTATTTCTTGGAGAGGGGCCTCATGCTTGGAAAGGTAAAGGGTCAGCAAAAGAGAGAAAGATTCCCAATGATACGAATTGACACAGTGACTTCAGCAACAGGTGCACATGTGTCAGAGGTTGTGAAGGTGGCACAGGACAAGACAGGATTCAGATCTAGTGTTCATAGGGTCACTATGAGTCCTAATCCACTCAATGGCACCTAACCACAACAAGACTCTTACTTGGATCTTCAAATTTAGAGTAAGGTATTTCTTCATGCACTAATTTATGGACCTTTTGCTGTCTTCATTTAATATAAAAAAGTATTGGTTTCTTAGTCTCCAACAGTCACTGCAGTGGAAGTCCCTCATGTTCAGTTCAAAACTCCTCCGCATCCATTTGCTCATTAGTCACTCACCACAGCTCCAACTGGGAATGAGGCTGTCAGGTATTATTTCCCCTTCTTGACGGATAAATCACCAAGAAAATAATAGCGGCCTTTTCTCCAAGCTTATTTCAAGTGACAGAAGCAAAACTTAGATCCAAAAACTTGAGCCTCTACAGTCAGTGTGAGTTTCACTGCGCCGTGCTAACTCTTTGGAACAATCTTAGGGAACAAGACTAGGCAAGATCATGACCCCTAAAGCAGCTGTGCACTCTAGTCTGAAAACATTACCATGGAGTCAGTTCCAATTTCTGACAACCTTATGTACGGCAAAGATAGAAACGCGCTTTCTAGGGTTTTCAACGGCTTATTTATTGGAAGTAGATATCTAGGGTTTGCTTCCAAACCACTTCAGGCTAGACTTAAACCTCCAATCTTTAAGTTAGCAACTGAGCATGTTAACAATTTTCACTACCAGATTCCCCAGAGATAATTTTGTTGAGGCTATTATGCCCTATCCTGACCCAATCTCACCATTCTGACACACTTGCCCCTATTGCCACATCTTAGCCGGGGTCTTCCTCTCATCCACTGATGCTCTACCCTTCCAAGCGTTATGTCTTTCTCCAAGTATTGGGCCCAGCTAACAACATGCTCAAAGAATGTGAGACAGAGCTTCAAATCCTTGCCTGCAAGGAACAACTTGAATTTACCCTCTTCAGGATGTTATTGCTGATTGCTGTTGAGTCAAGCATGACTCATAGCTATCCTATGAACAAAAGGCCTGAAGCCTTTATATAACAACTTACATTTATCAAAGTTCATAGAATTTCCAAAGGCATGTGTTTTAGGAAGTGGATGCCACTCCTGCTTAGGCCTGTTTATTCTCTTGGGAGCCCATGATATTTTCCATACTGTGTTTAAGGACTATCATTTTTTCAGAGAACTGTCCTAAGATTGCCCATTTCTGAATTTGTATTTTCCCCTTGTCAAGGAGGGACTGTCAAAGAGAAGAACACTGTCAAGCAGATGAGTCGATAAGATGAGTGTAGCAATAGGCTTGCGCTCGTCAGAGTTTGTGAGGATGGCATGGGATATGACAGGGTTCAGACTGATTTGTTCATGCTGTTGCTATGAGTTGTACTCAACTCCACAGAACCTAACAACAACAAGGAGAATGTTAAAAGTAGTAAGCTCAATTCAGCTACTCTCAATGCAATACACATTTTTAAGCTGAAGTTGAACTTTAAGTTGAAGTATTGTAGCATTTCCTATGGACTGCCAAAGAATGAATGGATATGTCTCGAGGAAAGCACAGCCACAATGCTCTTTGAAGGCAAAGTTGAAAAGCTTCATCTTTCATACTTTGGACATGTTGCTAGGATAGGCTATTCCTTGAAAAGGGTTACCCTGTTTGAAAAGAGGGGGGATCGATAAAAGAGAGGGAGACCTCAATGAGATGGATTGGCTCAAGTGGTCAGAGATGATGAGGATGACATAGGATAGGACCAGGTTTTGGCCTGTTGTTCTTACTGTCACTATAAGTCACATTCAACTCTACGACACCTAACAACAACAAGCATGCTCCTAGAACTGTATTAGACCCTTAGAAGATGAAGGTGGCTATGATACAAT
>NW_006399781.1:13272431-13272949 GCF_000299155.1 Elephantulus edwardii
TGTAGAGGCTCAGCTATGTCATTTATGCTTCTTAAGTCCTGGAGCAAATTCCATCTACCACTGGGCTGTTTTACAACTTGGAAGTTCACATGCAATGATACAATTCTTGTACACAATGTCTCACAGAGTTGGGCGTAGTTGTTAGGTGCCATTGAGTAAGTTTTAATTCATAGCAATCCCGTGTACAACAGAATAAAACACTAACTAGTCTGGTACCATTCTTATATCTGCAACATTGTTTGATCCCATTGTTGCAGTCACACTGAGAGTGTTTCTCTTTTTCATTGACCATCTGTTTTACCAGGCATGATGTCTTTCTTCAGGAACTGATCACTCCTGATACCATGCTCAAAGTATAAAGTTCCAGTCTCCTTACTTACAAGTTGCATTTTAGCTGTTCTTTTTCCAAGATACATTTGTTCATGTTTTTCGATGTCTATGATATATCTGAAAGCAGAGAGAGAGAGCAGTTGGCCTAGCAGACAGAAAGCCATGCTCCCAAGCCAAAGGTGGTTGAC
>NW_006399781.1:13273751-13310078 GCF_000299155.1 Elephantulus edwardii
AGATGGAGAAAAGATTGAAACTCTCAACAACTTCATCTTCATGGATCCAAAATTAACACCCTGGTACCAGCAGTCAGGAAATCAAGAGATGCAATGAACAGGGTAAGTCTGCAGTAGGGACTTTTACAATTTTTTAAAAAGAGCAATGATGTCTGCTTGAGGACTAAGGTGCATCTGATTCAGGTCCTGGTCTTTCCAATCAATTGCTATGCACCTGAGAGCTGAACAATGAATAAGGATGACAGAAGAAAAATTGATGCCTTTGAGCTATGGTGTTGGAACACTGAACATCCCATGAATGGCCAAAAGAACACACATGTCTTGGAGAGGGTGCAGCTGGAGTGCTCTTTGGAAGCAAGAATAATGAGGCTTCACCTCATGTATTTTGGGTATATTGCTAGGAGGGGCTATTCCTTGGAGAGGGAAATGATGCTTGGAAGGGTGGAGGGTTGGTGAAGGAGAGAAAGATCCCCTACCAGGTGAATTAACATGGTGGCTGCCGCAATGAGCTCTAGTGTGACGGGAAGTGTGAGGATGGCACAAGATAGGAAAGAGTTCAGATCTGCTGTTTATAGGGTCTCTCTGATTCGTACTCAAATCAATGCAACCTAACAAAATTATATTTTTACCAGTACCATGATTCAAGGCATCAATTCTTCTTCAGTCTTCTGTGTTCATCGCCCAGCATTCCCAAGTACATAATGAGATTTAAAACATCTTGGCTTTCATGAGACATACATTAGTCTTCAAAGTGATATCTTAATTTTTTAACATTTTAAAAAGGTCTTTTGTAGCAGATCATTCTGTGGCCAGTGCAATACATGGTTTGGTCTTTAACTGCTGCTTGCATGGTCATTCATAATAAATCCAAAAATAATTCATTCTTAACAACTTCAATCTTTTCTCCACTTATCAAGATGTTGTTTATTGGTTCAGTTATGAGGAATTCTGTTGTTTTATGTTGAAGTATAATCCAAATGGAAGGTAATTTTCACTTTTGATCTTCGTTAGTAAATGCTTTTTCTTCACTTTCAGCAAGCAATGTGGCGCCATCTACATATCATAGATTACCAATGAGATTTCCTCCAATTTTGATGCTGAGTTACTAATACAATTCTGCTTCTTAGGTTATTTGCTCAACATATAAAATGAGAAAGTGTGATGAAAGGATATAACAGTGATAGATTTCTTTCTTATTTGTAAGTCTTGATATACTTCTATGTTTTGTTCAAATAACTACCCTTTGGTCTACATGAAGATTCTATATGAGCACAACCAGAGTTCTGGAATTCTCACTCTCTATAGAATTGCTCATAATTTGTTAGAATTCACACAGTCAAATGTCCAGACATAATCAGTAAATCATAGCTAAACATTTTTCTGTTATTTTCTACTTCCAGTCAAAATCCATCTAAATGTTAGCAATGAAATTTCTTAATATTAATTCCTC
The DNA here is from genome assembly GCF_000299155.1 of Elephantulus edwardii. Classification (NCBI taxonomy): domain Eukaryota; kingdom Metazoa; phylum Chordata; class Mammalia; order Macroscelidea; family Macroscelididae; genus Elephantulus; species Elephantulus edwardii. The sequence continues at coordinate 13,275,202 of NW_006399781.1, forward strand.
TTATTAATCTGACCTCAATTTCGGGTAGTTCGTTATTAATGTACCTTTGCAACCACTTTTGCATTTTCTGTACTTGTTTTTATTTTGTGTGATATTAATGATTTGGGTTTTTTTAATAATATTTGTTACTTTTTTCATTGTTGAACTTTTTCTTCCCTCCCACTTCTCCCTCTCCCTTAACCTACCCCATGATCCAGATTGTTGTCATACATGTAATGCCTAATCTTATATTCCTTTCGGATTGTCATTCCTTTCAGATAGTCCTTCCCTCCATTTGTTCTAATGCTCTGTTCATTATCCATTCTCTCCCCAAAACCAAACCCCTGTCTGTTCTATCATATAACCGTGCGGTTATGCAGTGTTTGTCCTTATGTGATTGAGATATTTCACTTAGCATAATGTTCTCCAGACTCCTCTATGTTGTGTAATGTTTTACAAGTTTATTGTTTTTTCAATGCTGTATAATATTCCATTGTGTGAATGTATCATCGTTTTTCTATCCGTTCATTTATTGATGCACACTTGGGTTGCTTCCATTTCTTTGCTATTGTAAATAATGCACCAATAAGCATGGGTGTGCATAATGATTACTTTTATAATTTCCATATTCTGTTTGATTATCTTTCTATGAAAAGATCTAACTATTAATCTCTTATACATCTTGCCATATAACAGACACAAATGTCTTCTAAATTTTGTTGAATATATGAGTATGAGCTTCCAGACTGCATCCATTTGTTAAAACATCATAATTGATATTTTATTAATTCTTGGGCCTTCTTTTTTACTAATGCCTTATGTGCAACTCAGACTTCTTCCTTAAATACCACTGGGTCTTGAATAGATGTCTTTTGAAATGCTTTAATGTTGATCAATTCTTTTTGTTTTAGTAAATGCTGTGTATGCTTTCTATGTTCTTCTGTTGCAACCTGTGTTGTTCAATATTTGTTTGGGTTTTTTTTTATTATACTAGTTTATTTACAAAATTAAAATACATTGTTTTCCAGAAGAGATTCTTGCAATTTCCTTCACTCTCCCTGACCTATCAAATTGTACAACCCCATGGTTAATCCCCCTGCCCCCTGAACATCCTCATCCTTCTGCTTCCCACCTTCCCCCACCTCCCTTGGATCTTTATACTCATTTTACAATAAGGATTTTCTACAATATTTGTCCTTTTGGGACTAAGTTCACTCAGTATAATGTTCTACAGTCCCTCCCAAGCTAGTTAATAATTTACAAAATCATTACTCCTGCATGCTGTGTAGTATTTCTTTGTATAAACATACCATAATTTCTCAATCCATTCGTTTGTTGTTGGACATCTGGAGTATTTCCATTTGTGCTTCAGTTCTCATTTTCTTGAGGTATATGCCAAGTGGTCAAACATTCTTCTAAGTGGTTTAGCACTGGTCTGTGATTTGCTGTACAGAGGTAACTCATGGTTGGGTGATGCCAAATACTGTGACACTGATGTGCCAAATGAGATAAGGTTACCCATAGTGGACAGTGTTTGATGGAGCTTCCCGATTAAAAAAAGCTTGGAAGCAGGAGTGTCATCCACTTCCGAAATGACTTGCCTCTGGAAACTCTATGAACAGTGTTCAGATCTTTCATTCATAGGGTCGCTATGAGTTGTATTCAATTTGATGGCACTTAACAGTAACAGCAACATATGCCAAGTAGTGGAATAGGGGGTCATATGGAATTTCTATGTTCAGCTTTTTGAAGAAGTGCCAAATTGCTGGCCAGAGTGGTTATACTACTTTGCAATCCTACTAACAATGTCAAGATTGAAAGGGAAATTGTCAAATTTATTTGGAGAGGCAAAGACCGCAAATAAGCAAAACACTTCTGAGAAACAAAAATGAGGTGGGAGGCAAAGCACTCCTTGACTTCAAAACCTATTGCCCAGTGGTAGTAATTAAAACAGCATGGTACTGGTACAATGACAGGCACCTAGACCAATGGAATAGAATTAAGAACCCAGAAACAGACCCAGCTATCTATGGCTGATATTTGACAAGGAAATCAAAGCTATCAAATGGGGAAATGACAACCTCTTCAACAAATGGTGTTGGCAAAAATTGACTTCCACCAGCAGAAATCTGAAACAGGATCCACATCTCATACAATACACAAAAATCAACTCCAGATGGATCAGAGACCTGGGTGTTGTTCAATATTTTGTTTATAGGATCCTTCAGAATTACAGCTTCAGGCTTAAACTTTATTTTATTTCTTTAATCCTTAGAAATGTGAAGTGTATTCTTTCTTTTTTTATTTTTCTTATCCCAGATCTTTGTATATTTCCCTATATACTACTAAATCTTCTCTAACTGTCCTTTGAAGTTTTCTATTCAGGTGGTTTGGGGTTTTATTGTTTGTTTGTTTTTTTCACTTTATCATTTCTTCCATTACCTTTAGTTGCAACTGTTCATTTAAGAGCAAATTTCAGAGCCTCTTCTGACGTACACTTTTGTCATTTCATTTTTTCTTGTTTTTAAAGTACATTTTACTTCTTTAATTTTAGAAGTCCTTGAAGTCATCCCATAACTCATGTGGTTTTTAAGTATCAATCAATGTATTCTTTAGATTATCTCTAAAATTAAATGAGATATATTCAAGGCTATAGTTTAGATCTAGTAGACTTATTCTAATTTTCTTCAGCTTCAACGTCAACTTTCATATGAGCAGTTTCCAATCTGCTTCAAAGTTGACTCCTGGCCTTACTCAGGCTGATAAGAGCCTGGGGAGTTACAGACATATAATGACAGTGTTATGGGACTGCATAGAAGTGCACTAAAGTCAGCCTGGAGCTGTACTCCCAGGAAGAGCTGATGATCAAATAACATGCTCAGGTCAGCTATTTCACATTCTATGGTTGTTGGTTTTTTAAAAAATTACATAATCCCCTGAAAGAACAAAGCTTCTGAATAACCCCAGAAAATTCAGTCTGAAAAAGAAATGAACCTAAATATGATCATTTGATTTTTTTTTCACCTTTTTTCCTCCTTCTCACAAGTGGTTCCATTCCTATCTCCCTACTGACTGCAAAATAAAGAATGCATTTTTTTTTTACTTTGAAAGTGGGGTATGTGTTTTATATCCAAAGTTTTGTATATTCTGAATGAACAAATTCTGAATTTATAAGCATTTTTGAGCACTTACTACTTGCAAGGTAGTTTTGTAAATACTTTCACACATGAGTTACTCATTGCAGTCAAGTCAGAACCAACTTGTAACTACCCGCTGGCAGTTTTTCCACAGGCTGCACTGGAGGAGATGGCTCGTCTTTCCTCCAAGGAGGCACCACTGGATTTGAACCGTCAAGAGGCTCCAACTTTGGATTAACAGTTAACTCTCTACAGACCATGTCACCAGAGCTCCCTCTCCATTTCACAGACATATAAATAAAGGGAAAGTTAAATAATTTACCCACGGTCACAAAAGTGGCGGAGAATGGAAATTCTTTACCCAATATCCATTCTATTCTTCTTGCTTTTTAAGTAAGCTTAATTTTCTTAATAACAGCATAATGCTCACCTAAAAATTACACCCAATAGCCTTTTCCAATGAGGGTGATCACCATGACACAGTCACTTGGCCAGGGATGACCCAAAGTCCTTTAAAGGAGTCTGAACCAGAAGCCACTCTCTATTCTGCCCCTTGTCCTTCTCTATGCTTTCTAATGAAAATTAAAAAAAAAAAGTCTTAACTGCTGTTTCTGGAATCATCTTGAGCCCAAGAAGAGTCAGACATAGACTCAAGGTTAGTAGCACAGGAAAATCAAGTTACCACTGACAGATACTGTGCCAGCTACGGATCTCCCAGTTCTCATCACTGTTTGATAAGAAAAGATAGACTAATTGATTTCCAAAATGAAGCTAGGTAAGCAATGGTGAAATATTCCTTGATGGTATTTCTCAGTGTCTAAAATTCATAGGCAACAAGGACTTTCTTTGAGCAGTTAAAATGTACAGGTGTTAGAATGAGGAATTAAATAAAGAATAACCTGAATATGGAGTCTGTTGTTATCAGGTGACTTCGAGTTGAGTACAACTCATAGTGACCCTATGACCAACATATCTCAATCCTGTTCTAGCCTGTGCCACCATTACCATCTCTGATCCACTTAAGCCATTGCAACAGTCAGTGAATGTATCAATCCAGCCTACTGAGAGTCTTTTTCTCTTTCACTGATTTTCAACCTTTGCAAGCATGATAACCCTTTTTAAGGAATAACATCTCCTAAAACATGTCCAAAGTTTGAGGGATCAAACTTTGCCATCCTTGTCTCCAAGGATTGCTTTCTTGCTGCACTTTTTCTAAGACATGCTTATTTGTTCTGTTAGAAGTCCATGGGATATTCAGTGCTCTTTTCCAACATCACAACTCAAAGTGTAGTTTACCACACAACCCACTAGTCTATAAGGTCCATAAAGCAGAAAGCCTCACATTCTCAAGCATTAGAAATTTGGTTTCCGTGGATCCGAGGATCTGATCCCTTCATTTTAAGAGCCTCTCTGAGAATTTCAGTTCCCTTTTCTCTTCCCAAACCCTCATAATACTCAGGAAACCTACATAAAGTCCTACCCATTTATATTGCATTTTCATATTTTTTCCCACATACTTACATGCGAACCCCTTCACATGAAGCGGATAAGACAATTCCACTCAGAAAAGAGTATAAAAAGAATTTTTCTATCTAAAGAGTTTAAAGAACTTCACAAAATTACATTTTATTTTTCAAGTGTCCTGAGTGATTTATGGCTTGTCCTTTCTCATGTGTAGAATTTTATTGCTGGGAGATACATTAAGATTTTTGAGCTTTTAGTTAGTTGTCTATGTGGAATGAGACTTTTATGAGACACCCTAAAAAAAATACAAAAGTATAAAACAACAATTGTTCAAACTGTAGGGGTAAAGAAAGGAAACAAAATTTGAAAGCCAGAGATTCTCAGGTGAACATAGCTAATGAATGCCACATGATCTTGGCAGAAGAAGCCACAAGTTTGATTCTGAACTTTCTAGTTGCTAAGGCAAAAAAAGCAAAATTACAGTTTCAACTGACAGGCAGGAAATCTAGGGGAAAAATCTAAGCCCAAGACTTACCCTTGGCACTATATCCTTGGTGAGCACACTCATAGTCCTTTGTTGTTATCATTGTTATGTGCCATCGAGTCACCTGTGACTCATAAAGACATTAGCTCAGAAAGCTTCCCTATCCTGATCCAATCTCATCATCACTGACAAACCTAATCCCATTGCTCCAGTCACTGAGTCAATCCATCTCATCCAGGGTCTTCCTCTTCTGCGCTATCCTTCCACCCTTCCAAGCATGATGTCTCTCTCCAAGGACTGGTCCCCTTCTGGCCATGTGCCCAAAGTATGGGAGATAGAGCCTCAAAGTCCTTGCCTCAGGGAACAGCCTGGTTTCATCCTCTCCGGAACAGACCTGTTTGTTCTCCTGGCAGTTCATGGTATGTACAACACTCTTCTCCAGCACCACAGCTGAAAGGCATTGATCCTAACATTTTTAGTTATTGTCCAGCTCTCTGATGCATAGTCCCTTGTAAGCATGGAAACCAGGAAACTGAGGAACAAGATACTCACAAAATTGAGGAGGCTGAGCTATTCACTACGGTCCAGCAGTCAAGTCATTAGATAGAGAGTAAAGTTTTTTTCTCAGAACATGAGATCTCAGCTAGCATAGGCAACTACTAAAATGAAGTTTAACTAAAACTGGGAAGCAGAAGACTGGCTAGTCACAAATGCTCATTAAAGGGGATTCCAGAGAGTATTTCTGTATTGGAGCCTTTCTGAGCAGTGTCTTGGAGAGGGAAAATCATTAGAGTCTAAATAATCTAAAGTCCAGGGCTTTTGTGGCATGGACAGTATAAGGCTACAAATTGTGGGGTTTGTGGTAATCCTCTTTCTAGAAATTCAGTCTTAACAAGCACATTTCTGACTAAGGTATAGACCCCAGGCGGGCCTTCATCAAGCAAGAAGCCATCTGTTATGCAGGTTTTGAGTAGTCTGGTCCTTGTCACCATGTCTCCTCATCAGGAATTTCTAGTTGTATGTGTAATAAAGCTTTGAAGCTTTATTAATACAAGTCTGCCCTAAGAGAAGAATACAAATTCTACATGCTGATAAAATCAAGTCTAACATTTGAAGGACACTGTGCTTCTGTTAGTTCTTCTGTTAAGGGTGATGGAAAAGTTCAGAAATGGTTAATGGAGGTGATTGAGAAACATAACATGTTGAAGGTCATCAATTTTACTGAACTGTAGATGTGAAGACTATTGAAATGGGAAGTGTTTTGTTATTTATGTATTTCCAAAATTTGGGGGGAAGGGAATGAAGTCTGAACTAGCTTCCTAGGCATGGCTCAGTCCCCTGGAAGATGACCAGCCAGTTCTTCCCCTGAAGGCAACTTCTCCCACCGTCTTGTGTTCACACTTCCACAAAGACAAGCATTGAGGAGACCTTGAGTGGCACACACGTCAGTGTCCGGCTTCTTCATTTTACCTCTTCCCTTACTTGTTTGGCTAACCTTCACAGATCACTTTCCATCTGACCACCAGCAATGCACGTTGCTTCTGAGAGATAATGTGTGCCTCAGAGCCTACACACTGAAGTACAAATTCATTGTATCAAAAACAACCAAATTGCTGGTCCTTCATTTACTATGTGCTTTCCTCAAGAGTAAATTTGAAAATTATAGCTTTTCTCAGGTGTTTTATACCAGATTTCAAACAGCCCATCCCAGCGTGAAACTGCAGAAAATTGAAATGAGCATGGAAGCGCAAGGTGGAGAAGGATCAACTTTATCTTATAATTAGTGGGGATGGAAAATTATTTCAGAGACACAAATGGAACGGCAATAATAAGGTTCAGGTTCTGATTGCCTGTTGTTCATAAACAAGTTGCTTGTGTGGTCTAAGTTTGTTTGTGATGACTGAACAGGACTGGCAGAGCTGTTTCCATTTTGGCTTCAAAAAGATCTCTTACACAAAGTAATAAAACAAAATAAAATGAATAATTGACAGTGCCTGCATTTGTAGGTTGACATGGGGAAGGAGGAAGAAATACACAGACTTGATGCCTTTCAGACTTATTGTGAAACATTCTTCCCTAGAAGGCCTTTGCTGATATACCACTGTTGCTGTTGTTGTTGTGTACCAAGAAGTGCTAACCGACTCATAACTGATCCTCCATTGGCCTTTTATATTCTGTATATAATATTGTCCATCTTTCTCCGATGGAGCATCTGGTGGATTTGAAGCCAGTACCTTTGGGTTGGCAGCATAGCTTTTTACCACTAGGCCTGTAGACCTCTCCTAATACCAATTGCCAATTAGCAATCATTTCTTAGTCTAAATTTCTATTCTATCTTTTCTTTTTGCATCATTCTCATGGAACTTATTTTGCTGCCACTCTCCTGGGATTCTTACTTTCCCTCATGGACAAAGGAAGGATCTATGAATCTCTCCTGTTTACCTTGAAGTGCTGGTTTCAGCTCTGATTATTAAAGGGCACGGAATCAAGCACTGGAGAAACTGTGGTATGATGACCTCCCTTTTGTATGTGTAGTTCTTTACTCTTCCCATAGTGATCTACAGATTCAGGGAAGTTCAGATGGCTTGATATCATCTGGACTTCCCAAAGCCGTGGGAAATGCACAAAGGTTTTTAATCACTCTTTTATCTTTTTATGGGTTGTTGTTGTTCTTGTTATCGAGTCGCTTGCGACTCATAGAGACCCTATGTACAAGAGCCCTAAACACGCTTCTATCCTGCGCCAACCTAGCCATCTCAAATGCACTTATTCCCACCTCTCTAGTCACAGAATCGATCCATCTCATCAAAGGTCTTCCTCTCCTTCACCACCCCTCCACTCTGCCAAACATGATGTCCCTCTCCAAGGACCAGTCTCTCCTTGCAACATGCCCAAAATATGTCAGACGAAGCTTCAGAATCCTTGACTCCAGGGAACATTCTGGCTTCACCTTCTCCAGGACAAACCTGTTTGTTCTCCCAGCAGTCCATGGTATATTCAACACTCTTCTCCAGCACCACAGCTCAAAGGCATCAGTTCTCTTTCTATCAACCCTAGTCACTGTCCAACTCTCTGATGCATAGCAGGTAATTGAGAAGTCTATAGCCCGGATCAGCCGCACCTTAGTCTCCATCCTGACATCGTTGCTCTTCAGTACTCTTGAGAGGTCCCTCACAGCTGACTTTCCCAATGCAATTCGTCTCTTGATTTCCTGGCTGCTGTTACCAAGAGTGTTGACCGTGGAGCCAAGTAAACTAAAACTGTTAACTATCTCAATCTCTTCACCATCCATACTGATGCTGCCAATTGGCCCAGTGGTTAGAATCTTTGTTTTCTTGATGTGAGCTTCAGTCCATAGAGGAGGCTGCAGTCCTTGATCTTCTGCAGCAAGCACTTCCGATCCTTCTCAGTTTCAGCAAGCAGAGTTGTGTCATCGGCATAATGCAGGTTGGTGATGATTCTTCCACCAATCCTGATGCCACATTCCTCTTCGTATAGCCCAGCGTCTCAGATGACCTGTTCTGCATACAGATTGAAAAGGTATGGAGACAGAATACATCCCTGGCGAACCAATTTCTTGATTTTGAACCATGTAGTGTCTCCTTACTCTGAATCAGCTCCAAAATGGGAAACGTGATACCATCTATCTTACAAGATAGTAACAAATAGGATGAAAGAATTAATATTTCTAAAAATGTTTACAACAGATTATGACAGGTACAAAGTACAAAGTACTGTGTTGTATATATGCAGTTATTGTTTTCTTTTTCACAATTATTATCTTATTTCGTCTGAGAAGTTTAGGACCTAGTTTTTCTGCCAGGGTGCTGGCCCAACATGAAGTGTTTCTGTGACAGTCACTTCCAGCTCATGACCCTCCATGTTTTTGTCTGAACAACCCAGGCTAAAAGTGGATCAACTATGCTTGCCCAGACAATCCAGGACTGGTTCCACTGAAATAATGTTTTGACACTTGCAAGCACCTTCCCTTTCTTCTCTAAGATTTATCTCTTCTCTTCTGGATGAGAAAAGATCTTCTGCTCTGAATGCCCTCAACCATCCTGAATTATGTCCAACAGCCACTAGAGTAATGCGTTAGGCAAAGTGGATGGGAGCGGACAGACAACCAGTGCTGCTCAATACTTTGTGTTATTGTTTTCAAGTACCACTGAGTCAGAACTGGCTCATAGTTAATCCTCCAGCAGGCTTTCAAAGGCAATAAATTGCACAGAAATTGCACTTCCCATCTTTATGTTTCAGAGAAGCTGGTGGATTTGAACTGGGAACTTCTGGGTTGGTAGTGCAACTCCTTGCCACTAACCCACCAGAGCTCCCTGTTCACTGCCTTAGTTAAGCCCTAGAAAAATGAAAGGCAGTGAGGAGATCAGAAGAAGCATTCCATCAGCTATACTGAGTCTGCTGGTTCAACAACAGAGGGAAGAGAATAAAGCAGAGGGGCAGGTGGGTCAAAACTACTCGTATTCCCAGAATAAGGCCAGAACCATCCGTCAGGCCAACTGTCCTGAGTATCCTTCCACTAGTTATTGTTCATTGTATATCGTCAAGAACATTCCAGCTCACAGTGACTCTAGAAGAGAGTAGAACAGCTCCATGTATTTCCAAGGCTATCCTCTTTATAGATGTAGATTGCCATGTCTTTTTCCAGCAGAGATGCTGTTGAATTTAAACTACCAACTGTTTGGTTAGCAGTGAAGCAATTAACCATTGTACTACCATGGATATTGAAAGGTCAAAAACAAATGAATAATTAAACCATTAAAAAGAAAAACACCAGTTAAATGAGGGATTAGATGGAACACTATATATATGAATAAAACAGAATGCAAATAAAAGAAAGGAAGGAAGACATCATAACACCATGTTCTGGGATTTGATGAGGGAGAAAGTACAACTACTTCTTTAGCATAACAGACCCTTTTCAATTCTTTCTCATTTGCCCACTTTTGAAAGTCACCTACCACAGGATCCCATTCCCTTCTTACCCCATCAGAAAAGCATCTCTCTTTCATTTGAAAGAAATCACAGATTCCATTTCAACTTTGTTAAAAATTGTTAGTCCACTCCTGTTTTAATTTCTTAACCTCACATGCCATCCCATCACTCAAATTATCTTAGCTGTCTTGGGGCCAAGGCAGCCCTGACAGTTCTCTTCTGCAATCTTTCATTTCCTCTCAGTTATTTTCTTATCATTAGTACTCCCACTGGTACTGAACCCAGGATCTTCTTTCTGTAGTCAATTGCCAATAAGACAGATGAATTGCAATATCTATATGCACTTTATTACAGATCTGGGAGGACAGTGAGTTCCCCTCAAAAACTGTCTCTCCATCTAGGAGTGATCATTACCTTTTATACAAGGGTGAGACACCAACTCACTTAACAATGCACTTTTGTTAGTAAAATGAAAGAATTTCTACATCTGAAAAAAAACCAAAACATTCCGTAAACAAGCAACCTACAAAAGAGTTAACACATGACAGAAAAACAGGCCCTGAAAAGATAAAGGCTAACTCAGGAAAGATCCACCTCCCCTCCTGGCAAGCAGGCAGATTAAGATACGTTTTACATATGACTGGTAAAACTAGTTTCTAAGAGGTAAATGCTGATCTAGGAAAGATGCATTTCCTCTCCTAGTAAACAGACCACTTAAATTACTTTTACATGGCTAAAGAAAGAAAACAAAGACTTCTAAGACAAGGTAACAGTTTTACAGTCTAGAGAAAACTGATGTCAGTTTTATAACTGATATATTTTTAGATAATTCTGAATTTATACCACCTTATCACCTCCACCTTCTCCTCCTCTGAATTCCAGGAGGATCGACAAGGAGTTGTTTCATTTTTGTATGTCCAATGCCTCACTGGAAGCAGGAGTGACATCCACTTCCTAAACAACACGCCTCCAGAGACTCTATGAACTTTGATAAATGTCAATAGTTGTAGAGGGGCTTCAGGCCTTTTGTTCATAGGGTTGCTATAAGTTGTTCTTGACTTGAAGGCAATCATAACAATGCCTCATTTAGTGTTGGTAAACGTTAGCCAAATTCCGTGAGATCAGGGACTGAGCTCTAGTCATCTCAGAATGTGCCCTCCCTCTAGCAACTTGCTAATTCAATGGAAATTCTGAAAATGTGGTTATTTCTAAGGAAGGAAAACTCTATTATTTTTCAAATTAATATTATAAATTTCCACAGTAATGAGTTTTAAGGAGTACAATGTGTGGGTTGAAGGAATGGTTATTGGAAAAATTTTGATTCATGACCTTCATGTTCTGTTAAAGCTGGTCATTTCGGAAAATGACTGATCTTTGAAGTTTGTAAATCATGAATTGCAAGTGTTTTTAAGGCAATGCATGCAACTTAACCTACATCTACAGACTACATCCAGCCTATGTATGAGTACTTCCAGGAATAAGAAAAACACTAGTTCATTAAGCATCTACAGCAATTTGCGGCTATAGCAAGTTCATCTTTTACTAATCATTAGAAACAATCGTTAAGAGTATAGGATTCTATGGCAAAAAGTAACATACTTATACACAGGGATAGGTAAAAAGAAAATGTAAAATGCGCATTATGAATATGCCCTTGAAAAATATGCATGGTGGGAGGAAATGAATCAAGACAACAATTAATTTCCTTAATAATTCATCTCAATACTTAACTTGGGAGAGACTGGAGAGCACTGAGCTGAGAGAACGCGCTCAGACTCACAAGGACTATGTCAGAAGAAGCTTCAGAATCCTTGCCAGGAGCAACCTGGTCTCACTGTCTCCAAGACAAATCTGTTTGTTCTCCTAGCAGTCCATGGTATATTCAATACTCTTCTCCAGCACCACAGCTCAAAGGCATCAATTCTCTATCATCCCTTGTCATTGTCCAGCTTTCTGATGTATAGTAAGTAATTGCGAAGACTTTGGCCTGCATCAGGTGCACTTTAGTTTCGAGGCTGACAATAAATTAGTATAATAATAATTAACAATAATACTAATTCATTTTGTTAAGCCCTTGTTATGTGCTTGGTTGAGCCCAGACTATTACATGGAAAGAAGTATCTTGTTCATGAATGAATGAATAAATAAATATCTTATTCTGTTATACAAAAGTGCCTGTGAGTCAAATCTGCTTAATGGCCGTTAACAGCACTGTGTACTAAGACCATTCTAGATGCTATGGATATTGCAGAACCAGGTACATGAGCCCTCATGGCTGTTACATGGTACTGGAATTGAGCCGTATTTTCTCTAACATTCAATTTTTTTACCCTAGACTTATATTTATAAGCAAAATTTTATAAAGTTTAATAAATATTCTTTATAATTGGTTTGTCCTGGAGAGGGTGAAGCTGGACTGCTCCTTGGGGGCAAGGATTCGGAAGCTTCATCTGACATACTTTGGACAAGTTGCCAGGAGGAACCAGTCCTCGGAGAGGGACATCATCCTTGGAAGGGTGGAGGGACAACACAAGAGAGGAAGACCCTCAATGAGATGGATTGATTCAGTGACTGGGGTAATGGGAGTAGGTGTTTCATAGATGGTGAGATTGGCACAGGATAGGTCAGAGTTTAGGGCTGTTGTACACAGGGTCGCTATGAGTTGCAGGGGACTCAACAGCACACAACAACAACAACACCATATTTGAATATCTTCTTTTTTTGATTTCTGGGGATTTAAAAAATATATACTATTCTAATAATTCTTCTCATGAAGAAGATATCAATCTTCTGCTAAAGAAATTCTCAGATTATATTGTCATACTTGCAAGGAATTCACCAGCTACATGATACTTTTCGTCAATCTCAAGGAGCAGAAGAACCATTAAATTCTCAAACTGGAAAAGATCCTTTAAATTATTTCTTCAAATTATCTCAAGTAGGAGAGGAGTTATACTGAGAAAACGTAAGTCAACTGACTGGAATGCAGAAATAATCCAACAATATCACTAGTATTGCATGTAGTAAACTATTGCTGTTGATATGTAAGGTTGGGCCAGAACGGACAGGTTTTCAGAGGCTCTAAATCACACAAGAGGAGGTTATCTATCCATCTTTCTTCCTCAGAATAGCAGGTAAGTTTGAACTGCACGCCTTTGGAATGGTAGCCTAATTACTTACTACCATGCCACCTGAGCTTCCTATAGCTTGTTTAAGACAAAAACAGTTCCAGCAGTACATCAACGGGCAACTACCAGGAATTCAAGCCAAATTCAGAAGAGAAAACTGAACCAAGGTGTATCATTGGTTATTTCAGGTAAATCTTCCCTAAAAGTAGAGTGCCAGAGAGATACTTGTGTGGATTATAACAAAGTATGGATAATATTGTAAGGAATGACAATTCCAGAGTACTTAGTTGTGCTAATGCAGCCCTATACGGAGACCAAGAGACAGTTGTTTGAATAAAACATGGTTTGAAGTAAGGAAAGATATGTTTCAGGATTGTTTCCTTTAATATTTATCATATTTCTTTAAACTGTGTGCTGCACATACAATGAGCTAAACTGTATGAAGACCATCACATCAAGATTATAAAGGCATACCCACGACTTGCAATATGTAACATTGTTTACTGAAAGTGAAGAAGACACACTGTACATACTGAAGAAGGTAAAAGACCTTCAGAAGAGATTACACTTCACAATAAACAAAACAAAACAAACAAACAAAAAATCCTTGTAATTGTAACAATTGGCAGCATCATGACAAGTGAAATACAGATTGAAGTTGTCAAAGATTTCATTTTACTTGGATCCACAATCCAACAATACATGGACGCAACAAGGAATATCAAACAATATATTGCATTGGACAAATCTACTGTAATAGCTTTCTATAAAGTGTTAAAAAGCATAAATATTACTTTGGAGAAAGCACACCTGAACTAAGACATGAATTTTTTCTATCACTTCACATGCATGTGAAAGCAGGAAAATAAATAAATAAAACTGAACAATCAAGGACACCTTTCAATTGTATTGTTAAGGAAGACTACGGAATATACCACGGAGAACAGAAATGCAAACAAACCTGTTTTAATAGAAGTATAGACAGAATGTTCCTTAAAATTGAGGATGATGAGATTTTCTTTATCTCCTGCACTTTCTACACATTATGGGGAGACACGATTTCCTAGAGAAGAACACTGAGTTTGGTGAAGTAAATGGTCATCAAGGAAGAAGAATATTTTTAATGAGAAGAACTGGAACCATGGTTGAAAATGGGCTTAAACATAACAATCTGTGGTTGGTGACGTGTTTTGCTTATGTTGTAAATCAGGACACTATGAGTTGGAATCAACTCAACAACACCTAACAGCAAACCTCAGTATTGGAAGGAAGCTTAGAGTTCAACCCTTCTGCCTTCCAACACTTAGAGTTCCTAGTTGTTTATCAAATATGAGTTTGATACCTAAGGACAAATCAGGCTGCCTCGGTGGTTCCCATGAGAGGTGCCTTGGAAGAAAGATCTACTGATACATTTTTAAAAATCATCCCCTAAAAGCCTAAGAGGCATAGTTCTACCCTCCTGTACAAAGTCACCACAGGGTAGAATTGATTCAGTGGCAACTGATTTGGCACATTTGATATAAAGACAAATCATCCCAGGTATTTATGAAATGATTCCAGAAGAGAAACTTAGTAAAAGACTCAAGAATAATTCATTTTGAGCAGACATGTACCTTAAATAATATCAGACTGAAGACACAGATCCAAGCCTTGGTCTTCACAATTACTTTCTGTGCTTCAGAGAGATGAACAAAGACTAAGGATAATAGAAGAAAGATCAATGCCTTTGAGTTGTCATGCTGGAGAACAGTCCATAGACTGAGAAGAGAACAAACAGAGGGAGCTCTGGTGGCCTACTAACAAGAAGTTGCACTGCAATCTCAGAGGTACATGGTTCAAATCCACCAGATGCTCTGCTGGAGAAGGAGGGGCAATCTCCTGTACCAGTCAGATTCAATTTAACAGTATACACATACAAAATAATAACATTTTAAAAAATGTTAAAAAAGAGAACAAACATATCTGTATTGGAGATGCTGAAACCAGGCTGCTCTTTAGAGGCAAGGATTCTGAAGCTCCATCTGACATACTTTGGGCATGTTGCCAGAAAGGATCAGTCCTTAGAGAAGGACATCATGCTTGGAAGGGTAGAGGGACAGCACAAGAGAGGAAGACCCTGAATGAGATGAGTTAATTCAGTGACTAGAGTAATGGGGGGGGTAGGTGTGTCAGAGACAGTGAGGCTGGTTCAGGATAGGTCAGTGTTCAGAGCTAGTGTGATAGGGTCTCTATGGGTCACAGATGACTTGAAGACACATAACAATAACATACCTTAAATAGCCCGTCTCTTTTCAGTTGTCTCCTGAAGCATCTGGACTGGAGTGTGTGTGAGCACCTGCTTCCATTCATTATGTGAAATTGCTCGTGGACACACTTGTGCCCTCCCTGCAACATAGCCATCAACGATAAATAGCACACCTCTCAAGAAAACAATTGTCCATCAAACCAAGGCCACTTTACCTGAGGTGACAGCAGACAGTTGGGAAAGAAAGCTTGATTACCCAGGTTGCTGCAGTCAAAACTCCCTGAAAGCCAGTGAAAATATTGCCCAAATACTAAATTCACAAGAAATGAAGTTCAATTTAATATCATTATTGGTCAATGCTGACAACTTTGAAATGGAATTTTTCTCTTGTTTGCTGGAGTGAATAAACCCTCCCAAGGCAGCTAGTTGTTTTAGAAAGCTTTGTAACCTATATTCACATAACTATTCAGTGCCAAAACTAGCAGTGCTTCTTGGTAGAGAGTTTTAAGAGGGACATGTACTGAATAAGGAAGGATATCTTTCTGCTTGGCCCAATGAGGTTGGTAGCATTTTAATTTACAAAGAATTATTTACGAGCAACCAGTGTCTATCTCAAGCTTTTGCTTTAAACGTCACAAAGTTTCTGTCAGGTCCACCTTATGACTTCTCTCTATTGCACTACACAGGGTAGAGGTGGCTGGAGGACACGTCTCTTCTCAGCAACTATGCTTGTCACGCACAGGGGGCAGCAAAATGCAAGGGCTCGTTTGTTCAGATCTGCTTGAAATGTGCTCTTTTTAATGTAGGAATTATTTTTGTCCTGTGGCAATGTCTTGATTCAACTGCTTTATTAAAAAATTATTAATATAATAATTCACTCATGCTTGAATAGGAAAACTCTCAGCCTGTTTGGAAATTAAATAACTATTTCCTACTGACAGCATTTCCTTTGAAATCAAAGTTTCCAAAATGGATGTTCCTGGGAGATTCTAACTCATAAGAGTTGAAGAGAGTATTAATTGCCCTTTTATTATTTATAATATTAGTGTCACTGTGCTGAAAATATTGTCCATACAAGTAATGAGGAACAGCCATAAATGGTGCCTGCTCTTTGAGAGGAAAGAGAATCACAATGTGAAAGATTAAATCTGTTTCATAGATGTCAGGATGGATGGTCTTTTTGCTCTGATTCCCTCTGAAAATGATCTGTACTGTGAAAACAGTAGACTTGACACTTGAAAATAAATCTATTAACTCAAGGTGTCTTGTTGGCGGTTCTTATTTCAAATCTGTAGCCTCTTCCATGCTCTTCTAGGTACAAGGAAAAGGAATTTTTTCTTCTGATCCAACAAGCAGAGAGCAGGCAGTTCTCAGCTATGGTTCAGGCCAGTGAGAACATGTAACCAATTCTCCATGCCTCAATTTCTTCATCTGTGAAATGGAGCTCTTTCTGCTGGGAAGTTCAGTACATAATGTTCCTGTGAAAATCAAATGAAAGCAAATAAATACACAAAGGTAATGCAAACTAAATGTGCTGTGCTCCCGTGGCACTAAAATCCATGCTTGGTTGCATTACTATACTACCATTTATCTGCATGCATGTCAGTCTCCCTAATGGACTTCAAGACTTGGAGTTGAGCATTTCTGTGCCTCATTAACGATCATTTCTGTTTCTTTTTAAAAATTACTTAAGTCTACATGACACGAAATTGAGTACAAAGGAGGGGGGGAAGTGTATTTTGTTTCACATCATGGAGAACAAACAACAAAATATTTGAACTCAATATATCAATTTTTTAACAGTGTATAAATACTTGTCATATAGTCCTAAAAAGAATTTCTCAGCCTTTAGCATAGATCTATCTGAAAGGAGAAAACATACACACACATGCACATACACATGGTCTGTCCTACGCCATAGTGTGAAAGCACAGGCACAAAAAAGGAGTGGGGTGTGGGTGTGTGTCAGGTGTGAGTGTTTGGTGTGTGTATATGAATGTTGAAGATTTAAAAAAAAAAAAGCCAAATCAAAAGGCGTATCAGTGAAAGAAATCAGCATGCTGTCAATAAAGAGAGGTGACTTTTTTTTTTGTTTGTTTGTTTTTAATACTGGAAGATCTGGTAGCCTAATTGCAAGGAGTTGCACTGCAATCCTGAAGACACATGGTTCGAGGCCACCAGCTGCTCGAGAGGAGAAGGATGGGCAATCTCTTCCTGTGCGATTAACTGCCTCATAGCGACCCTATGTACAAGAGTTCTGAACCCTGCACTATGTTGTGCCAGTCTCTCTGACTCCGACACACCTAATCCCATCACCCCCGTTATCATGTCAATCCATCTCTTTCGAGGTCTTCCTCTCCTGGGCTGTCCCTACACACAGACAAACACACACACACTGTGTACATGTGTGTGTGTTGTTGTTGTTGTGTGATGTCCAGTCAGTACTGACTCATAGCTGATGTTCCAGTGAGTGTTCTGAGGCAGTAAATTGCAGAAGAGATTGCTCATCTATTTTTCATGGAGTAAAGTTGGTGAAATCAAACTGCCTAACAGAACAGGCAGTACAATTCTGTACTTTTAAATATATATATCTTTAGTGGCTTAGGAGTAAGAACCAGATGACACAACCTTACTTGCCAAAATTGAGGAGGACAACCAAGCACTCCATCTAGTCTTCCATAGAAGACTTCAATAGTCTTCATCAAGAAGACAAAAATTCTCACTACTGGGCCAATTGGCAGCACTATAGATGGAGAAAAGAGTTAGGTTAGCAATTTCAGCTTGCCAGCTCCATGATTAACACTCTTGGCACCAGCAGACAGAAAATCAAAAGTCTGCTGTCAGGGACTTTTTCAAAGTGCTAAAGAGTAATGATGTCAATCTAGGGACTAAGGTACACCTGATCCAGACCATGATCTTTGTAATTACTTGCTATGCATTAGAGAGCTAGACAGTGATTAAGGATGACAGAAGATTTGATGCCTAAGTTGTGGTGCTAGAGAAGATTATTGAACATTACATGGAGCACTATTAGAATAAACAGGTCCATATTGGAGAGGGAAAAAACAAGTTTCTCCTTGGGGGAAAGGATTTTGAAACTCCATCTCACATACTTTGGGCACATGACCAGGAGGGATCAGTCCTTGGAGAAGGACATTATGCTCGAAAGGGTGGACGGGTTGTACAGGTGAGGAATACCTCCGAAGTGATAAATTGATACAGTAACTAGTGCAATGGGGGTAGGTGGGTAGGGGTCAGTGAGACTGGTTCAGGACAAGGAAGACTTCGGAGCTGTTGTACAGAGGGTCACTATGAGTCTCAGACAATGCGATGACACGTAACAATACAAATAGAAATATATATAGAAGTGCTAGTGGCCTAGTGGCAAGAAGCTGTGCTGCAATCCTGCAGTTCAAATTCACTAGCTGCTCCGCAGGAGAAGGATAGAAAATCTCCTCCCATGCAATTAACTACCTCTGAGAACCTGCTGGAGGACCAGCTATGGGTCAGTTTTGAGTTGACAAATGAGATATGTTTCAATTAAAATCAAACCTTCATGTTCATTATTGTCTGTTTCTTAATCATAATACTATCTTAATGCATAAAAAGAAGGAAAGCAGAAAGGGGAAATGTGAGTAGGAAAATAAAAAACTAGGGTGAGGTTTTGTCCATTTGCTATATGGAGGTAACTCATGGTTGCTGTGATGCTAAACACTGTGACACTGATGTAGCAAATGCAATAATGGTTACCCATAGTGGACAGTGTTTGTTGGAGCTCCCCAGTTAAAACAAACTTGGAAGCAGGAGTGGCATGCACTTCCAAAAAAGCTTGCCTCTGAAATAGCTTGCCTCCAGAAACTCTATGAACTCGTAGAAACGATGAAAGTTATACAAGTTCATTCCTAAGGTCGCTATGAGTCATCTATGGCTCGACGGCACTTAACAACAACAACAGGGTGAAGTTAGTACCCACAAAGCATCCTTAACGTTCTTATATTGGTGCCAAGATCCTGTGTATTAGTCACACAGTTTTTTATATGTGAAAATTTGAGGAAAGATGGCTTACTAATGTAATACACAGACACTGACTATATACAAACAATACACACACAGATACACTCACACACACTGGCTTATAGAAGTAACATCCTAGAAATGAGACTTGAAAACATATTTTTCTCTAGTTCATGTTAAAGGATGTTGTGTTAATGGACAGTGTCTACACATTTTCAGTAAATAAAATGTTTTATTCTTTCAGGGCCAATGTCAGTAAAAAATAATCCCCTGAGTGGCTGAAGCCATGCTATTTATCAGACGCTCTGTAGTCCTGGTGCCCTATTGACTCTCCTAAGTACCTGTGAGTTCTTGGGTGTGTTACACAATCTAATTTTTTTTTTTAATCTCTAAGAAAGAGAAGTAATACCATTTACCTTGGTTGGGTTTCTTGGGAGAATAATGAAAATACAAAGTGTTTGCTGTATTGCAGGTTTACAATATCAGATCCTATCCCACCAGCTGCTGCGTAGGAGAAGGATGGGCAATCTCCTCCCCTGGAAAACCCACTGAAGAGTCAGCTACAGGTCAATTCCAACCCCATGATACACAACAACAACAACAACAACATTCCTCTATGCAAGACATTTGCACTGGGCAAAGCTGTTGCCAAAGACCTCTTTAAAATGCTAACAAGCAAGGATGTCAGTTTAAAGACTAAGATGTTCCTGACTCAAGTCACAGTATTTTCACCTGCTCCATATTCATGTGGAAGGTGGGCAATGAAATAAGAAGACCAAAGAAAAATTGGTGCCTCTGAGTTGTTGTGTTGGCCAAACAATTTAATATCCCATGGACTTCCAAAAAAAAGAAAACCCAAACCAATCTGTCCTTAGAGGCAGGGATGGTAAAACTCACATATTTGGGCATGTTGTTAAGAGAGGCCACTCTTTGAGAAAAGATATCATGCTGGGATAGGTAGAAGAAGGTCAGTGAAAGAGAGGAAGAATCTTAAAGAGATAGATAGGCACAAAGACTGTAACAGTGGTGGAGATTGTGAGGAGGGTACAAGATAGGACAAAGTTCCGATCTGTTGTTCACAGAGCTGCCACTCAACAGCACCTAACAATAACCCTTTTGCGTAAATGCATAGCACATCTGTAGAAAACCTAGGAAGCGTTAGGACTGAAATCAGAGGCCGGTCTAGAATAGAACTTCCCTTGACAAAGACCCTGGATGTGCAGTGGACAGATCTTTTATGAATCAGTCCCTTAATCCAAAATTAGGTTTCCAGTGCACATATTTCAGCCTTAACAGCTCTTTAATGAGCCTATTACATTAAGAGTTAATTTATAACAAATAGCTTGCTTTCCCCACTCTTTGCTCTACCCTCTTTTCATCTGCTCAGCAAGACCACAAGCATTAACCGCATGAAAATATTCTGCATTTTGAAAAGAAAAAAAAATTGCCACCCCCATATATTTATCCCTTCAAGAAAGTCTTCAACTTCAGGAACAACAGAGCACTGGTGTGTGGGATCCCACAGAGTTCATGAATTTCAGATGCTTGTAAGAAATTATCTGTTTTGCTGGACTCTCGCTGGGATCAATCAGCCCCTCAGTGGTTGGTGCCAATTAAGAGCTAGTGTGATGCAAAGAGGGTATTTTAAACACTGTTTGACACCAAGTACTTCTCTGTCCTCTGCCCACCTCCCTCCCTGCTCTCTGACTTTTCCCTCAACCACCTTTTAGCAGATTACTCCTTTAACCAGGATCTCTTCTAAGAATAATGACACCTGTCTCTATTCTGAAGAGAGATACTCTTTACCAAGTGATTGCCCATCATTCTCCATGTAGCTGCTAAAATTACCTGTTGAAGAACGAATCTCATCATGTTATTCTTCTGCTTAACCTAAACACCTGACTCCTCATCATTGACCAAAGGAAAAAATCCTTCAAAGGCTGATCCCTTTCAACTTTCTGAACTTCCTCTTTCACCACCCCTTCTCCTTTCCCATTCATTCCTGCAGTTCTAAGACCCTATTAGACTGCTTCTTATTTCCTTTGTGCTCCTTTCCCGTAAACCATGCACACCATCCAGCCATATGCATAGTGAACACACACGTGCATCCTTTAAGATTCAGCTTAAACATCTTCCTCCTCCAAGGAGTCCTTTCCAGCACTTTCAAGATTGTTTTGGCACCATTTGTTAAGGTACATTTGTGTGTAGCTTAAGTATAGTTGTGCTTGCTTCTGGTTTTTGTCTACTTCTGTTATTCCAGTTGTGGTGTCAACTCTGATGGCACATATTTAAAAGGAGGACTGTGCCCCCCAAGGCTTTCATCGACTGTGACCTTTCAGAAGTTGATCACCAGGCCTCTCTTCTGAGGCACTACTGAGTATATTCCAACCACCAACCTTTCAATTAGTAGTGTAACACTAAATCTTGTGCTTCCCCTAGGGATTCCTGTGCTTGCTTCCAGAGTAGCATTTGTCAGGTTATGAATCCTAGACAGCTGGTGTGGCTGTCCAAGCTCCTGTCTACAACTAGACTGTGAATTCCTGGAATCAAGTCTAGACTTTCTGTATCTCCTTATCATTAGTATCTTATATAGTATCTCATACATGATAAATCAGGAGTTCTCAACTTTGTCATGGTCACCAGAGTGTGTAACAGTGCAGATTTCCTTGCAATGGACCAATTAAATTAGAATGTTAAGCAGAGATGGATGCTGGATTTTGTGTGATGAAGGGAGGGAGGGGTAGGGAGAGAGAATCAATCCACTGATGATGTGGACACTTGGTTAAGAATAAAATGGTAAAAAAAAAATAATAAAATGGTGTGAATGAATACTTGATAAATGAGTGAATGTGTGCACAAATGCTCCTAATTTTTTTTAACTTTGCTAAGTTTTTAAAAGTAAATATTACCATCCTTACCTTTGATTCAAATGGTTAAGGACTCAACTATTAGCCAAAAGATTGGTGATTCCAACTGTTCCATCAGGGTCCATAGATGGACAATCTGCTTCTGAAAGGTCCCTGCCTGCACAACCTTTAGAACAATTCCACTCTACACTCAGGGGGTCACCACAAGCAGGGTTATGTCAATGACAAATAACAACAACTATTCCAGGAGGAACAGGCAAGGGTTGCTATTCTTATTTTCCTAAAGAGAAAATGGCCATCCAGTGAAATAATATTGGAGACTTTCATTCAAGTGGAATTGTGAGTTTGAAGTGGCTTGGGCTGACCTCTTCGAAAACTATAGTTTTGGAATTAAAATGTCATTTAAAATGTTCCTCCTTTAATAATAGGCCAAGAGGCTCTCTCAGAGATAGACTAGAGGGAGTTTGAAATGAAGAAGAGCTGACATAGCTAATCTTTGCTAGTCCCAAGATGAGTCTATATCTCTTCTAAAATCTTTCCACCAGTATGTATTTAATCAGAACTAGAACTAAAGTCTTCTTGCTTCTACTTTCTCTTGCTACCTCTTACAGCGCTTGTACCAACTTTGATTCATTTCTCCAAAGATTGTACAATCCAGTGTCGTTGTTAGGTGCCAACGAGTACAGTATGACCCATAGTGACCCTATGAACAACAGATCTGAACCCTGTCCTATGCTGTGCCATCCTCAAACTTCCTCACAGTAGGGCCCATTGTGACAGTCACTGTGTATAATTTTCATTTGAGTATTAGCCAGAAGGGTCTCTATAGATTTCCTAGATAAAATGATGATAAACTGGTTGGTTGAAAAATTGCAAATATTAACAAAGAAAATGTCTTTTGAGCAGTAAGAAATTATCTCAAATGCTTTCAACTTAGAATCTGCTGATCTGGGCTCTAGTCCTGACTTCTTCTCTAACAGATTATTTTGGAACTTGGGACAGTCACTTTCTCTATATTGACAATAACTGTCCTGTCTTGTATAAAATGAATGTTGAACCAGAGTGTCTCAGGCTCAGCAGTGCAGACCTGCAAGATAAGTTTATCTTTGCTGCCAGCTATGCTAACGCTGGAGAAGGAGCTTGAAGTAACAAGATTATCCCGGGTTTAAACAGACAATACCAGGTTTTGCAATATCTGGCTGATGCTCTTTATAATCCAGAATCCATCTGAGACTGCAAAATAAGAAATAGCCCAGAAATAATGAAATCAGAAAGTCTTTTAAGTACTATGCTCTGATGTGCCTTTGAGCTCTGTCCCCTGGTCTCACTTGTTCACTCTCTCAGGCCAGCAGGGATTTTCCCTAACCATGGCCCATCTATCCTCACAATAACAGCTCATCATCCATTCCCCTGTGCACAGCTCTTGCCTGACACTCCTGCCATTCCTTGACAGACAACCAATTTTCCTACCTGTCATTATCAATTCTGCTCATTAACTCTCCCACCTGCCTCAGCAGTGGTCTCCTGATACCAATGTGCATCACTGAGAAATGATTTTCCCAAGCAGAATAATTGAAACTTCTTGCACATCGAGAGAATCTTTTGTCTGAAGCACTTAGAATTATTTCTAAATGTCAGTAGAAACATATATTTTAGGCTAGAGAGTCAGATTTTGCCATTCTTGCACAACCAGTTAAAAATGAAATAAACCAGCTGGTGACTTGTTTTCTTTATTGTTCATTATTCAATTATTTTATGGTGATTTGAGTGATAAGTTACACAGCATATTAATTTACCTTTCAACAATTCATATACATTTTATTTCATGACTTTTGTTGTAGGCTTCTCAATGTAACAGCAATCCTCCTGCTTCCTCCTTGAATTCCTAATTTCCACTAATCCTTCATCCCTGCCTCTTCTTGCTTTCTAAATCTTGCTTTTTGATGAAAGTCAGACCTTTTACTTTCATACGGTTTCTTTTTCTGAAGAGCATGTTCCTCACAGGTATTACCAGTTCTTTTACAAGGCATGTGGTTTGACTGAAAGGTAATCCTACAGGGTGGATTCCCTTATAGATATGACAACTGCCTACCATTCTTAGTCTCGAGGATTCTCCCAGTGTCTATCAGATCAATCAGTCTTTTCTTTTTCATGATTTTGAATTTTATTCTTCATTTTCTCACACTCTATCCAGGACCTTCTATTGTGGTTCCAAACAGAATAGTCAGTAGTTGTAGCTAGGCTGCTCCTAGTTCTTCTAGCCTCAGGTTAATTAGGGACTTATGAGAGTGGTTTGCATTAGCCCTTTTCTTTCCAGCAACTAATTCTTTAGGTTTTTGGGTTTTTCTTTATGGTTTAATTTGGTCTAGATTTTCATTTAAAAATTACTAGCAACTAACAAGTTATTATCATATAGCATTGAGAAAGTCTGCTGTTAGGGATCTCTCCAAAGTTTTGAAGAGCAAGGATGTCAGTTTAAAGACTAAGATGCACTTGATTAAAGCCATTATCTTTCCAAACAGAGTGTGGTAATGTTTCAGTATAGGACAAGGTTTATATCTATGTATCATAATGTCACTATGAGTTTGAATTGACTCAACAGCACCTAACAATTACTTTACCATGTATGCCATCCTTCACCAGGCTCTGGTCTATCCTGATGACATGTTCAAAGCATATGAGACAAAATCTCATCATTCTTGTTTCTGGGAAGCATTTTGACTGTCTTTTTTTTTTATCAACAAACTGGATTGTATTTTTTATTAATTTTTCATAGGAAGGATATACATTTTTGTCTTTTGTGATTTTAAAATATGCTTTGCATTTTTCCTTCAAGTTTCTATTAAAATTAAAAAGAAAAAAAGAAGTTCCTTACGATATTTTTAGGTAAAGTTTCAGAAATAGCTAATAGCTGATGTTGTTGTGTGCCGTTGAGTTGCCTGCGACTCATAGTGACCCTATGTACAACAACCCTAAACTCTAATCTATCCTATACCAGTCTTACTGTCTCTGAAAAGCCTATCCTCATTACCCCAGCCACTGAATCAATCCATCTCATCAGAGGTCTTCCTCTCTTGTATTGTTGCTCCACTCTCCTTCCCAAGCATGATGTCCCTCTCCAAGGACTGGTCCCTCCTTGTAACATGTCCAAAATATGTCAGATGAAGCTTCAAAATCCTTGCCTTCAAGGAGGAGCCTGGTTTCACCCTTTCTCAGATGAATCTGTTTGTTCTCGTGGCAGTCCATGATATATTCAATACTCTTCTGCTACACCACAGCTCAAAGACATCAATACTCCTTCACTGACAAAGGAGATTAATCAGAACTGACTTTGACAAGCACTGTGGCAATTGGACAATTAAAACAGACATTCGGATGGCAGGGGAAGAAGAACAAACTGGGGAGGAGGGTAGAGAGAATGGTGCAGCAATGAAGGAATGAAAACCCAAAATCCCTGTAAATGTTCATCAAAACTAATAAAATTTAAT
Organism: Elephantulus edwardii; assembly: GCF_000299155.1. Classification (NCBI taxonomy): domain Eukaryota; kingdom Metazoa; phylum Chordata; class Mammalia; order Macroscelidea; family Macroscelididae; genus Elephantulus; species Elephantulus edwardii. The sequence goes on from NW_006399781.1 coordinate 13,300,961, forward strand.
AATAATAAAAAAAGAAAATAAAGAAATACTCCTTCTATCATCCCTACTCATTGTCCAGCTTTCTGAGGCATAGCAAGTAATTGCAAAGACTATAGTCTGAAACATAGGGAGATTCCCCCAAGGCTCAGCATGGTACTCAAAAGTGTGTGTGTGTGTGTGTGTGTGTGTGTGTGTGTATACCATTGAATTGGAATCAACTCATCACTGACTCTCCAGAAGGTTGTCAGAGGCAGTGTATGGGAGGAGAGTCCCCATCTTTATCCTGTGGAGCAACTGATCGATTCAGACGGCATGTCTTTAGGTTGACAGTGCAGCTGCTTACCACTAGATCACCAGAGCTCACTACGTAGTTAGTACTTGCTCACAAGTATGTATTGAGGCACTGAGTTGTTTGCTCTCAATGGCCTCCAGAAGCAGGAATAATCATTATTTTGAAGGTGAGATTACTTAAGGCTGGAAAAAAGCAAAAGGCCAAGAAGGGCAGACATCAGGTCTCTTCACACTAGCTCTCCCTGTGCCATCAAGACATTGCTGCAAAAAAAGACTATTAATAAGGACACCTCTCACTCAAAAATAAGGCCGGCATCAGAGGAATGCTAAGAGCCTTCATGCCCATCCTTGCACTTTTCCTAAGGGAAGGCCCTTAGGCCTCACTGACCCTCGGGTGAATGAATAGCAAGGCCTTGGAAATACCAAGTGAATATGATGGAAATACCTTATGTGAATATTATGCTGAAGGTCTAATCACCCAGGAAGGTAGAGCAAACAAAGGAACAGAGATGAAATTGCCAAGTCAACAAACCCAAAGGCCAGAAAAAGGTCAACTGGGTAATTACCCCTCTCAAAACAAAAGCAAACAACCTCATGGTGCTAAATATTTCCAAGAGCTCTTTTCTCTTTTAAGTGGAAAGCCTTCTTCCCCATTTAGCTGCTGAGTGCATCACCTGGGTTGGCCGCCTTCCCACATCTATTGCCTTCTCTCCTCTCTCTACTGACAGACATAGGCCCTGATTCTTCATGGAAATTCATTGTCTACACACGCAACACTCCAGAAACTGAGCTACTCAAATATTTTTGGAGCGAAATTAAAGCAATTTATCCTTCCACAAATCCACAGCAACATCTCAAGGGATGGACTCACTGGTGATTCTGCGAAGGACAGGAAGTCTGGTGGGAGGGAGACAATTCTAATAATGTTGGTTGTAAATGGTAAAAGAAATCAAATATCATTTGTGCTGCTTACAAAGAACTTTCTTATCCATTAGCTACAGGGTTTAAGGCTCGCATAATCTAAGAGGAAGTTGAGTAGTAACCCCTCTTACCATTTTATAGAAGATGGAAATAAAACTAATGACTTCCCCGTGTAAGTGAAAGAGTAAATATTTGGGTCCAGGTTTTTCAATTTTAATTGGAATTATTTAAGCTCCTGTCATGAAGTGTGTGTGTGTGCACGTATGTGTGTGTGTGCATGTGTGTGTGTGTGTGTGTGTGTGTGTGTGTTAAAGGAGAGAACTTCCTGTCAGTGACACCACACACCTTACCGTTCATTGTCTTTACAATTCCCTCTTTCCTTAACTACCCAGGCTCCACATGACCTTTTCACATCAGGGAGTAGCCTTTGGGTACTCAGAGGTAGTTATTGTTATTAGTTACGGTCATCACATCAGAACTGACTCATAACTGATCCTCCAGTGAGTTTTCACAGGAATTTTTTTTTTGCACGGGAAACAATGACTCCTTTTTCTCCTACAGAGCAGCTGGTGGATTCAAACAGATTGCCTTTAGGTTGGCAGTGCAACTCTGTACCACTAGGCCACCAAATCTCCTCAGAGATAGTAAGATTTTTCAGTGTCACAGGTATCTGACTTACCTGAAAGGCATGAGCTTTGGAGTCACATGAGGCTGGGCTCCAACTGGGATAGCTTGCACTGAACGTCAGTTTCTCCACCTGCCTTACAGAGTTATTGAAAGAATTACATGAAAATACACGACATGATGTTTCTCAGAGTGCTTGACCGATAACAAACGCTCAGTGAAAGGGGGCAATTATGATTTATTTTCATAATCACATAAGTGTTTCATCTATAAAGTAGGCATGCAGGCTAAGTTGTCTTGGCTTACATTATTGCCTCATGGCTTCCAGAGAGTTTCTTTCTAGATATGAGGAGCAAGAGAAAAGAATTCTCCTAGTTCCTGAGAAGTTGTTATCACTGATGAGCAGTCATTTCCATTTCATGACAATTGTCCAGGAACCATCCTAGCTGTTCTAGTGTTATTGATTTTGTATCCATACTCTTAAATTATGACCCTTTGAATTGTATCTATGCTCTTATTATATAACCCATTGGAAGTTACTATTATTCCTGGTTTAGTAAATAAGGAAAGTAAGGCCAAGAGAGACTTAGTAATTTGATCAAGGATTCAAACGAGTGGAATTCATGTGGGTTTCTATGGAGGTTCCTAGCCTCTGTACTATGACACTGTTGATTTTGTTGTGTACTATCAAGTTAGAACGCACCCATAGCTGAACCTTCAGTAGGTTATTTGAGGCAATAAATCACAAAGGAGGAAATTGCCCATTTTTCACCTATAAAGCAGCTAGTGGATTCAAACCATATACCTTTGCTCTGACAGCACAATTCCTTACCACTAAGCCACCAGAGCTCCCTAGAGCCACTAACTTACTAAAACAAGGAAAAAGTGCCTTTATAAATCTTTATGATCATCTATAAGAGAGTTGCCTTCTTCAAAATGTCCTGTTACCTAGTTATTCCACTTAGATATGTCTGGGGCACAAGCCCCACTTGGAATCATGTTAAAACTTGACAAGCCACATAATTTATCTTAATCATGGATTTAAGCTCAACATCAGAAAAACAAAGATTCTCAACACTGGGTCAACTGGCAGCATCGTTATAGATGGTGAAGAGATTGAGATTATTAACAGTTTTAGTTTACTTGGCTCCACAGTCAACACTCTTGGGACCAGCAGCCAGGAAATCCAGATATGAATTGCATTGGGAAAGTCAGCTGTCAGGGACCTCTCCAGAGTACTGAAGAGCAATGACATTAGTCTGGAGACTAAGGTGCACCTGATCTAGGCCGTAGTCTTCATAATTGCTTGTTATGTGTCAGAGAGCTGGACAATGACTAGGGATGATAGAAAGAGAATTGATGACTTTGAGCTGTGGTGCTGGAGAATAGTATTGAATATACCATGGACTGTTAGGAGAACTAACAGATCTGTCCAGGAGAGGGTGAAACTGGGCTGCTCCTTGGAGGTAAGGATTCTGAAACTTTGTCTGGCATACATTGGACATGTTACAAGGAGGGACCATTCCTTGGAGAGAAACATCATGTTTGGGAGGGTGGAGGGACAACGCAGGAGAGGAAGACCCTTGATGAGATGGATTGATTCTGTCACTGGGATAATGGGGTTAAGTGTGTCAGAGACAATAAGGTTGGCACAGGATAGAGCAGGGTTTAGGGCTCTTGTGCACAGCGTCACTATGAGTCACAAGCAACTTGACAGCACATAATAACAATAACAATGCTGCTCTCATTTTTTCAGAATAAAGAATGGAATCCCAGAGTGGGTACGAGCCTGGGTTCTGACAGCCAGCTTCTAACACAACCCTTGTGGTCATGAGCACAACATGGGCTATTGAAACTTGAAGAATACCTGGTGTGCCTTGGCTGCCTGGCAGCTCAGCCACACTGTCCCCCACCCAGCACTTTCTCTGGTGTGGTAAATAGATCTCACCATCCTACCAACACAGAGCCTGATAGGACTTGGCTTTTCTTAATTATTTTAAAATAATTTTTTTTCAATCTCTATTTTTTAACATAAACTACCATAATCCTTTTGTGAGGGAAGGGTGGGGGATATACACTTTAAAAGCTTATAAAATGCATAAATAATAATTACTCATTTTTTCATTCTTTCCACTGAAAATTGCTTCTTCCTTGCAAATTATGAAGTATTTTTTACATTTGAGAGAGGAAAGCAAATCTAACACTGAGTGGTAGACACATAAATCCATTTTCAAAGGAAGAAGGAATAGAAAGAAATTTGTGGCTATTACTTCACAGTTTATAGAAAGAGAAAATGGCAAAATAATTAGGTAGTTTTTAGAAGCCATCAAATCAGCTCTGACTCATAGCAACTCTATGAACAATAGATTAAAATCTTACCTAATCCTGAATCATCCTCACAATCTCTGCTGGGCCTGTTCCTGTAGTCTCTATTGTCAACTCATCTCCTTGAAGGCTTTTCTCTCTTTTTCTGACCCTCCACTTTTCCAAGCATGATGCCTTTTTCCAGGGACTGACTCCACTTGACAATAAACCCAAAGTATGTGAGATGAAATCTCACTATGCTTCCCTCTGAGAAGCATGCTGGCTGCACCTCATCCAACACATATTTGTCTATTCTCTCAACAGCCCATTGTATAGTCAATACTCTTCATTCGAAGGCATTAATCCTCCTTTATCTTCTTTAATCATTATGTAACTCTCAAATGTGTCTGAGGCAATTGAAAATGCCATGACTTGGGCGAGGCACACCTTAATCTTTAATCTAGCATCCTTGCTCTATGGCACTTTTAAGAGATTCTTGACAGTAGATTCACCAATAGCAATGAATCTTTTGCTTTCTTCATGGTTGCCTGCATAGGTATTTATTGTAGAGTCAGGAAAAATAATTGAGAATTCCAATCTTTTCTCCATTTATCGTGGTATTGATTATAAAAAGCAGTATTGCTTGCCAAATATTAATAAACACAAACCCGATGAACTGAGTTAGATTGGCAATGGTGTTAAGAATAGGTCACTTCATATTGTCAGAGTAACAGATAGGTAAACCAATGAAACAGAATTCAGAACCCAGAAGTAAATTAATGTACTTATGGAGAGCTAACCTTTGACAAAGAGATGAAATCCATTAAATGAAGAAAAGACAGCCTCTATGACAAATGATGCTGGCAAAACTGGATGTCTATTTGCAGAAAATGGAAACAAGATCCATACCTTGTATCATATGCAAAAACTAGCTCAAGATGAATCAAGAACCTAGACATAAAACCTAAAATTATAAAGATCAACAAAGGAAAAACAGGATCAAACTTTGTAGCTCTTATCTGTGGCGTAAATAGACTATCATAATTAACTGGAAATGCAAGTGAGTGCTGCATCCTAAGCATGCTGCCACAGCCGCCTACCAGCTAGTGCTCATTGGCCCTGGCTAAAGCGCATGGAACCCGGAGAACTGCTTCAGCGGCTGGTAAGACGCCTCGCAGGACCTGAGTAGGCCAAACCTGGTGGACAGGCGCTGTGAGATGCTGACTATTAGTGTGACATCTGCTTCATCTCAGTGCAGAAGAGAGCAATACAGATGTTCTGAACAGTGCTGGATGCCTCTCACCAGATGTGGCTGTCAGTAGAGAAGACTTGGCACCTCAATGAGCGGCAGTATGGAGGTCGGACCGGCCCCAATAAAGCAGAAACTGCTGCCAAGTATGGGGAGGCCCAGGTAAAGATCTGGAGGTGCTCCTATGCTGCTTCACCACCACGTACAGAGCCTGACCACCTCTTGTACAGCAACATCAACAAGGACTGGAGATATGCAGACCTGACTGAATATCAGCTACCCTCTATTGCCAGAGTCCTGCGCTTTTGGAATGAAGAAATAGCTCCTCAGATGAAGGAGGGGAAAGGAATACTGATTGTAGCGCATGTTAACAGCCTTCAGGGCACCATCAAACATCAGGAGGGTCTCTCTGAGAAGGCCATCATGGAGTTGAACCTGTCCACTGGAATTCACATTGTCCATGAATTGGACAAGAACTTGAAGCCCATCGAGCCCATGCAGTTCCTGGGAGACGGGAGAGACGGTTTGCAAAGCCGTGGAAGCTGTGGCTACTCAGGGCAAGGCCAAGAAGTGAAGCCAAGCAGGCAGACTGCTGTCCCGAGAGCACCATCAGGGAGGTCTGGTAACCTCGCAGTGAGAAGTTGCACTGCCACCCCTAAGCGCACCCTTCCTGCCCAGCCCTTTCTCTGTACTGCTGCCCTGCACATGCTTAGTTGTAGCTGCAGATGGTGGGCTGCTGGCTCCCCTTTCAGCCATTTTGTCTCCTGCACTCTCTTTTCTCCTAGTCTAGTCAGAACGGCACCTCTGGGCCACGGTCCTCAGTTCAGGTAGTAGGGAAGATTTCTCATCCAAGAGAGGTAGAAGAAGACCCTGATGAGATGGATTGATTCAGTGACTATGGGGCTAGGTGTGTCAGAGACAATAAAATTGGCACAGGATAGAGCAGGGTTTAGGGCTGTTGTGCATAGGGTCCCTATGTGTCTCCAGTGACTCAAGGGTACTTAACAAGGACAAGGATCTGAGTAGAGGGTAGGGAGGAGCCATGTAGGTATGACCAATAGGGGAAAACATGAGAGCCTAATCCTGTTGCCAGGAGCCAGCATCCTGCTCTAGTCTGTAGCAAGGACAATCTAGGGCACTCCATCCATTCCAGTGGAAGATGACTGTAATCCATGTGCTGATTAAACAGTCTCCTCCATGACCCCAGAGGAGATGGCTCCAGAAGGTTGGGATCAACCCTGAATGTTTACATGTCGCATTTTCTTTTATAAAAGGGAAAAAACAAAAGCCAACAAAAACCTATAGAAGGAGAAACCTTTCTAGCTTTCTGGTGGCAGTTTGAATATCAGTATCACATTAAGTCATCAGAAAAGAAGCCATTTCTCCCCCCTCCCTGTGGGACAGGCTCCTTGACCTCTTAGCGGTTGGAGTTCATCCTGCGGAGTATTTTAGAATCTGTCCCTTGCCTTCCTGTGTGTGACCGTGAGATGCCTATAGACCATGTCCAAATGTGTCTCCTCTGTGTTTTCTGAATCATGTCCCAGTTGTGGGCCTTGCCAATGGGGCATAGTACCCAGTTTGAATGTAACAATACTAAAATATTTTTTCCCAGATCAGTATAACAAAGGAGTAACATGTAGTAATAACAATAATAATAATAAAAAAAAAATAACAACAAAAAACCCACCTGAAAATGCATAGTCATCAAAGGATTAACTAGTTAAGTAGGGACTTCTAAAAATTAAATCCTATGTACATCAAAAACCTCTCCAGTGAAATGAGGACCTACTAACTGGGGGAAAAACATTTGACAATGACAAATCTGACAAAAGACTAATCTCTAAAGTTTATAGAAAACTCCTACACCGTTACAAGGAAAAACAAAAAATCAAGCAACTCAGGACTGGCCTATAGTCAACTCTCTGGTGGGTTTTCGGAGGCAGTTAATCACACAGGAGGAGCGTACCCATTCAGCTGGGAGCAGCTGGGAGTCTCAGACCAGTTCCTTCAGGATTAGAGGGCAGCTTCTTGCCACTGGGCCACCAGAACTCCCTTAATGCTCAGAAGACATTAAGAGGATCAAAAAGGACATGAAGAATTAACTGATAAAGATCATTAGCTATCAGAGAGATGTAAAGCAAAACAACCATGAGATTGTTTCTCCTCAGCAACAATAGGAAAGTTCAACGAGACAGCAAACAACCAATGCTGATGAGGCTGTGGAGAGATTAGAACTCTGATACACTACTAGAGAGACTTAAAATGGTGCAACCTACTATGCAAGTCATTTTGCACTTTCTCAGAGGTTACGAATAGACATACCTTTTGATCAAGCAATCCCACCATTGTTGTTATGTACTATTGAGTCAGAACCCACTCATAGTTGACCCTCTAGTGGATTTTCAGAGGTAGTAAATCACACAGAAGTTTATTGCACATCTCTCTCCCTGGGATCAGCTGGTGGATTTGAACAGTGTGTCTTCAAGTTGGCAGCATAGCAACATATCACCAAGCCATGAGAGCTCCCTAGCTTTCCCATTACTAGGTAAATGTCCTAAAGAATAAGAGCTACAGCAGAACAGATATGTGTACACCTACGTTTATTTCAGCATTGCTTACAATAGCAAAGAGATGAAAACAACCCAAGTATTTATCAATAGATGAATTGATTAACAAACTATACTACATATACACAATGGAGTACTATGCAGCAATGGAAAATAAAGAGTTCATGAACCTGTCTAATGTGGATGCAATTAGAGGACTATTGTACTAAAAGAAATAGTCACAAAAGAACAAGTGTTGTATAATACCACCATTATAAAGTTAAAGAAAGGATTATATGCAGAATGAATCATTCTGGAATGACTGATTACCAGGGATGAGAAAGAAGAGATTAAGGAGTAGGGGTGTGTGTGAAGAAGTCCCATTATAGAATTACATACTTAGAAATGTCACTTAACATTCCCTTCCACACTTGAAGTCACACTTGCATTCTTTCTTGTCTTCTAACTTGACAAATTAGAACTTTTGTGTGAACACATGTTAAAGGTTTTTCGTAATAGTTCTGTTGGCCTCAAACCATTTTCTAATTTACTCCACATACGTAGGTCCTATGTTTCATTCACAAATCAACTTAAAATTTACCTCCTCATAGTAGTCTTCCTTGGGAATCCAAATAACTTCATGCTAGCTATTCAGCTTTTCATTTTATTTACATTTTAATCACACCACTCATCACTACTAATTTCCTTTCAAAAATTATTTGCTAGGGTCTCTTCCTCATGAGAGTGTAAGCTCAATGAGGACAAGATCCTTGCCTATTATATCCAGGACAGTTTCCCAGAGCCTCACCACTTGCCTGTTGGTGTTGTGCACCATGGAGTCGGAACTGATCCATAGCTGACCCTCCAACAAGTTTTCAGAGGCAGTAAATCACACTAGATGAGATTACCCATCCTCCTCTCAACAGAGCAGCTCGTGGCCTCAAACTGCATTCCTTCAGGATTGCAGTGCAGCTTCTTGCCACTAGGCCACCAAAGCTCCCTCATCACAAGCCTAGTGTTGTTGTTGTTGTTATGTGCCGTCGAGTCATTTCCGACTCATAGCAACCCTATGCACAGCAGCCCTAAACCCTGCTCTATCCTTCGCCAACTGCACCACCTCTGATACACCCATCCCGATTACCCCAGTCACCGAATCAATCCATCTCATAGAGGGTCTTCCCCTCCTGCGTTGTCCCTCAACCCT
>NW_006399781.1:13325406-13331078 GCF_000299155.1 Elephantulus edwardii
CTGCCTCTTGGTCCAAGTGTAGGTTTCGCATTAGCACGATTAAATGTTCTGGGATTCCCATTCTTCTCAGAGTTAGCCACAGTTTGTTATGATCCACACAGTCAAATGATATTGCCTGTGAGTTTGCAGTCGGTTCTGTCAGGCAACTGCTGCAGCTAGGCCAGGCTGAGGCTAAAGGCAGCCTAAGTTCTGGGAGGAGAGAAGAAATGGGATTCCCTGTGATATTGCTATCTCTGACACAGTACAGAAGGGCAACAGCAGGTCATTATCCAGATGGTGGAGTGTCCAGGAGGCAGAGTCCTCCGGGCAGCAGGGCTCAGCTTCCAGGTGGTGTGTGGGAGTGTGCTGGTAGTGGGGCTATGGGGGGCAGGTCCTCCAGAAAGTCTGGCTAGGGCATCCAGGTGGTAGGATTAGAGGTCCAGGTCACAGAGCTAGGGCCACCAGGCAGAGGGCCTAAGGCCTCCAGGAAGAGGGGCCAGGGGCCTCCAGGCAGCAGGGCCAAGGGCCTCCAGACAGTGGGGCCTTAGTCTAGTGCTGCAGGTAGGAGAGTAGTCCAGACCACACTAAGAGCTTTTTAATATAGGTACCTAGTTAATTGAGTGAAGCAAATCCATGGCTGTTGACAACGCGTGCAGTTACTGCTGACCACACTAGAGTCTTGAGAAGCCAAAATTATGGGGATAAAAGAATAAAAGAGTTTAACAGAAAATGTCAAAGGCAGCTTGAGACTACAAAGTATTATAACTGTGCAAAGAAGTGGTGTCATAAAATACAAAGGAAAGAATTCCCTCAGCATTTCTAAAGCTATGAGAATTAAAAACCAAAGTCAAGCCTCAAATTGCAATACTGAAGAAAGTTATGGAAAAATCTTGCATGATCCAAGAATCATCAAAAGATGGAAGAAACAGAGTCATTGTACTAGAAATAATTGACTGACACAGAACCATTTCAGGGTGTAGCATATGATCAAGAACCAATGGTAATAAAGAAGTTCAAGCTGCACTGAAGGCATTGACAAAAACCAAGGTGCCAGGAAGTGACAAAATATCAAATGGCATATTCCAGCAAGTAGATGCATCTCTGGACGTGTTCATCAGGTTTTGCCAAGAACTCTGGGTGATAGCTACCTGGCCAACTAACTGGAAAAGATGCATATTTGTTGCCATAGGGCATCTAACAAAATGCATACATTTTAGAACAATATCATTAATACCACACGCAAGCAAAATCTTACTAAAGATTATTAAAATATGGCTGGAGCAGCAGATCAACAGAGAACTGACAGAAATTCAAACTGGAATTAGAAGAGGCCATGGAACCTGGGATATCAGAGCTGAAGTCAGAGAGATTTTGATTGACAGCTAAGAAAACCAGAAGAATGTAGATCTATGTTTTGTTGACTATGCAAAGGCATTTGACTCTGTACCACAACAAATTATGGTTAACACTGAGAACAATAGGAATCCCAGTATACTTAATTGTGTTCATGTGAAACCTGTAGTTAGACCAAAAAGCTGTTATCCAAATATAGGAAGGAAACATTGTAAGGTTTAAAATCAGGAAAGGTGAGTATCACTTAAGGTATCTTATCACTTGTTATAGCCTTTCTCCATACTTACTGAATAGGTATACTAAACAAATCATTTGAGAAGCCAGACTTTATGAAGTATGTGGCATCTGGATTAGAGGAAGACTCATCAGCAATCTTCATTATGCACAACTTCGCCCTCTGAAAGTAAGGAGGATTTGAAGCTCTGGCTGGAGAAGAACAAGGACTGCAACCTCTAATATGAATTATGTCTCAACATCAAGAAAACAAAAAATTCTGCCCACTAGGCCAATAGGCATCATGCTAGATGGAGAAAAGATTGAAATTGTCAATTATTTTGTTTTGCTCAGATCCACAATCAACATCCTTGGTACCAAGCAGTCAAGAAATCAAAAGATGAGTCACACTGGCAAAAACTGCTATCAGGAGCCAAATTAAAACAAAAACAAATCCTAAAACTCAGAGTAAAAAAAAAAAATCACTGATGTTGGTTTAAAAACTAAGATGCACCTGATCCAAGCCATGATCTACTCAATTGCTTGCTATACACCTGAAAGTTGACTTAGTATGACAGATGCCTTTCGATGGTAGTGTTGGAAGAGTACTGAGTATCTCATGGACTGCCAAGAAAACAAACTGGTATGTCTTAGAGAATGTCAAACCAGCATAGTTCTTGGAGACTAGGATTGTGAAACTTCATCTCACACACTTTGGGCAAGTTGTTAGAAGGGGCCAGTCCTTGCAGAAAGGCATCATGGTTGGAAAGATGGAGTGTAAGCTTAAGAGAGGAAGACTCTTGACAAGATGGATTGACACAGTGAATGTAACAGTGGGCTTGAAGGTGTTGGAGATAATGAGAATGGTACAGGACATGGCAACATTCAGATCCATTATTCATAGGGTCACTACGAATAGCAGTTAATTGGATAGCACAATTATCCTCATCTAACTTTCCTGTTGCACCTGAGGGATGAAAAACAGAGAAAGAAACAAGTAAATAAATAAAAAGCAGAGAAACATTTGTGAAGCTCAAAACTTTCTCAGTCTCATTAATGGACTGAGGTCTAATCATAAGATTTTAAAATACCTCCCTCTGTGCATATGAACACAGTACTACAGTGGATTGCAACCAAAAAAACACAATTCCTTTTACTCAGTACATCTATCTGGCTTTCAATAATAAAATATATGGCATACTAAAAATGTACAACAATGAATAAAGAAATAATAACAAAAAAAATAGACAGCAAAAGAGCATAGTCTGAAAGACAAAGTAAACATCTGAACCAAACTTAATATTTGTCAGATGTTTTGGAATTATCAGACTTAATCAATTTTTAGGAATTCATAATAACTATGACTAATGTTATGTTTGATATTATGATTAATTGACATGATATTATAGTTGATATGATTGATAAGATGTCTGCCCCAAACCACCGTATTAACAATTGCTTCCCAAGCATATGAAAATTGTAAAATAAATAAGGAAGACTGAAGAAAAATTGATGCTTTTGAATTGTGGAGTAGCAGAATATGAAATATGCCCAAAAGTTCCCAAAGAATAAACAAACCTGTCCAAAATGAAGCAAAGCCAGAATACTCCTTATTAGCAAGGACAATAAGACTTCATCTCACATACTCTGGGCACATTGTCAGGAAGGATCAGTCTTTGGAAACAATATCATGATGGAAAAAGTCAAGTGTCAGCAAAAGATAGGAAGACGTTCAACATGATGAATCAGTGAATTGGCCACAATAAAGGGCTAAAGCATGGCAGAGATAATGAGGATGGTGCAAGTCAAGGCAAGGATTCATCTTTTGTTCGTAGGGCTGCTATGACGTATAGTCAACTAAACGGCATTTAACAACAGCAATATATGTTAAAGGTGACAGTAAAAGAAGTGGAAAATATTCAAGAATAGATTGGTAATTTAATCTGAAAAGTGAAAGCTATAATAAAAAAAAATCAAGATAAATCAAAAGAACTGTAATGGAATTGAAGAATGCCCTTGATGGGCTCATTAGTGAACTAGACACAGTCAAAGGAAAAAACAATGAGCTTGATTTTAAGTTCTTCTTATACTTTTCTTTTGAGCAAGTCTGCTACTTGCAAATTATATTGGAGGTACCTTGAATAACAAAAATTAAAAAATAGTAATGACTCAATATGAATGACATGGACTTTGAATTACCTATTAGTATTAATGATATCTTGGAGATGGAGGATATTTTCTATGTCTGATGATATGTTTGTTTATTTAAAGAAAAAAAAAATCCCAAATTTTCGTGGTGAAAAAAAGAACTTTTCAGACTAAAAGGCAAAGAGAAAAAGACTCAGGGCAAAAGAAAAGCAGCATTGTTTAAGAACTATGATACAGTTACAAAAATGGAAGCATATAAATGGAAACATAAGAAGAGAACAAAGAACAGAATAAATATTTAAAATCCTATTATCTCAGAATTTTCCAAAATATTTTACTGACTGCACTCCAAACTACAAATCCAGGAAGCTCAGAGAACTCCAAACAGGATAAATACCAAAAAACTCTATCCTTAAGCCTGTTGTATTTAAACACTAGTGAATGAAAACCAGAATTTAAAATTATTCTGAAAGAAACTGGAGGAAGTGTATATACACCTGAAAATATAACTGATGCAATAGAATTAATTAATAAAGTCAAGAACACTAAAAGGAATTGGTTCAATTGCTGAATGTGAAGGGGAAGAAAGAAGGTTCACAGGAAAACTCAGTAGACACAACACGCTTCAAAAAATTATCACACAGAAAGGTAAGGAGAGAGACTCTCAGCTTCCCAGTATCCTCAACTCAAACTTTTACCTACATCACAGTGCTTAGTGACTCTGTGACTCTGAGAGACTTGAAGCCTTGAAATAGGAAAGTCTGATTTATAAGCCTGCCTGTGGAGAGGAGCTCACATTTGTCAAGTGCTCTCTCCATGAACAAGACAGATTGACTCTGTAAAAATGTGCTCAAGAGTGTCAGAGATTGTGAGGTGGTGCGGGATTAAGGTAAGGTTCAGATCTGTTGTTCACAGAATTCCAATGAGTTATAGTTGACAAAAACACCTAACACTAAAAATTAACTATGAAAGGTGTTAGGTTAATTTACATGTTGTTGTTGTTACGTGCCATCGAGTCACTTGTGACTCATATCAACACTGTATATCACAGCCCTGAAACCTGCTCTATCCTGTGCCAACTTTATTGTCTCCAACAGACCTACCTTCATAACCCCAGTCACTGTATCAATCTAGCTCAACAATGGTCTCCCTCTCTTTCTCCGTGCCTCCACTCTTCCAAGCACTATGTCCCTCTCCAAGGACCGGTCCCTTCTTGCAACATGCACAAAGGATCTTACACTAAGCTTCAGAATCCTTGCCTCCAAGGACCAGCCTGGCTTCAGCCTCTCTAGGACAAACCTGTTTGTTCTCCTGACAGTCCATGGTATATTCAAAACTCTTCTCCAGCACCGCAGCTCAAAGGCATCAATTCTCCTATCTTCTGGGAGGCCAAACTGTATGAGGAGGAATGTGGCATTAGGATTGAAGGAAGATTCCTCAACAACCTGCATTATGCAGATGACAGAACCCTACTTGCTGAAACTGAAGAGGACCTGAAGCTCTTGTTGCAGAAAATTAAGGACTGCAGCCTTCAATATTAACTGAAGCTCAACATGAAGAAAACAAAGAGTCTCAGGACTGGGCCAATTGGCAGCATCATGCTAGAAGGTGAAAAGTTTGAGATTGTTAACAGCTCTAGTTTGCTTGGCTTCACAATCAACACTCTTGGTACCAGTAGACAGAAAATCAAGAGATGAATTGCATTAGGAAAGTCAGCGGTAAAGGACCTCTCCAGAGTACTGAAGAGCAACAATGTCAGTCTGGAGACTAAGGTGCACCTGATGCAGGCCATTGTTGTTGTTGTTGTTATGTGCCGTCAAGTCGCCTGCGACTCATAGCGACCCTATGTACAACAGCCCTAAACTCCACTCTGTCCTGTTCCAATCGCACTGTCTCTGACACTCCCATCCCAATTATCCCAATCACTGAATCAATCCACCTCATAGAGGGCCTTCCTCTCCTGCACTGTCCCTCCACCC
>NW_006399781.1:13332393-13336617 GCF_000299155.1 Elephantulus edwardii
TTCTTCTTTCATCATTATAGGCTCTTGCTCATATGTTGTTTCATGAAATTCTTCTGTGTCTTCCAATTCCTTTCGATACAGTGACTCAGTATATTCTTTCAATCTTCTTTTAATACTTCCTGGATCATTTAACATTCTGCCGAAAGCATCATAGTATTCTCAATTGCTTGCCATACCTCAGAGAGCTGGACAATGACTAGGGATGATAGAACTTACATCTAGTTTCTATTTTAGTACCCACACTTTGGTGGCATAGCCTATGGGGAACTGAGATGCTAACTCAATGCCATACAACTCTGTGTGTTCAAATACACCAGTCACTCCACAAGAGAATGACTGACAATCTAAATGTGGGTAAATCATAGCCCTGGAAAGCCAGTGCTCAGTCTGGCTATGAGTTAGTCCCAACTTGATGGCAATGAATGAGCAAATGATACCTCACTGATACGTAAGTATTACAGTTCTTATTTTATAGCTGTTGCTGTTGTTGGTTGCTATCAAATTAACTGTGACCATGAGGTACTCTAGTGGTATAGTCTATAGTATGTTGTGCTACTAAAATTGAACTTCGGCCAATAATAACTTTGTATTTAAAAGAATAAAATATTGCCCAGTCTTGTAGTATCTTCACTATTTCATCATTAGGTCCATGGTCGTGGTTGTTAAGTTTTCCAGTTGTCACTGATAATTCTCACTTGAAATTTACAAAATTGAGATTTTTGAATGAGAATTATCCCAAATAGCACAGTTTCTGAAGTCTAATATGGTATTGCTGTGTTCCGTCAAGTGGATTCTGACTCATTGCAAGTCAATAGAACTGCCTAAGGATTTCCTGAGCTGTCACCTTTAGTAGAGTAGATCACCAGATCTTCCCCGCCCTCATGAATGAGCTTAATGGGTGGGTTCAAACTGCAGACCTTTCAGGGAATATTGGATCACTTTGGGTCACTGGAATTGCATGTTCTTTCCAATTAATACAGCAACCTCCTTGCTTAAGGCTCTTAACTTTCTCCAATTGAAATTGCTATCAGATCTGTCTGATTGCTAAGCAGGTGCTCTCCTAAAAACTGAGAAACAGGAATCAGAGGGAAGCCTGCCACTGCTCCCCTTGCATTTGCATTGGAAGTTAATCCTTCAGAGTGTTCAAGTGTTCAGTGACAGGAAGGGAGGCCGATAAAATGTAAAGATGTGCCCCCTTGAATTCATTTGGCACTCCCATCCTTGTTCCTGATGAAATTATTCATTAATGACAAGCTCTTTAAAGAATTATCTCTCAGTGACTCTGTGCAATACAGAGGGATAGTATGTCATCAATAGCTAAGGGATAGTCAAGATTGCAAATTTCTTGCTGTGCTAGTCATGAAATCATTACTCATCAGCCAATGTTAGAAACAAAAATGCTTCCTCTAAGTACCATAAAACACAAATATTTATTAATGCTGTGTTATAATGTTAGGCTGATGAACGTTTGTTTGTTGCAGGGTTGCACGTATGTGCATAATTAGACTAAGGTTTTCAACAAGTACAAGGTGACTTATTGAAGCTACAGCCTCCAGATATCCACCTACAGGCAAAAGGGATTATTGCTTGTTTATTTCATGAAGATGTATTCAGAACCTCAGAAATGTTTTTCAAAGAGAGAGAACGAGAACTGATTTCTGTTTCTCTATTCCTTGCAGGCATTGTGAATGGTGCTGGTTATGGCAAAAGGATTGGGAAGACAGGTGGGAGAGGCAAAAAAATGAAGATGAATAGATAAATAACCATTTAGAATTAGAAAATGATGATGGGCAAATCACAGTTATAAACTCCTACTCAAGTCGGAAGGAAATGAGGATTTCATTGTCTCAAATTTGCCCTACACGCTGTTGCTAGATTTTGCATCTCCGGTGGCTAAGTCTGTAAGGAGTTGTGCTGCTAACTCAAAGGCTGGGTTTCCCTTATATTTTGAATCCACCAGACTCTCTCTGCAGAAGAAAAATGGACAAATTCCTACAATGTGATTTATGGCCCTGGATATCCCAACGGAGGATCAGTTAGTAGTAAGTTTGATTCCAAGGCAATTTGCCTTGAGATTGAAAAAAAGTTAGGCTATATCTCAGATCAAGCTCCCACAAGTCAAGTCTAAGACTATTGGCTTTACTCCAGTGGCTTATTATGTGAATGCTCTGAGGAGAAAAGGGCAGAGGATCTAGCAAGGATGAAAAGCTTAGCTAAATCCAATCTCACAGGAGCACAAATCCCTCACAGAGTCAGCCAGCAATCCTACTCAAAGTGCTATACTGTTGTTGTTATGGGCCCTCCAGTCCATTAAGACTCATATTGCCCCTGACTGGATCTGAAGCCAGCCCTATTCTGTGTCATACTAATCTTCTCAATGTGTCAATCCATCTTGTTAAGGATCTTTCTTCCTTACCTTGAACCTCTGCTTTCCCTGGCATGATGTCCTTTTCCAAAACACTGACCCCTCCTCACAACACGCCCAAAGTATGTGAGGCAAAGTTTCACCATTCTTGCGACCAAAAAGCATCTTTGTACTTATAACTTGTTAGTCAAATTTGTGTCTTCTAGGTTGCAACACCCCCATGATACATCTTCAAGGATATGTACATGTACAGCCAAGCACAATCAATAAGAGTGCATCTGAATTCCAAAATCAATCTCCATAATAGTCTATGTGTTTCCTACTGCCAAAGGGGCCCTTTAGAGTAGTGAGAGAAGATCTTCACCCTGAAACCCACAGCGTCCCTTTTCAGCAGGAAGTAGCTAAGAGAATACGCCATCCCCTTTTCCTTATGACTCAGGGTGAAGTCTCTCTCAGGGAGGAGTGATAGGGAATGGCAAAGGATACACTGACAAAGAAGATTAATCAGAACTGGCTTTGACAAGCACTGTGGCATTTGGACAAGAACAAACTGGGAGGAGGGTAGAGAGAATAGTGCAACAATGAATGAGTGGAAGCCCAAAATCTCTGTAAATGTTTATGAAAATTAATAAAATATAATTATAGAAAAAAAAACAAAAAGCATCTTTGTTGCTCTTTCTTCAAGACATACTTGTTTATTCTGTTGACAGTCTGAGCACTCTTCTCCAACACTGCACACCAAAGCATAGGTTTTTCTTCTGTCATCCTTAGTCACTGTCTACCTTCCAGATGTAAAGCAAGTAACTGAAAAGACCGTGGCTTGGATCAAGTGCCCCTTAGTCTTTAAACTGAATCACTGAACTTCAGCACTTTGGAGAGGTCCCTGACAGTAGATTTTCCCAATGCAACAAGTATTTTGATTTTTTTTTTCCTGCTGCTTCTATGAGTGTGACTGTGAAGGTAGGCAAGAAGAAATTGTCTCAATCTTATCTCCATCTACCATGATGTTGCCTATCTGCCCAGCAGTGAGGATTTTTGTCTTTTTTATGTTTCGATGTAACCCATATGGAGACAGGAGTCTTTGATTATCTGCAGCAAGTGTTTTAAGTCATTCTCACTTTCAGTAGCAAGGTTGTATCATTTGCAAAATGCAAACTGTTGATGAATCTCTCCTTAAACCCTGACGTCACATTCTTCATCATAAAGTTCAGCTTCTGGAACGATTTGTTCAGCATACAGACTGATACACATATGGAGAAAGGACTGCATACAGGTGTGGAGAAAGTACACAGCTATGACACACACCTCTCTTGATTTTAAATCGTGCCATGCTCCCCTGCTCAGTTTAGAAAAGAACTTCTTAGTCTAGGTAAATGGGCACAATTAAGTGTTCTGGGATTCCCATTCTCAATAATAGCCATAATTTTTTTTTTACATTATCAAATGCACAGTCAATAAAACACAGACAGACCTCTTGCTGGCGTTCTCTGTGTCAAGCCAAGATCTATCTGACACCTGCTGCCATGGCCTCTTCTAAATCTAGCTTGAGTTTCTGGCAGTTCTCTGTACCATTTCAAATGGTTGTTGAGGTCTATTCCTGGGAAGTTTCTTATCTTTCTGAGTAACAAAAGAAAACAATTGTGAGTAGTCATCAACCATTGTGTTGTATAGTTGGGAGTGTATGCACCATTGGTAAAGAAGTCTGAATACTAATAGCACCAGTATAGTCCTTACTTCCCTTTTAATGCAACCTCTAATTTCAATGAAAATTTACAGAGACTTTGGGTTTCCATTCACTCATTGTTGCACTTTTCTCCCCTCCCAGCCCTCCCCCCAGTACACTACCCTCTTGGAAAAGT
>NW_006399781.1:13337299-13358227 GCF_000299155.1 Elephantulus edwardii
GCAGACTTTCCCATGGCAATGCGCCTTTTAATTTCCTGGCTGCTGGTGCCAAGACTGTTAACTATGGAGCCAAGCAAACTAAAGCTGTGTCTCCCCCGAACCCCGATATCAGTCCTGTTTTACAACAGTGGCACCATGCAGTATGTGTCCTTTTATGACTGAGATACTTCACTCAGCATAGTGTCTTCCAGGGTCACCCATTTTGAATAATATTGCAAGAGTTCCTTGTTTTTCAATGCAGTGTAGTATTTCATTGTGTGACTATACCACAGCTTCTCTAACCATTCGTTTGTTGATGGGCACAACCTCTTTTTCATTGTACAAAATAAGGTACACACTCCTCAACACGGAAGTTGAAACTTTCTGCGTTTTGTCCTCAATCTTGCAGTTGTAAAATTAATATTTCAAGAATCTCGTGGTTTGGTATACTTATTCAAATGTTTATGTGTGTGGTGTGTATTCTATCAGAATGAAGTTGAAAAACTCCCCCACTACCTTCAGGAGTCAATTCCCTAGTCTGACCTTCTGTGGGTACCAATCTAACTCTCCAGCCTTACATCCTATCGCTTCTTTGGATGCAATCTAACCTTTGGCAATGTGCTAAACTGTGAGTCATTTCCTAAAGATGTGTTCTTTTACCTCCCCTGTCTTTATGACTCTGGTAATCAATAAAACATAGAGTAGTTTAGAAACTGAACACTATTACAGTTCATCCCTCACTGTTGTCAGTTTATTGTCTGAAAGTATAGTTTTACTCACTTGAGCTCTTCTTAGAAATCTCCTGTGGTCCTTGTCCTCAAATATGAAGTCCACAATCACTTTGCTTGATTTTCTCTATTAATTCTCCAATTCTGCTATCCAGTTCCAGTTGAAATATCTCTCTCACAAGAAAGCATCCTGCTGTTCCACCCAAAAATAGTGCCTTTATTCAGCTGTGAATTATATATGCCACCACTCCCACCATCAGATCTTTACCATTTTAAAGACAACTGAGCTTGGTACCAAGATACACTACAGAATGTATCAGAGTGTGAGTGGTAATTAGAGGAAATGAAAGTACCTCTGAACAATGGGCTCCTGGCTCACAGGGAGATATCTGCATCTGTATTTGAAAAACTTTTTGACTGAAAAATAATAATGATAACAAGTATTGAGACTTAATGGGTGCATATTTAGAGTGGCATCTACTTCCTCAACAACATGCCTCCGGAAACTCTATGAACTTAGATAAATATTGATAGTTTTAGAATGGCTTCAGACCTTTTGTTCGTAGTGTTCCTATGAGTTGTGTTCTAGTTGAAGGCAATCAACAACAACAACAACAATAACAATTAGGTACTTGACTCAAATTAACAGACGTAATCTTATTATAAAGATGCTATCCTGATAATTCTAACGATAAAGAAATAATTTCGTGGTTATATGACCTGCTCAAGATCATATAGCTGTTAAATTGGAGGATCAGGTCAGTAGGACTAGAATCTGGGTCTCAACTCTAGCTTTTAACCAGAAAGGAATCTGTGAGAACAAAATAACTTATACCTCATAACATAAAGACAATGCAAGGGGCAGGTGATGTGGTGAAAAACAAGATCAATATATTCTTTATGAGACAATTTAAAGATTTCTTCTCATCCGTGCTCTTTATTCAAAGGAAAATGACAAATGAAAAGATAGGAAGCAGATGTTTCAAGTATGTTTTATGTTTACATATTTCTGGGTTGTTGTTTTTTTTTGTTTTGTCTATTTGTTCAGGGGTTTTGTTTTGTATTGTTTTCAGAAAGGTTCTAATGCACAGTAGGAAGAGTATTTGACTTTATCATCAATAAATGGGTTTATTCTTTAGCTAACTCAGAAATAAAGAATAGGTAACATTATGGTAGATGGAATAAAGAGTGAAACTGTCAACAACTTCATCTTACTTGGATTTATAATCAACACCCTTAATAGCAACAGTCAGGAGATGTATTGCACTGGGAAAATCTGCAGTTAAAGGCCTCTCCAAATTATTGTGGAGCAAGGATATCATTTTAAAGAATAAGGTGAATCTGATTTAGGCCATGATCTTTTCTATTACTTGTTGTGCATCTGAAAGCTGAACAATAAATTGACAGAAGTATAATTAATGTCTTTGAGCTCCGGTGTTGGAGAAAAGTGCTGGATATCTCATGGGCTGCCAAAAGAGCAAACTGATGTCTTTGAGAAGGTACAGCCTCCTTGGAAGCTGTGGAGTTTCTTTTTCAATATGACTTTCCAAGCCATCAAATCTGATTTGACCATGTGGATGGGTGGAGATATGCAAATAGGGTGTGTTAACATAGCCACAGAGGGATTGGCTATCTTACCATTTCACAAGTAGATTGGCCA
Source organism: Elephantulus edwardii (assembly GCF_000299155.1). NCBI lineage: Eukaryota > Metazoa > Chordata > Mammalia > Macroscelidea > Macroscelididae > Elephantulus > Elephantulus edwardii. The sequence continues at coordinate 13,339,667 of NW_006399781.1, forward strand.
GTCTCACCAATCTACAAAGGGATTAGCCAGTCTTGCCATTAAATTAAGCAATTTCAACAGTAGAGAGTCTCTCTCACTGCCAGCAAAGAAGAATTAGGCATAAAGTGGATGCTTTTTAGAAACATACATTCTTGAATCAGCTAGACTTGTAGAAGCAGCAGTCACGGCTGAAGCAGAGAACCAGAGAGCCAACATGAGGTGTATTTGATCTTGTAACTGTCACTCCACCTGCCGCAGACAGAACCAGAGCCAAGCTAAGAGCCTTTGCCGAAGTTTGTTGGACACCTTGGAGAAGAGGGTGGCAAGCCGATACTAGCACAACTGAGAACTTTGTAACACTGGCCTTAAGCTGCAAGGCTCAAGGTTAAGGTGCCTATGAGCACACTTTGTAAGTTGTCCTAACTCAATTCTGCTAGTAACTTGGCTTATAACCTTTTAACTTTCCAAATAGGGTTCTGTGTAGTCTGTGAGCTATGGCATCAGATTTTTGACTTAGCAAAACAGTAAGACAAGTATTGAGAAGAGTAGAAAAAGGTACAGGAGTGTGGGAGATATATCTGACTGCATGGAGATTTTCTGACTGCGTGGTTTTGTGTTGTTTATGCTGTTGACAGGGTCAGTTCCCCTTTGTAAAGTTGGTAAATGTTAGAAAGGTCAGATAGCCTACCACACATGATCCTTGCTCTATTTATGGAGCCAAAGGTGATAAAGCTTCATCTCTCATATTTAGGGCATGTTGGAAGGACAGGTTATTCCTTAGAGAGTGACATCATGCTTGTAAAAGTGGGAGGTCAGTGAAAGAGAGGAAGATCTTCCATTAGATGTATTGACACAGTGACAGCAGCAATGGACAGAGTGTCAGAGATTGTAAGGATGGCACAGGATAGGAAAAGGTTCAGATCTGCTGTTTATAGAGTTGTTATAAGTCATATTAGACTTGATGGTACCTAATAATAACATCTTATAAACCTTTGCATTAACCGCTTTCTCTATTATAAGCACCATAACAGAGGAAATTGTGTTCAACCCATCAATCTGTCTGCCCTCAGATTCTGTTACAGGAGCAGCAATACCATAGGTACTTGCCAAGCATACACTAACTGAATGAGTAAAAGAATGATTCTATTAGGACTATACAATTGTCTCAGAGTATGATTCTTCAGGACTATTTGGAGAGTTTGTTTAAATTGCACATTCCCCAGTTCAGACTGAGTTCCATATCACTGTATGTTTCAGAAGCACTGGGATAACTATGTAGGTGTCCCTAAACTCTTCTTAAACTTAATACTAAAATAACTGCACGTGACGTTGTTATTCTTGTCTCAGTAAAAAAAAAGAATAGTAATGTATACAAACTTTGTAAGTAAGCCAGTATAAAAGAAAAAGTTCATATTAAAATCAAAAGAATGGAGAAGAAATTCTCTTGGTTTTATTCACTTTCTCATAGCTACCTCCTCATTCCTTTTTACTTTTTACCCCTTTTCCTTCTTCCCTATGGTCATTCATATTTCTGGCTCAGTGAAAGGCCCAGATATCAGCTAGGAGTTAAATTCTGTCCTCTGCCTCAAAGTGGAATAGGAAAAGAAGTTACAGTGACTTATATTGAGTAGAATAAGTTTCAGAACAGAAAGGAGGACATGGCTTATCCAATACTCAGAGTAAAGAAGGCAATTGCCTATTTTATTAAAGGCTACAGGCTCTTTTTTTAAAAAAAAATGGGGGAAATAAACCAGCTATGCATTTATTTATTGAGATATTATTCTAATTGTGAGGTAGAATTCAATAATATGTTGAATTAATAAAAATACTTAATAATGAAAGTCTTTTTATTTTTTTATATAACATTTTTTTCATTGGTTTGCATACAATAATTCATTAAATTGTGTTTCATTCATGAATGTTGTTTTATACAATCTTTCATTTACACTGTGCTTCATACAATCATTCATACACTTTGTATTTTATATAACTAATCATCATTGATTTATGCCTATTATTACCCCATGTTTTCCAATCTCCATTGAATCTTTCCTCTTTCTTCATATACATCCCCATAAGCCCAGTAAATTCGGATGCCTTAGTGAATTTCACGATTTCCCCTTTCACTTTACCCTTTCAGACAATTATATTCTTCTTAGTTATCCTTTTATTTTTACAATAATGGTCTTACACAGTATTTGTCCTTATGACACTGAGTTAGTTAGTATTTTATGAAATTGTTGTTCCTTAGTACTTCATTGTATTTAAATTGTGTATCACAATTTCTGCTCATGGGCATTTGAGTTATTTCTATTTTCTTGCTCTTGTGAGTAATGCTGCTATAAACATAGGTGTATACATCTCCATTCCTGGCTCACTTACAATTTCTTTTGGGTATATTAATTATAGTGGAATAGCTGAGTCATATGGGATTTCTATGTTCAGCTTACCACCCAATTTGATTTTTATTTTATGTTAGTTTGCATACAAAATTTGTAAATATTGTGTATCATTCACATTCATTATGTTTCACACATTACTACAATCTTATATGCACATTGTGTTTCAAATGATCACTCAGGTACATTGTATTTTATAAGATCAATCATTGATCCATGTCTACTACCGCCTCTCTCTCTCTCTCTCACACACACACACACACACACACACACACACACAAACACACACACACCAGACACTTGTTATGTGCTGTCGAGTCACTTGCAACTCATAGGGAGGGACCTTATTTACAACAGCCCTAAACCCTGCTCTATCTCTTGCCAATCTTATTGTCTCCAACACGCCTATACCCATTACACCAGTGACTGAGTCAATCCATCTCATCGAGGGTCTTCCTCTCCTGCGCTCTCCCTCCACCTTCCCGAGCACAACAACCCTTTCTAAGGACTGATTCCTCCTTACAACATGTCCAAAGTATGTCAGAAGAAGCTTCAGAATCCTTGCCTGGCTCCACTCTCTCCAGGACAAACTTGTTTGTTCTCCAAACAGTCCATAGTATGTTCAGTACTCTTCTTTAGCATAACAGCTCAAAGGCATCAACTCTCCTACTATCATCCCTAGTCATTGTCTAGCTCTCTAATGCATAGCAAGTGATAGCAAAGACCATGACCTGTATCAGATGCACCTTAGTCTCCAGACTGACATCATTTCTCTTCAGTACTTTGGAGAGATCTCTGACAGCAGACTTTCCCAATGCAATTCATCTTTCCATTTCCTGTCAGCTGTTGCCAAGACTGTTGTTTGTGGAGCCAAGCAAACTAAAGCTGTCAACAATCTCAATCTCTTCATTATCTATCATGATGCTGCCAGTTGGCCCAGTGGTGAGAATCTTTGTTTTCTTGAGGTTGAGCTTCAATCCGAATTGAAGGCTGCAGTCCTTGACCTTTTGCAGCAAGCACTTAAGGTCCTCCTCAGTTTTAGCAAGTAGGGTTCTGTCACCTGCATAACACAGATTGTTGATGAGTCTACTTCTAATCCTGATGCCACACCTTTTCTCATACAGCCCAACCTCCCAGATAATCTGTTCTGCATATAGATTGAAAAGATATGGAGATAGGACACATCCTTGATGCACACCCTTCCCAGTTTTGAACCATGCAGTATTTCCTTTCTCTGTTCTGACAACTACCTCCTGGTCCAAGTAAAGGTTTCACATATGCACAATCAAGTGTTCTGGGATTCCCATTCTTCTCAGAGTCAGCCAGTTTGTTGTGATGCACACAGTCAAATGCCTTTACATAGTCAGTGAGACAAAGATACCTCTGGTGGCCTAGTGGCAAGAAGCTGCATTACAATCCCAAAGGCATGAAGTTCAAGGCCACAATTTGCTTCTTGGGAGAAGGGCAGGCAATCTCCTCCCATGCGATTAACTACCTCTGAAAACCCATTGGAGGGACAACTATAGGTCACTTCCGACTGTAGGGTACACAACAACAATAGCATGCACACTTACCATACTGTTAATCTAGTGATTCCTCTCCTCTCCATCCTCTATCACCTTCCCCCAACTCTCCTTACCTTTTCGGACTTTTACCCACATCTTACTAGTTCTCCTTCTATTTTCACAATAATGTTATGTAGTTTTTGTCCTTATGAGACTGAGTTAGTTCAGCATAATAATCTCTAGAGTCTCCCACAGTATTATTGTTATATAGTAGGTATATAGTATTTTACAAAATTGTTGCTCCTTAGTGTTGTATAACATTCCATTCTGAGAATGTACTATACTTTTACAATCTGTTTGTTTGCTAACAGACCTTTGGATTATTTCCATTTTCTAGCTATTGTAAATAGTACTTCTATGAATATAGATGTACAAATCTCTGTTTCTGTTTCAGTTGTATTTTCCTTGAAGTACATTCCCAATAGTACAATAGGTAGGTCACATGAGACTTCCACTTTCAGTCTTTTGAAAACATGCCAAACTGCCTTCCAGAGTGATTATACCATTTCGCAGTCCCACCAATAGGATATGACAGTTCCAATCTCTCCACATCCTCTCCAGCTTTTTTGTTTGCTGTTCTGTTAAACATTGATAGTGCTACTGGAGTGGGATGACAGCTCATTGTTGTTTTGATTTGCATTTCTTACTGCTAGTGATTTTGAGCATTTCTTAATGTGTTTTTTGGCCATTTGAATGTCTTCCTGTGTGAAAAGTCTTTTTCTGTCTTTTGCCCATTGGTTATTGAGTTATCAGCATCGCAGTACTATATACATTTTCATTATGGGACCCTTATGTCATGTTTTTTTCCCTAGTCCGTAGATTTTCTTCTTACCCTATTGGAAAAAGTTTTGTCACACACAGGGATTTATTTTGTAGAAGTTCTCTTTTGTTAACTTTATTCTCTCCTGGTTATGCATTTCTGGTTATATTTGCAAGCTTATTTATGCCAAAGTTTAGGGCTTCTAAGTTTAATCCTATTTGGTATCTTAAATTCCTTATCATTTTGGGCTTTACCTATGGGTGTCTGATCCGCCTTGAATTGATTTTTGTGTATAGAGTGAGATTTGAATCCTGTATCAGTTTTCCGTATGTTGATGTACAGTTTAGACAGCACCATTGGTTGGAGAGGTTGTCATTTCCCCATTTAATACATTTTGATTCCTTGTCAAATACCAATTGATGCTACATAGGTAAGTTATAATTTCTGAGTTCTTTCTTGATTCTATTCAGTTGGCCTATGTGTTTGTCATTGTGTCAATTCCATGCTGTTTTGGGCATTACACCTACGAAATAGATTTTAGGATCAGGGAGTGCTACATTCCCCACTTCATTTTTATTTTTCAGAAGAGCTTTGCTTATTCAGAGTGTCTTTCATTTCCAAATGCAGCTTTCAATTGCCTTTTTTCTATCTTTTTGGAAAAAAATGAGTTTGGTATCTGTATAGGGATAGCATTAAACATGTAGATTGCTTTTAGTAAGATTGTCATTTTCACTATATTGAGTCTTTCTATCCATGGACAGGATTTCCCCATTTATTTAAGTCTCTTACTTATTTTTATTGTAATAAAATTTATTGTAGTAACGTTTTGTCATTTTCCTTATAAAGGCCTTTTGTGTCTCTAATTAGGTATATTCCCACGTATTTCACCTTGTGGTTGGCTGTTTAAGTGATACTGTTTTATTAATTTGCTTTTTCATGTTTTCTTTCTTGTAGAGAAATCCCACTGAATTTTTTTAAAAATATATGATCCTGCCATGCTTCTTAATTGGTCTTCTAGATAACAGTTTTTTGGTTGAGTCTTTTGACTTTTCTGTGAAGATTATCATTGCCTGCATGTAATGACAGTTTTACCACCTCCTTGCTAATTTGGATGCCTCTTATTTCCTTCTCTTGTTTTATTTTTCTAGCAAGTACTTGCTGAATATCCTAGTCAATATTGAATAGGAGTGGTGATAGTGGACATCCTTGTCTGGTTCTGTTCACAAGAGGAATGCTTTTAGTATTTCTTCATTGAGAATGATGTTGGCTTTTAAGTGTGTGTGTGTGTGTGTGTGTGTGTGTGTGTGTGTGTGTATACACACACACATGCACACACATATGTTTATGTGGTTGTTGATTGCCATTGAGTCAATCATGACTCATAGCAATCCTATGAAAAAAAGACCTGAAGCCTTTCTATAACTACTGTCATTTCTCCAAGTTCATAGTTTCCATAGGTATGTTGTTAGGAAGTGGATACCACTCCTGCTTCCAAACCTGTCTTAAACTGGGAGCTCCGCCAAACACTGTCCAACATGGGTGATTATTATGGCATTTGACACCTCAATCACACAAGGCTCAGCATCAAAGCAAACCTAGATTACCTTAGTACAGAAAATTGACAGAAGAGTACGGTATGACTTAGAAGAATATTCCTCCAAAAATCAACATTTTTTTTTTCTTATATTGAACCATCCTTGCACAACTGCTATGAAACCTAGTTGGTTGTGAAAAATTACTTATTTAATATAATGTCAGATCCTATTGACCAGGATTTTATTGTTAAAGATTTTTGTGTCTCTTTTATGCATCTATGAGAGCTATTGGTCTGTAGAGGTTTTTTTGTAATATCTTTGCCTGATTTTGGTACTAGGGTTATGCTTACTTCACAGAATAATTCTGGGAGTGTTCCTTCTTTTTCTATTTTTTAAAAATAATTTAAGTAGAACTGGTGATATATATATATATTTATTTATTTCCCTCTGAATGTGACTCATGAAGCCATCTGAGCCAGGGCGGGTTTTTTTGGGGGGCGGCGGGGGGGGAGGATAGTGTTTTTATAACCTGTTCAATTTCTTCTTTTATGATGGGTCTGTTCAAGTGTTCTACATCTGTCTTTGTCAGTTCAGGTTGGTGTGGGTTTCTAGAAATTTACCCACTTCCTCTAGGTTTTGAAATTTATCCGTTGCTGTTGTTATGTGCCATCAAGTCGCTTGTGACTCACAGCAACCCTATGAACAACAGCCTTAAACTCTGCACTGTCCTGTGCCAATCGCACTGTCTCTGACACTCCCATTCCGATTATCCCAGTCACTGAATCAATCTACCTCATTGAGGGCCTTCCCCTCCTGCGCTGTCCTTCCACCCTCCCAAGGATGATGTCCCTCTCTAAGGACCGGTCCCTCCTTACAATATGTCCAAAGTATGTTAGACAGAGCCTCAGAATCCTTGCCTCCAAGGAGCCACCTGGTTTAACCCTTGCCAGGATGAATCTGTTTGTTTTTCTAGCAGTCCATGGTACCCTCAATACTCTTTTCCAGCACCACAGCTCAAAGGCATCAATTCTCCTTCTATCCTCCTTAGTCATTGTCCAACTCTCTGATGCATAACAAGTGATAGCAAAGACCATGGCCTGTATCAGATGCACCTTAGTCTCCAGAGAGACACCATTTGCTCTTCAGTACTTCGGAGAGGTCCCTAAGAGCAGACTTTCCTAACAGACAAAGTACTTTCAGTAATTTGAAGAGGTCCCTAACAGCAGACCTAACAGCAGATAATACATCTTTTAATTTCCTGGCTACTGGTGCCAAGAGTGTTGACTGCAGAGCCAAGCAAACTAAAGCTGTGAACAATCTAAATCTCTTCACCATCTATCCTGATGCTGCCAATTGGTCCAGTGGGTGAGAATCTTTGTCTTCTTGACATTGAGCCTCATTCCATATTGGAGACTGTGCTTCAGGTCCTCCTCAGTTTCAGCAAGCAGGGTTGTGTCATCTGCATAACACAGATTGTTGATATATCTTCCACCAATCCTGACGACGCATTTCTCCTCATAGAGCCTAGCCTCCCAGATAATCTGTTCTGAATATAGGTTGAAAAGGTATGGAGACTGGACACATCCCTGGTGTACGCCCTTCCCAATTTTGAACCATGCAGTGTTTCCTCGCTCTGTTCTGATGACTGCCTCTTGGTCCAAGTATAGGTTTCTCATTAGCATGATCAAGTGTTCTGGGATTCCCATTCTCCTCAGAGTCAGCCACAGTTTATTATTATCCACACAGTCAAATGCCTTTGCATAGTCAATGAAACACAGATATACATTCTTCTAGTATTTCCTGCTTTCATCTAAGATCCATCTAACATTAGCTATAATATTCCTAGTACCACTACCCCTTCTAAACCCAGTCAGGACTTCTGACAGTTCTCAGCTGATGTGCTGTTCCCATCATTTTTGGATAATCTTCAGTAGAATCTTCCTTGCATGTGAAATCAATGATATTGTTCTATAGTTTCCACACTCTGTTGGGTCACAGATTTTCATAATATTCCATTATAATTGATTTAATGTCATCTGGTTCAGTTGTAATGTCATCTCTTCTGTTTTTTATAACAGTTATTTGTAATCACTACCTAACTTGGGAGGATGGACGAGCATTGTGCTAAATGAATTAACTCAGTTCCATAAGGACTAATATTGTATAAGATCATTATTGTAAAATATGTATGACTATTAAAAGTGGGGGGATGTAGAGGGGACAAGATGGGCAGGGTGGGGGTGTTAATCATAGGATCACACAATTTGATGAGTGGAGGGAGGAAAAGAAAATGGAAAAGATCCAGTGAGGAAAACAGTGTTTATGAACTTTGTAAGTAAACCAGTATAAATATGTTTTTTTTCTTGTTGTGTGCTGTCAAAAATTACATCTGACTGGCATAGGAAGAGATTGCTCCTCCTTCAGTGGAGCATCTGGTGGATTTGAACCATGCGCCTTTGGGATTGTAGCACAGCTTCTTGCCACTAGGTAATCAGAGCTCCCTTAAATATTTTTTTAAAAACAAACAAACAAAAAAAGTTGTGTCTTCTCTTTCTTTTCTTATTTTAAGTCTGTCAATGTTTTGTCTATTTTATTGACCTTTTTTGAAGAATCAGCTCCTGGTCTTTTTGATGGTTTCAATTTTTTCCCCTAGTTTTCTATACCATTGATTTAATCTTTGTCCTTTTAATTTCCTTTCTTCTAAAGGATTAATGTGTTGGGGTTTTTTTTTTCTATTTGATAGAGATGTTAAGTTGTTAATTTTGCCTCTCTCTTCTCTTATTGTGTTTGCCTAATGTCATGAACTGCCTCCTAAGGACTGCCTTAGCTTTATTCCAGAGATTTTAATATGTTTTATTTTCCTTTTTATCTTTTATCTTCTCATTCATTTCTGGTTTGATGTCATAGTGGTCTTGGAAGATATTGATTTATTATTATAATTTCAATTATTATTATTTCAATGGTTTTTAATTTGTTGAGGCTCACTTCATATAATCAATTCTGGAGAATGAATGTATAAGTGACCTCCTCAAGTTCACATAGCAGACAGAACCAGTCACCAGGACCTCAACTCCATGCTCTTAACTACTAAGGAGTCTGTAAGGCAAAAGTAACTGCCAACTTTCAACCATCTATAGGTAGCCAATGTTGACAGAGAGGAGTCAGAACCAACTTATACCTGACCCTCCAGCAAGTTTCTAACGCTGTAAGTTACACATGAACAGATTGATCAGCCTTCTCCTGAGGAGTAGCTGGTGGATTTTAAACCTTCAGAGAGGCATGACCAATAAGTTAGCAATGCAATGTCCCACCCACATACTACATGACCTGAGCTTCCTTACAGGTACACAAGAGAAAGGCAAGGATTTGAGGTAATGTGCTGTGTGTTTGGGGCAGTGTGACTGTGTAAGTAGGAGTAGAACTTGAGGTCACAATGAGGGAATGGGTAGGAGAGGAAGCTGAAAATACAGACTGAGACTAGTTAGCAAAGAAACATGGTACTTGAACTCCACCTTGGACACTGTGAGGAATCATGAGTTATACTTAGGGAAGGGGCATAATCCAGACTCTGCAGAAAGGGCAGACCGCAAGATAAGATTTTGAAAACGAAATCTCAGGGTTCATTCTGTGTATTGACAAACAGCCAAAATTTCTAAAAGTCAGCTATTCATTTCAGCTGGAGGAAATAAGTTATACAACTCAGGAAAAGGAAAACATCTTTCCAAAAGCTATCACCTTCCTCTCCCCTGGATGAATTAAATCATATTAATTTGAGCACACATTTGAAGAGCTCCTGCAGGCCTTGTCAGGAGGGTGTTGTATAAACCTCTCATCTCAGTGATAATTCTGAGCCTTGTTTATAAAACAGACACCTCGTCTGGTGGGATCTCATCATTTCAACAGATGTCCAGGGCCCACGACATTTCTATGACAGGACAGAACTCACTGCCCACATTCCCTAGATCAAGTCTATGTAGTATACAAGTCTGTCCTTATCAAGACGCTTAATGAACAACATCTGCTTCTCAGCACCCCTAAAAGATTTTTTAGGGCGTGAAAGATGACAAAGTAACAGAAGGGACCTTCTTGTAGGAAACACTCCACGTGATTTCAAATACAAACCAAGCCAGACATAGAAAATCCACCAAAATGTGGTTTTCCAGAGAAAGTTGAAGCAAAAGTCCTATAGTAGAAGGAGTACAGAAGAGATCAAATTTTGAGAGCTCTGGAAAGAACCTATGGTGTCCTAGAGAGAGTGCAAAAAATGAAAAAGACTCTTACAAATCTGCTCTCCTCATGGGCCACCTCACACCTTGGAGATTATCACTCAAAGCCTTCACAGGTCCCCACTGCTTCCCACACACCCAAGTATTTCAGCTTGCCATCAGCTGCAATGCTAACAATGACATCTAAATGGCTAAAATGAGTTTCACTCAAAACCCATGCTGCAGTTGCATTTTAACAAGAATGAAATGCATAAGAATAGCTCATTCTGGTCATTCTCAAGACATGTGAAAGTCCCTTTCTGTGATACTGGTATTGCTTCATGTTGTTGTTCATTGTTGTTGTTGTTGTGGTTGTTAGGTGCCAATGAGTTGATCCCATCTCATAGCATCCATATGTAAAACAGACAGAAATCTTGTCCAATATTTCACCATCCTCAAAATCTCCACTGTATTTAAGCTTACTCTTAGTTGTTTTGCCAGTCCCTCACATTGAGGGACCTTCCCTACTCCTTTGGATATCTGTTATCAAGGATTTATCCATCTGCAGTACAGAACACTGACCTGAAGACCAAGGACTTGAGTTCTAATCCCACCTTTGCCATTATTGGATTTTATTATTTGGGACGAAAATCACTTGGCTCCTCTAGGCTGTTATCTCCTGACATGAAATAACAGGGATGCCTTTCTTTCTCCCTGCACAATATGGAATAATCATAGGCCTCTGACATACCTGTGAGGATAAGTTCATTTATGGGCATAACCCCTCATACCTGGTGCTCTTCTAGGCAGCTTTGGGGAAGAATTTTGCCCTTTAACTCAGCATAGGTAGTTACATCACCGGCCTGCTCACAAATTTTCTGTGACCCTCCATAATTTACAGGTCAAAGTCCACACTCCTAGCTTGAATATAACAAATCCTCAACAAATTGGTTCAAATCTACCTTTACTTGTTACCTTCTAGGGATAAGCAACACGAGGCCGCAGTACCTCTTCATTGCCTACTATATGCCAGGAACCATTCTAAGTATTTCACATCCACTATTTTTCATCAGTCCCTGCAAATATAAGTCAGTTATGCTTACTATTCCCCTTTTCATAGGTGTAAAGAATAAGACTAAGAATGGCAATTCACTTTCCCAAGTATCTCCAAGTACGTCATAGAGTTAAGATTCAAATTGAATTCACATCCCCTCCCTCAAGCTATCTTTCCCTCCTAAACAATCCCTGTGTTCAAACACATTGTTCAATTCACCATCTTTCAAGCATATAAGCCCTGTTTGTCCTCCACTCTGTGCCTTGATTTACATTATTTCCTTCCTATGACAAGCTCTCTCTTTATCCTATAGCTGTTTCAATTTTATTTATCCTTTAAAGACTAACTCCAGTGTGACTCCATTTGGAAAACAACCCTCTGATTATTTCTTTGAAAAGGACTTGGCTCCTCTCCCATTCCCTCTTGGCTCATTGGACATTTTATTAGGTGTTGTTGGTTGTGCAGTGCTTAAACCCTTAGCTGTTTATTGAATGATCACCAGTTTGAGTCTATGAGCTGCTCCATGATTAAAAGATGTATTGCCAAAAAAAAAAAGATGTATTGCCTATGTCCATAAAGATCACATCCTTGGGCACCATGTAGGTCAGTTTTAACCTGATTTATTTGGTCACAGAGATTCAACATGATGTCAAGAATCAATTCAACAACATACAATAACAATTGTTACTTACAGGTTTCTGGATGCTTCATTTGGTGGCAATTCTTTTTTGGGGAAGAGAAGAGCTTTATTTGTGATTATACCTCCTGGAGCTGATTGATAAGTACTCTGCACTCAAATTCCTTTACAGCCCAGGGCCTGATATATGCCCTGTTCCTTACTTACAGCCATTCATCTTTAAAACAGGCCTGAGAGTTAGGCAAGCAGGAGATATTCAACAACCATTTTATCCTTGAGGTATTTAAAGCCTCAGAAGGAAGTGGGATCTGCTCACAGGCACCAGCTAGCATAGTATTTGCCAAGATAAGCTGGATGGCAAATGTTCTGATTTTCAGTCCCCCTACTTTTCTACATTACCTCATAATGTGATGGAAGGAGTTAGGCTATTACGATAGCAAACATTTGCTGAGCTGTTAGCAGGTGCTAGGCACTATTCAAAATATGCCACAGAAGGGCCATTTACCACAAAGCAGAAGCTCTGTAAGGTATGTTCTATTACCATCATCTTCTCCACTTTGTCAGGAAACTGAGTTACAGAGAGGTGAAATAACTGTCCCAAGGCCACACAGACAGTGCGTGACATTGCTCAGTTTAAAACAGAGTCAGACTTCAAGGTCCATGTCCACAACTCCATGCTTCATTGGCTCAAGGGACAAAAGATCTAGAATCCATCTCCTGTTGGGTCTCAGCCACTTCTGAGTCCCATTTGTCTCTTTCATTCTTCACAGTGAGGTAGTATGGATGCACGGGGGTAAAGGACGTAAGGCACTCCATGCAAAACCTTACCTCAGGAAATGGCAGCCTCTAAGTTGCCATCAAGCATCTCAGTGACAGAGTCCAGATGGGCAAAAGCCTTTCGTGGAAATGAAAGAACTTGGTAAATGTAAAAGTATAATTAGCTATTTATTTTCAGCTTACCTCCACAGAGTTGAGGGAAAACATTAAGTGCATCGCTTCAGTCATGAGAAAGAGGTAGGCGAGAGTCAAGGTTTGACATTGGGTTTTAAAAGCTCTTAAATAATTACAGTGTTCAGAGTAAACAAGGCCTTCATGCTTCATTAGGCAATGTGTATTACGGCTCCATTAACACACTGCGGCGCTTTTCCATTTCCCATTTTTCCGAGCACACTGGGAAGGGAGCTGAAGTCATCAGTGTTAATTGATAGCTAACAGAAACAAACTTCCTAAAAGGGAAATGATTTTTAACTCCTAATTTGATTAATTATTAAAACTCTAGGTACCTATCTTGATGGTGTAACCAGAAAACCAAATAATGTTAATATTTACTCATATGAAGATACAGCCTGGTTATAGTGTCCACGTGTCTGTACCTTTAAATGTTTGCTCTCAAGTCTCCCAAGATAAATAAAAAACCCAGGAATGTTTGGAAGCAATTAAAAATAAAGCATTGCTTTTCATTTTCAGAAAATCTAAGACATGGCTTAGATGAAATGACTTAGAGAAAAAAGAGTCCTCTCTCATCCCTATACTGTTCTTTTTTGACCTACCCTGATACTTCAACAACCCACAATGCTTGCTGCTTTAGTTCAGAATAAAAAGTCAAGCTTTAATTACTAGTAATAATTTCATAAAGGAGTTCTGGTGGTATAATGGTTAAAGCATTTGACTGCTAACTAAAAAGTCAACGGTTTGAACTCACAAGTTGTTTTGAGGAATGAAGATATGTAATTCTGCTTCTGCAAAGACTACAGCCTTCAAAATCTAGGAGATGCTCTCTTTTGTCTTACATGATTACTCTGTGTCAGAATTGCCTTGTCAGTAGCAGCTTTTGGGTTCAGCAGTGGACGTGCTCAACAAGCTGCACAGGAAATCTGGGCTACCTGGTCAACTGTCTGGAAGAGATTCATATTTACTCTGATTCCCAAAAAAGGTGATCCAGCAGAATGTGGAAATTACCAAATAATACCATTAATATCACATGTAAAAAAAGAAATAAAAGAAAAAACCTTGCTAAAGAATATCCAAAACAAGGGAGCTCAGGTGGCCTAGTGGTAAGAAGCTGCACTGCAATACCAAAGGTGCGAGTTTCGAATCCACCAGATGCTCTGCTGGAGAAGGAGGGTCAACTTCCTCTTGTGCCAGTTGGAACCAATTCAACAAGAAAATAAATAAAAGATTGAACAGAAAAAGAAATAAAAGATTCAATAAGAAAACAAATAAAAGAATAAATAAATAAAGTCTTTTAAAAATGGGCAAAAGACATAGACTTTTTACAGAGAAAGATATTTGGATGGCCAACAGACACTTAAGAAATGTTCAAAACCTTCAGCAATAGGAGAAATGCAAATAAAACCACAATAAGCACCATCTCACTTCAAGAGCAATGGCAAAGCTTAATAGGACAATAAGCTATAAATGTTGGAGAGGCTGCAGAAAAACAGGAACTCTCATACACTTTGGTGGGATTGTAAAATGGTAGAATCACTCTGGACGGCAGTTTGGAGTTTCCTAAAAAAAAAAATCAAAACAGCTAGAAAATTGACTGCCAGAGAATGGCTAGAAACTCCAGCTATATTTAGAAGCAACTGCAGACCAAGGATATCATTGCTAACTGACGATGAGTCTTGGATGAAAACACAGATTATCATAATGATGACTATCTGTGTTTTATTGACTAAGCAAAGGCATTTGACTGTGCATATCCTAAGTAACTATGGCTAACAAAGAGAAGAATGGGAATCCTAGAACATCTAATTGTATATATGCAAAAACCTACACCTAGTTGTTGTTCAAACAAAGCAGAGGAACATTGCATTGTTTAAAAGGAAGAAAGGTGTTTGTCAGGGCTAGATCCTTGCTCCATACCTATTCAATCTATATGCTGAACAAATCATTCAGAATGTGGAATCTAGATTGAAGAAACATTTATCAGCAGCCTATATGATGCAGATGACATAACCTTAATTACAGAAAGTGAGAAGGAATTAAAGCACCCACTACAGAAGAGCAAAGACCACAGCCTTCAGTATGGATTATATCACACCATAAAGGAAAAACCAGTCCCCATCACTGGACTGAAAAGCAACATAATGATGGAGAAAAGTGTGAAACCATCAACGATTTCTTCTTGTTGGATCCACAATCATAACCCTTTATACCAGCACTCAAGAAATTGAAAAATGTAAGACTTGGGAAAATATGCTACTGAGAACATCTCCAAAGAACTGAAAAACAATGATGTCAGTTTAAAGACTAAGTCACACCTGATTCAAGACATGGTCATCTCAATAACTTGCTATACATCTAAAAATTGGACAATGGCTATGTGTGACCAAAGAAGAAGCAACTGGTAGATATGTAAATACAGGCATCAAAGAAGATATCTTTGAGTGGTGGTGTTAGAGAACAGTATAGAACACATCCAATGGATTGCCAAGAGAACAAATAAGTCTGTCTTGGAGAATATGAAATCAGAGTACTCCCTGGAAGCAAAGTTATGAAACTTCATCTTACATACTTAGAGTATGTTGTTAGAAGGGGCCAATCCTCGGAAAAGTACATAATGCTTGGAAAGTTAGAGTGTCAGCAAAAGAGAGTCAACAAGATAGATTGACACAGTGACTGATAACAGTGGGCTGCAAGATATTAAATATAGTGAGGATGGCACAAAATAGGAGAGGGTATAGATCTTTGTTCATATGGTCACTATGAGTCATAGTCCATTTGATGGCATCTCACAACAGCATAACACCACACAGGACTATCCTGCTCTGTCTTATATGATCACTATGTGCTAGTAGTAGCTTTTGAGATTTTTTGTTTTAGTTATATGGTAGCCTAGAGGACAGAAGGAGAGTGGATGCTTTTGAGATGTGGTGCTGGAGAAGAGTACTGAATGTACCATGGACTGCCAGGAAAACAAACAGATTCATCTTGGAGAGGATTAAACCAAGCTACTCCTTGGAGGCAAGGATTCTGGGGCTTCGTCTGACATACTTTGGACACGTTGCAAGGAGGGACGGGTCCTTGGAGAGGGACATCATGCTTGGGAGGGTGGAGGTACAGCGCAGGAGGGAAAGACCCTCTATGAGATGGATTGATTAGGTGACTGGGGTAATCGGGATGGGTGTGTCAGAGGCAGTGCGGTTGGCGCAGGATAGAGCAGGGTTTAGGGCTGTTGTGCATAGGGTCTCTATGAGTCGCAAACGACTCGACGGCACATAACAACAACAACAACAACATTGGGTAAAAAGAATTTTATGAAACAACTTATGAGCAAGAGCCTGTGGTGATGAAGGAAGAAGTTCAAGCTGCTCTGAAACAAGGCAAAAAACAAGGCCTCAGGAATTGATGGCATGTCAATTGACATACTTCAACAAACAGATGCTGGCCTGGATGCACTCATCAAGTTGTGCCAAAGAAATCTAGAGGACAACCATCAGGAAATGTGACTGGAAGAAATCCGTATTTGTTCTCATTAGAAAAGGGACTCAATAAAGTGTGGAAATTATAAAAAAAATATCATTAATATCACAAGCAAGCAAGATTCTGCACAAAATTATAAAAAAAAAAAATGACCAGAGCAAAAAATCAACAGAGAATTGCCTGAAGTACAGGCTGGATTTAGAAGAGGCCGTGGCACGAGGGATATTATAGCTAATGTTAGATGGATCCTGGCTGAAAGCAGAGAGTCTATCTGTGTTTACCAGAGGAATGTCTATCTGTGTTTCATTGACTATACAAAGACATTTGATTGTGTGGATCATAACAAACTGTGGTTAACTCTGAAAAGAATGGAAATCCCAGAACACTTAATTTTGCTTATGTGAAACCTATATTTGGGTAAGGAGGCAATCATCAGAATAGAGCAAGGGAACACTTTATGGTTCAAAATTGGGAAGGGTGTATGCCAGGGATGTGTCCTATCTCCAGGTCTTTTGAATCTATATGTTGAACAGATCATCTGGGAGGCAGGGCTGTATTAGGAGGAGTATGGTATCAGGATTGGAGGAAGATTCATCAACCACCTGCATTATGCAAATGATACAACCTTGCTTGTGAAACTGAGGAGGACCTGAAGTGCTTGTTTCAGTTAAGGACTGCAGCCTTCAATATGGATTGAAGCTCAACGTCAAGAAAGCAAAGATTCTAATCACTGGGATTGACAGCATTATGATAGATGGTGAAGAGATGAGATTGTTAACAGTTTCAGTTTGCTTTGCTCCACAATCAACACTCTTCATACCTGCAGCCAGGAAATCAAAAGACGCATTGGGAAAGTCAGCTGTCAGAGACATCTCCAGAGTACTGAGGAACAACAATGTCAGTCTGGAAACTAAGGTGCACCTGATCCAGGCCATGCATCAGAAAGCTGGACAATTATTAGGGATAGTAGAAGGGGAATTGATGCCTTTGAGCTGTGGTGCTGAAGAAGAGTACTGAGTATGCCATGGACTTCTAAGAGAACAAACAGGTTCATCCTGGAGAGGGTGAAAACAGGCTGTTCCTTGGAGGCAAGGATTTTGATGCTCCGTCTGACATAAGTGGGGCATGTTGCAAGGAGGGACCAGTCCTTGGAGAGGGATGTTGCTTGGGAGGTGGAGGCACAGTGCAAGAGAGGAAGACCCTCGAGGAGATGGATTGATTCAGTGACTGGGGTAATGGAAGTAGGTGTGTCAGAGACAATAAAGTTGACTCAGGATAGAGAAGGATTCAAAGCTGTTGTACATTATGAGTTGCGGATGACTTGATAGCACATAATAACAACAACAATAAAAACTGGGCAAATAATTGCACTTGCAAACCAAATGTAGGTGGTGAAGATCTACCAGTTCCTTCTCAGGGGAGAAATGGATAATCTCTTCCTGTGCAATTTACAGCTTCTGAAAACCCACTGGAATGTCAGCTATGAGTCTGTTCGGACTCTACTGCAATTACTGACTTAGTAGAAGGTATTATCTATTAATATCTTTATAATTTCATGTTTAGTAGTTGGATAGAGGTATATGTTGATGGATAAAAAATGTATAGATACAGAAATATACATAAATATACAAAATATATCATCTCAGCAAACATATGTAAGATGGTCTGATTAAGAATCAGACTTTAAAAAAAAAAAAGAATCAGACTTTAAATCAGATTCTCTGGTTTGAATCAAAGCAATACTATTAGGTATTCAATCTTAAACAATATACCTAACTATGCTATGCCTCAGTTTGTTGTTGTTGTTGTTGTTGTTGTTGCTGATTGCACAAGTTGAGCATAACTCAGCAACTTTATGAACAAAAGGCCTGAAGCCCCTCTACAACTATCAACATTATCAAAGTTCATAGAGTTTCCGGAGGCATGTTGTTCAGGAAGTGGATGTGACTCCTGCTTTCAAATCTGTCATAGGATGTTATTGTTGTTATGTGCCCTTGAG
>NW_006399781.1:13358717-13378166 GCF_000299155.1 Elephantulus edwardii
CCAGTGCAAATCGTCTTTTGATTTCCTGACTGTTGTGGATCCGAGCAAGCTGTAATTGCTAACAACCTCAATCTCTTCTCTATTATGGTGCTGCCAATTGGCCCAGAGGTGAGAATCTTTTCTTTTTGATGTTGAGCTTCAATCCATATTGAAGACTACAGTTCTTGACCTTTTGCAGCAAGTGCTTCAGGTCTTCTTCAGTTTCAGCAAGCAAGGTTGTGTCATTTGCATATTGTAGGTTGTTAATGAATCTTCCTCCAATCTTGACACTACACTCCTCCTCATAAAGCCTTGCATATTAATCTTTAAAATGAAGATTTGGTTTTGAATGACCATATTGTAAATACAGAGTGATTGATGCAAGGGTAAGAGGAGTAATAAATGGATAATGTTTAAATTCCTTTCTCACCTGTAGTAACCACTTTGTTAGCATTTATTGTCACTTAGATCATCATCCTAGTCCTATTGTGGGGGCTAAAAAATTGAATCAACCTTGAGCCTTTCTTCCCTCAGGAAGCCCATCAACATGTTTATGAAGACATTTGTATATATAACCAGTGATATGTCATTTCAGTGAAATGCTCATGTCAGATGGATCCTGGCTGAAATAAAAGAAAATCAGAAGAATGGCTTTTTGTGTTTTATTGACTATGAAAAGGCATTTGACCATATGGATAACAAATTATGGATAACATTGTGAAGAATATTTATTCTGAACATTTAGTTGTGCTTTTGTGAAACCTATACCTAGACCAAGAACAGCAATAATATATAATTGGCAGAATTCATAATATGTTTAACATAAAAGAGGAACTTAAGGTTAAGAGAGAATGAAAAAGGTTTCCAACTGGAAGGGTGAGAAATTATTTACAAAAGAGATAAGACATTTTATGTAGAGGACAGTAATACAGAGTGTTACTAAATTAACTTATAGAATCAGACAAGTAGAGAAGTCAGCTTGAGGGTATGTATGGATGTGAATGAGTAATAGAATTTGAATGGGTCTAGTTAAGTTCATAATAACGAATGGTTCCAAGAATTCATCAGCAGGCTTACAAGTTGTAAAGAGGTCACAAGCCACAAACTACTACCATGAGACAAAATCTGATTATCACCCTTTGGGTAGAAATATACCAACCTGAAGCTAAAGGAAAGGAGATAAAAGCACTGTTCTCTCTTTTACTATTGTTTTGTGCCATTGAGTTGACTATGACTCAGAGCCACTCTACAAATAATGGCCCTGAACTCTGCCCTATCCTGGGCTAACCTCTGTTTCTGACATTCCTGCCCCCATTGCCACAGTTATTGTGTCCATTAATTTCATCCAGAGTCTTCCTTTTTTGCACTTTTCCTCTCCTCTTCCAAGTATAATGTCCTCGTTGAAGGATTGGCCATTCTTGCCAAACATACTCAAAGTATGTGAGATGGTGCTTCAAAATCCTTGCCTCCAAGGAGTAAATTGGTTTCACTCTCTCCAGGACAGAATTGTTTATTCTCTTGACAGTCCATGGTATGTTCAACACTCTTCTTCAGCACCGCAATTCAAAGGCATCAATTCTTTTTCTGTAGTCTTCATTCATTGTCAAGCTCTCAAATGCATAGCAAGCAATTGAGAAAACCAGGAGTCTTCCTCCAATTCTGATGCCACATCCTTCTTCATAAAGTCCAGCCTCCCAAATGATCTGTTCTGCATGTAGATTGAAAAAGTATGGAGAAAAGATACAACCCTGATGCACTCCTTTCTTGATCTTGAACAAGAGCAAGTGTCCCCTTGCTCTGTTCAGACAACAGCTTCCCTTTCACTAGTTTTCGTAAAACCTTGACACTTGTGTTCATAGCAGCATTATTCCCAATAGCAAGAAAATGGAAACAGCCCAAATTCCCATCAACAAATAAATGAGTTGAGAAATTGTGGAACATTTATGCAATGGAATACTATGCAACACTAAAGAACAACAATTTCATAAAATACTATATAAAATGGGAGAGTTTAAAGAGTGTTATACTAAAGTGAACTAACTCAGTCTCATAAGGATCAATACTGCATAAGACCGTTATTTTAAAAACAGAAGCATAACTTACATCTATCTATCTATCTATCTATCTATCTATCTATCTATCGACTGAAAAAGGAGGAAGGGAGACGACAGAAAATGAGAAAGGGGAGAAATCTCTAGGATAGAAGAGCTTAGTGGGCAAATAGAGGTTGTGGTGAAGGAATAGAAAAGATTCAGTGGGGACTTAAAAAGACAGACTAATAATAGGCATAGACCAATAGCAATTTTATTAAAACAGTGTATTATGAATGATTATATGAAACACAATGAGAAAGATTGTGTGAAAACCTACATACATGGAAGAAACACAATGTATACGAATTCTGAAATTTTAAAAAATGATATCAAAATTATTGAAAACCTTCAATAATTCCCTACCCTTCTCTGGAGTAAATTCACCTTAAGTACAAGCAAATAGGCTCATTTAGATAACCCAAAAAAACCCTCTCTGGCCTTGATATTCTAGAACACTATGACTTTGTCAAAAGTTTGGCTGCCTCATTCTTTTGTGTTCATCCTCTCCTGTTACACACTATTCCCACTCTTTCAATCCCCTCATTTATATACTTACAAATACAATTCAAATAGAAAAAAGCCCAAATAAAACATATTGGTAAAGAGTTAAAAATATTTTAAAAACCAAAACAAACCAGAGGTGGAGATGGAGGTCAGAACAATGCATTTCTATAGACAGGATGGGAACAAATTCATGGCAAGACCACCTTTTAGGGTCCTCATGACTTGATCATGATGCTACTGAGTAGCTCAAACCACTCTTGTTTTAATGAAGTGGTTCATTTGGACAAACACTTCAAGTTAAGAGGCAATGTTGCTGCAGCCAGAGTTGGAGTGTTTTGCAAAGCATTAACACAATCTCTCACTGTCTTTTATCTTCCCCACTCAGGTAAAGTTATTTGAATTAGTGTTCAGCCAATCTCATTTTGAGCCCTTCTGTTTCCCAAGTTTCTCAAGATTTGTACTATGCAACTTCTATTAACTTCTCATTAACTTTAATGGAAGCTGTGGGCGTGAAGTCCATTTTGTCCTCTGGAACTTTTGCTTCTTTTGGTAAATTTTGGAGCTTCAATAGACTCATCATTATAAATGTACGTGACGCCTAAAAGGACAGTGGTTGCTGAAAAAGATAGAATCATCTACCTCAGATTCATTTAATAAACTAATAGATGTTCAGGATTTGAAAATTCACAAAGGTCATAGAGTCCTGTCATTGCTTGAATTTCCTTTTTAACATCCTTCCTAAGATTAGTGTATCCTTTGCCTGCGTTTATGCCTCTGTCAACACACTGAGCCAGGACTTGGGTTCCATCTTCTTCTAAGACGACTAGAGTATCTTCCCATTTCTTTGAGGGTCTATCTCACATCAGCATGCCAACCTACTGCTGGTTAGGTTTCCATCTGTACCATCTTGACTGGTGCCTCTTCTAGTCAACTATTCCTTACACCCTAGCTTCCCAGATGACTGATGAGACCTAATTTACATCATGTGTGTTAGTAAAATTTCTTAAACAGTAAAAAACAAAGATCTGAATACTAATTGTCTTTGGTGATAGGATCACAAGTAATTTTTCTATTGTATTATTTTTTTATTAACCTATATTCCCTAATGTTTCTGAAAGAACCAGTAACTTTGTAAATTATTCCAAATTGTACATAGACCCTTCCTGGAAGTGTTCACTTAGTCACTGTGGTATTTGTATCCCTCATTTCTCTGTTATGCTTATGAGATTGTTACCATGGTTTCCAATCTTCTCCCCCTCCAGAGATGACGGTCAAAGGGCAAAAGGTGATAGTGCAGTGAACTTGACAGGAGAGAACATTAGGATACCGAGACCCTTTTCTAAGATTCTACTCAGTCTTACTAATATAGGATTATTGAAAACAATAGGATTGGACACACTCTTCTGAAACATGACAATCTTTCATGAGATATGTCTAGAGAATTTAAGTTTTTCCTTAAGATCATTTAATATGGACAAACCTAGCTAGATATCTCCTTCTTTCTTATAAATGGTGTTGTTGTTGTTGAGAACCATCATATCCCACTCATTCTTACTAATGTTGTTGTTAAAAATAATCATTGCCCTGGATGTGCTCACCAAGTTGTGCCAAGAAATCTGGAGAACAACCACTTGGCCAACTGACTGGAAGAGATCCATATTTGTTCCCACTCCAAAGAAAGGTGACCCAACTGAGTGTGGAAATTACAGAACAGTGTCATTGATTTCACAAGCAAGCAAGATTCCACTGAAGATTATCCAAAAACGATTAGAACGGCACATCAGCAGAGAATTGCTGGAAGTCCAGGCTGGGTTTAGAAGGGGTCGTGGTACTAGGGATATTGTTGCTGATGTTAGATGGATCTTGGCTGAAAGCAGAAAATACCAGAAAAATGTCTATCTGTGTTTCATTGATTATGCAAAGGCATTTGACTGTGTGGATCATAACAAACTGTGGCTGACTCTGAGAAGAATGGGAATCCCAGAACATTTAATTGTGCTAATGCGCAACCTATACTTGAACCAAGAGGCAGTAGTCAGAACAGAGCAGGTTAACACTGCATGGTTCAAAATTGGGAAGGGTGTACGCCAGGGATGCATCCTGTCTCCATACCATTTCAACATGTATGCACAGCAGA
Source organism: Elephantulus edwardii (assembly GCF_000299155.1). Lineage (NCBI taxonomy): Eukaryota > Metazoa > Chordata > Mammalia > Macroscelidea > Macroscelididae > Elephantulus > Elephantulus edwardii. The sequence continues at coordinate 13,363,431 of NW_006399781.1, forward strand.
TCATCCGAGAGGCTGGGCTCTATGAGGAGAATTGTGGCATCAGGATTGGTGGAAGATCTATTAACAATCTGCGTTATGCAGATGACACAACCCTGCTTGCTGAAACTGAGGAGGACCTCATGCACTTGCTGCGAAGGGTCAAGGACTGCAGCCTTCAGTGTGGACTGAGGCTCAATGTCAAGAAGACAAAGATTCTCACCACTGGACCAATTGGCAGCATCAGGATGGATGGCGAAGAGATTGAGATTGTTCACAGCTTCAGTTTGCTCAGCTCCACAGTCAACACTCTTGGCACCAGCAGTCAGGAAATCAAAAAGCGTATCGCGATGGGAAAGTCTGCTGTTAGGGACCTCTCTAAAGTACTCAGGAGCAACAGTGTCTCTCTGGAGACTAAGGTGTGCCTGATACAGGCCATGATGTTTGCAATCGCTTGTTATGCATCAGAGAGTTGGACAATGACTAGGGAGGACAGGAGAATTGATGCCTTTGAGCTGTGGTGCTGGAGAAGAGTACTGAATGTACCAGGGACTGCCAGGAAAACAAACAGATTCATCTTGGAGAGGATTAAACCAAGCTACTACTTGGAGGCAAGGATTCTGGGGCTTCGTCTGACATACTTTGGACATGTTGCCAGGAGGGACGGGTCCTTGGAGAGGGAGGGACATCGTGCTTGGGAGGGTGGAGGTACAGCGCAGGAGGGGAAGACCCTCTATGAGATGGATTGATTCAGTGACTGGGGTAAGCGGGATGGGTGTGTCAGAGGCAGTACGGTTGGCACAGGATAGAGCAGGGTTTAGGGCTGTTGTGCATAGGGTCGCTATGAGTTGCAAACGATTCGACGGCACATAACAACAACAAGTTGAAAACAACCCATAGCTGATCCTCCAGAGAATTTTCAGAGTTAATAGATCACATGGGATGAGATTATCCATCTTTCTTCTAAGAAGTGGCTGGTGGGTTTGAACTGCATGCCAACTTAGAGAAGTTGGCAGTGCAATCTAGCTTAGTGGTAAATAATTGCACTGCCAACCCACGGGAATGCAGTTCTACCCCTACAGCTACTCTCCAGTAAAAAGATGGGCAATCTCCTGTTCAATTAATTGCTTCTGAAAACCCACTGGAGAATCAATCACCTACGAGTCAATTCAGAATCTGTGGTACACACCAACAAGAAACCACCAAAGCTCTCTTCTCTTATTAATAATATCTTTAAAAAGTAGCCACCATTAAAAACCCTGGTGGCACATTAAATGTTTGACTGATAACTATTCCATTTTAATCCACCAGTTACTTTGTAGGAAAATGATGTGCAAGGTCTCAGCTTTGGAAACCCTAAGAGACAATTCTATTCCCTAAGCTGAACATAGAAATTTCTATGACCCAGCTACTCCACTGCTTGGAATACACCCTGAGAGACTGAGAAATGAGGCATAAATGGAAACTTATACGCCAATGTTCATAGCAGTGTTATTCAGTGTTGTAAGAACATGGAAACAGCCCAAATGTCCAACGACAAGAGAATGGATTGAGAAACTATGGTACATTCATACGATGGAATTCTACACAACATGTAGGAGCAATGATTTTGTAAATCACTACCTAACTGGAACGTGTCATGCAGAATGAACTAACTCAGCCCTATGAGAACAAATACTGTACAAGACCATTATTGGAGAACAAGTATAAGGATCCAAGGGGGAAGTTGGGAGCAGAGGCATGAAAATGGGGGGATATGTGGTGGAGACTGGTTAATCATAGGGTCACACAATTAGATATGTGGGGGGTGGTGAAGGAAATGGGAAAGATCCGGTGTGAAAAACAATGTGTAAGAACTTTGTTAATAAACCAATATTTGAAAAAAAAATTACAGGAGAAAAAGTTTATATATAAAAAAAAGTCATTATGACTCAGAAACAACTCAGTAGCAAGAAATTTGGTTTGGATTTACTATTAATGAGTCACAAATAAATACCACACCAGTCACTTATTGACCTTTATCACTCATTCTTACAACAACTGTGTAAATATGTGCCATTGTTAGCCCCATTGTTCATATTAAAAACAAACTATAAAAGAAGTTTCTTTATCTAAGTCCATATATCCTGGCTGAAAGCAATGAATACCAGAGGAAAGTCATCTTGTGCTTTATTGACTATGAGAAGGCATTTGATTGTGTGGATCATAACAAATTGTGGCTAACATTGAGAAGAATGGGAATTCCAGAACACATACCTGTGCTCATGTGAAGTGTATGCTTAGATGAGAGCAAAGGAACCAGAGCAAGGAAACACTACATGTATAAGATTGAGAAAGGCAAAATAAAGGCGTACATCAGGGTTGTGTCCTTTCCTCATACCTGTTCAATCTGTATGCTGAGCAAATAATTTGGGAAGATGGACCTTATGTTGAAGATTATGGTATTAGGATAAGAGACTTATTAATAACCTTCATTATGCAGATGATGCAACCTTGTTTGCTGAAAGTCAGGAGGATCTGAAGTGCTTGCTGCAGAGGATCAAAAGACTGCACCCTTCAATATAGATTGCATCTCAATGTCAAGAAAACAAAAATTATTTCACTGGACTGATAGGCAACATCATGAAAGATGGATAAAAGAGTAGAAATTGTCAATTATTTCATCCTACTTGGATCCACAATTAATACACCTGGTACCAGCATTAAGAAGAACAGGAGGCATATTACACTAGGAAGACAAAGAGCTCTTAAAATTATTGAGGAGCAATGATGTTAGTTTGAGGACTAATGTGTGCTCAAGTCAGCCCATGGTATTTTCAGTCACTGCTATGCATGTAAGAGGTGGATAATGAATAAGGGTGACAGAAGAATTGATGCCTTTATACTGTGGTGCAGGAGAAAAGTACTAAATATACCACGGATTGTCAAAAGAACAAACTGATACACCTTAGAGAAGATGTAGTCAGAATGCTCCTTGGAGGCAAAGATAATAAAGCTTCATCTCACATATTTGGGCATGTTGCTTGCTAGAAGAGGCTATTCCTTGGAAATGGGCATCATGCTTGGAAAAGTGGGGAATGGTAAAAGAGAGGAGGACCTTCAACCAGATGGATTGACAAAATGACTACAACAATGGGCTCAGGTGTGTCAGAAATTGTTAGGATGTCACAGGATTGATAAATAGAACAGGGTTCAGATATGTTTTTCATAGGGTTGCTTTGTGTCATCTTCAACTGGGTGGAACAAGTTCATATATTTAGTCAGTGGCAGAGCTGGGATTAAAATTTAAGTTCATTAAAACCCAACAACAACATAACCTTCTTATACCATGGAGGTCCAGTTTAGCGCTCCCCTCAGGATTTCCAACTGTTAGTTCTCATTGGATATAGAAGTCGTCCATTCTGGGTGCCTCATTTGAGAGACTAGCTTCGGGAAATTCCACCTTTAGGAGGGTCCTTTTCTTCTGCCAAGATCATGTTCTAAGAAGGCACCTTGATTCAAATATGGGACAAGCTGCCTTTCTAAACTCAAAGATTAGAACCTCAAATTGAACTTGTAGCCTCCCTGGAACCTAGAGGCTGAGAGAAGGAGACTTTTATACCCATGACTCAGAAACACCCAAGGGAAGGTCTATTGTCACGATCTCTGCTTCACACACTAATCACTTGGCTTGCTGTCTAGGCCCTTAAATCCTCTACCTCTTTCCTAGATGACAATCTACATCTGAAACATAGAAACTTTCAAATCTAGCTTTTAGTTCTTGGTTCTGGACCATTTCTGACTTTCAAATCTGGGATTACTCAGCAGCAGACACACAGGCAACCCAAGAGCATGAAAGCTGAGGCAGGCTCAGAGGGTAAGGGGAGCATGCAGGAGAAGGAAGCGATTTGAATGGCATGTGTCCATCAGTCCTTCCATGCAACCAATGGATTTAAGAAATTGTATGATCAACCCTAAGGCTCCAGGAATTGACAGCATACTAATTGACATTATTTCAACAAATACATGCTGCCTTTGATGCACTTGCCAAGAAATCTGAAGGACAACCACCTGGCCAACTAACTGGAAGATATCCATATTTATTCCCATTCCAAAGAAAGGTGACCCCACAGAGTGAGGAAATTATCAAACAATATCATTAATATCACATGCAAGCAAGATTCTGTTGAAAAGTATCAAAAAAACGACTGGAACAGCACATCACCGGAGAACTGCCTGAAGTGCAGACTGGGTTTAGAAGAGGTTATGATACTAGGGATAGTATAGCTAACGTTAGATGAATCTTGGCTGAAAGCAGAAAGTACCAGAAGAATGTCTATCTGTGTTTCATTAACTATGCAAAGGCAATTGACTGTGTGGATCACAACAAACTATGGCTGACTTTAAGAATGGGAATCCCAGAACACTTGATTTTGCTTATGCAAAACCTGTACTTTGACCTAGAAGCGGTAGTCAGACAGGACAAGGAAACACTGCATGGTTCAAAATCAGGAAGGTTGAATGCCAGAGATGTATCTTATCGCCATACCTTTTAATCTATATGTAGAACATATCATCCAGGAGGCTGGTTCTATGAGGAAGAATGTGGAATCAGGATTGGAGGAAGACTCATCAACAACTCTGCTTGCTGGAACTGAGGGGAGCCTGAAGTGGGACAAGTCCTTGGAGAGGGACAAGTCCTTAGAGAGGGCCATCATGCTTGAAGAGAGTGGAAGGACAATACAAGAGAAAATCCTTGATGACATGGATTGATTTAGTGACTAGGGCAACAGGGCTAGGTGTGTCAGAGACAATAAGATTGACACAGAATACAGTAGGATTTAGGAAGGGCTATTGTACATAGCATTTCTATGAGTTGCAAGTGACACAAAACAACAACAATGATCAACCCTAGTATTTATGTCTCACACACAAAAAAGCAGCTCAGCAGATCCTGTAAGTTGAGAGTTCTCCAACTTATCTCCTGGTTCTTCACACATAAAATAAACCAAATCTGTGGTATCAAGTAGATTCTGTGTCACAGAGACACCATGTATATGGAATAAAATTTCTCTACATGTTTTTCTCAACTGTTATCATTACACACTTACATACCAGATCTAGAGGGCACATTGTCTTCTCCTGGGAAACTATGCTCTTGTGTCAGCACCATGCTGCAAATGGAAGAGAAGAGGCCCTAAGCCACAAGAAATCAGTCCTGGAGCAGTTCAAGGCAAAGGAATTTTCCTCAGAACCTTCTGAGATAGGAAGGCTTCCCTGATACTAGTACCTGGTATTTGGACTTAGAGAGTCTTTTACTCAAGAGATACTGGCCACAGCATGAGAAACTGGAAACAGTGTGAGGTGTTCAAAATCACAGAAATTCAGATGGGTTGAGAATTAAGCCGCCATCTCAAGTGCTGGATAAGGGGAGAGAGGTATTGAACATCATAGGTGGGAGTGGAAGGGGATGCTGGTGGACTAGGTAAAGGGTTGGGTCAAGACGTGCCTCAAGGGCGGGTAGCAACACTGAATCTATTGGTCACTTCTATAATTGGGGAAATGTTTTTAATCTGCTGCTCCTTTCCGTAAAATGCTTGTCCATCAGATATTATTATAAACCTGAGCATTCAAATTAAGACAGACTAGGAAGAAGGACTGGCCATCCACCTCTGAAATACCAGGCCTTTGAAAACCTTATGTACAATAGAGCACACTTAGATTAGCAGAAATGGCAACTGAGGCTGAGACCTCAGAAAATCAAAAGGGGCAGACTTGCTCAGCATTTCGTAAACTGAAGGAATTGAAGAACCAGTTCAAGCCACGAGTTGCAATACTTAAGGATGCTTTGGCAGAATATTAAATGATCCAAGAAGCATTAAAAGAAGATGGAAGAAATATACAGAATCACGATACCAGAAGGAATTGGCTGACACAGAAGACTTTTATAAAACAACGTATGAGAAAGAATTTGTGGGGATGAAGGAGGAAGTTCAAGCTGCCCTGAAAGAATTGGCAAAAAACTAGGCTCCAGGAATTGACAGCACACCAATTAACATATTTCAACAAATAGATGCTGCCCTGGATGCGCTTAAGTTATGCCAACAAATCTGGAGAATGACCATTTGGCAAACTGACTGGAAGAGATCTATATTTGTTCCCATTCCAAAGAAAGGTGACCCCAAAGACTGCACAAATTATCAAACAATATAATTAAGATCACATGCAAACAATATTTTGTTGAAAATTAACCAAAAATGACTGGAGTAGTACATCAACAGAGAACGGCCAGAAGTTCAGGCTGGGTTTAGAAGAGACCATGGTACTAGGGAAATTATAGCTGCTGTTAGATGGATCTTGGCTGAAAGCAGAAAGTACCAGAAAAATATCTATCGGTGTTTCATTGACTAAGCAAAGGTGTTTGACGGTGTAAATCACAACAAACTGACTAACTCTGAGAAGAATGAGAATCCCAGAACATTTGACTGTGCTTATGCGAAGCCTATACATGGACCAGGAGGCAGTTTTCAGAACAGATCAAGGAGACACTGCATTGTTCAAAATCAGGGAGGTGTACGCCAGGGATATATTCTGTCTCTTTTCTGCAGAACTGAGCATCCAGGAGGTTGGGTTGTATGAGGAAGATTGTGGCATCAGGATTGGAGGAAGACTCATCAACAACCTGCATTATGCAGATGATACAACTCTGTTTACTGGTACCGAGGAGGACCTGAAGCACTTGCTGCAGAAGGTCAAGGACTGCAGCTTTCAATATGGACTGAAGATCAGCATCAAGAAAATAAATATTCTAACCACTGGGATTGGTAGCATATGATAGATGGTGAAGACTGATATTGTTAACAGTTTCCGTTTGCTTGGCTCCACAATCAACACTCTTGGTATCAGCAGCCAGGAAATCAAAAGACACATTGGGAAAGTCAGCTGCCAGGGATATCTCCAGAGTACTGAGGAGCAACAATGTCAGTCTGGAGACTAAGTTGTGCCTGATTCAGGCCATACTCTTCACAATTGCTTACTATGCAGCAGAGAGCTGGACAATGATTAGGTATGATAGAAAGATAATTGATGCCTTTGAATTGTGGTGCTGAAGAAGAGTATTGAATATACCATGAACTTGGAGAACAAACAGGTTCATCCCAGAGAGGGTGAATTCTGGCTGCTCTTTAGAGGCAAGGACTCTGAGGCTTCATCCAATATATTTTGGGCATGTTGCAGAAAGGGACCAGTCCTTGGAGAGGGATGTCATGCTTGGAAGGGTGGAGGGACAGAGAAAGAGAGGGAGACCATTGATGAGATGGATTGACTCAGTGACTGGAGTAATGGGGGCAGGTGTGTCAGAGACAACAAAGTTGGCACAGGATAGAGGAAGGTTTAGGGCTGTTGAACATAGGGTCACTATGAGTCACAAGCAACTCGAAGGCACATAACAACAGCAATCATCAACCCTACTATTTATGCCACACATTTATGTCACACACACACACACACACGGCAAATCCTGTAAGTTCAGAGTTCTCCAGGTTTTTACCTGGTTCTTCATACATAAGAAAACCCCCATATTTGTGGTCCTCAAGTCAACTTTATTTCACAGAGATTCCATGTATATGGAATAAAATTTCTCCACAGACTTCTCTCAACTATTATTATCTCCAGGAACTCTGTTGGCTTAGTGGTAAAGAGTTGTGCTGTCATCCCAAAGGCACAGGTAAAAATCTACCAGCTGCTCTGTGGAAGAAAGATGGGCAATATTTCATGTGATTCATAGCTTCTGGAGGGTCAGCTAGAAGTCAGTTCCAACTCCACGGCACATAACATCATTACAGATGGAAATGACCAGAACTCTCTTCCGTGGGACTGTTGGATGGGTTGAACCACTAAAGGTTAGGTGGAGAAAAAGTATTTGTACCAGTTGGGCACCTTCTCTTTCATCACATTCATTGGAAAAGAAAAATAAATAGTTCAGTGCCTAAGATCTTTATTAATAATCATAGTTCTAGTATCTCTAATATGTAGCAGGTTATCTGAAGTCAGATTTGTTGAATTTGTTAAAATAAGTTAAATCAAATTAAGATAGATGTCAGGGGGAAATGCTGACCCATGTTCAAACAAAAAAGGATAAATTTTGTGCATATTTGTTACTATAGAAACAAGGAGAAGAAGAGCTGGACAGAACCTATGCTTAAATCTAGAGCTAATTAATTAACTCTTAATTAATTAGCTTTTCTTGCTATCCTCTTTTCTGAGAAAATACCAACTGTTGTGAGAGTACCCTGTATTAGTTTCTCAAAGCTGCTGTAACAAATTACTACCAACTGAATGCCTTTAAAAACAATTTTTTTAAAAAAAAAGCTGAACATAAGAATTGCATAACCCTCCCACAAAAAAAAAACAAAACAAAACAAAACAAAAAACACACAAAAAAAAAACCCCACCAAAAACCAAAAACCAAAACCCCACACCCCACTAATTTATTCTTTCAGTGTCCTGGAGGTGAGATTTGCAATCAGTTTTGATGAGTCAACATAAAAAAATCAACAAGGCTAGTTCTTTGTAGAGACTCAAAGGGAAAATTCTTTTTCTTTCCTTTTGTGACTTCTAAAACTGCATACTTAGTATTTTCCACTCATGTTTCCTTTTTTCATCTTCCAAGTCAATAGAATAACTTCTTGCTTCCATATTCTATTGCCTTATCTTTTTCTGTGTCAAATCTTGCTTTAATTTTTTTTTTTTTTCTGTAAGGATACTTACAATTAGGATCCACCCAGATAAACCAGAAAAAACTCCCTGTCTCATGATTCGTAGCTCAATTATATCTACAAAGTTCCTTTTGCTGCATAAGGTAACATTTATAGGTGCCAACACTTACAACCTAGGTATTTTCGGTGGGTGGTCATTAGCTAACCTATCACACAAAAAAGTGAGTGGAGGCACATAGGAATTAGGAAAATGTAATAGATCTGACTTCTTTCAAAGTAAAATTATCTTTTGCTGCTGTTGTTAGGGGCCATTGGGTTGAGTATGACCTATAGTGACGCTATGAACAACACACCTGAACCCTGTCCTATCCTGTGCCTTCCTCACAATCTCTGACATACTAGAGCCCATTGCTATAGTCATTGTGTCAATCCACCTGGTTAAGGGTCTTCCTGTCTTTTACCATCTCTCCAACTTCTCAATCCAAATTATCTGAGGGCTCTGTAATGTGACTCAAGGTCTGGAAACCAGGCAATCCTCTTTTTCTGTAACAGCTCTAAACGTAATTTTAACAGGAGGATGAGACTCTTATGGGGACCCAACAAGGCTTCTGAATAGGCAGATATATTCCTTGGACTACAGCAATGAGTAAGATTACCATTCAATCATCTTTTCTTCCTCTTAGAATGTCCACACAGGAAACTTTGGAAGTTTTATAACTCACTCTTTAAAGTTAATATTAGTCCTGAGTTCTCAGTATTGTACCCTCTGGACCTCCAACGTTGAACATCCTCACCAGCAAAGACAGAGCCAGCTGAGGAGTGTGAAGGTTACAAGTTGGCTAATAGAAAGAGAGGACTCACTTCCACATCTTATTCCCATTGTAAACAGTGCTGATGGCACAACAGTTAAGTGCTCTACTCTTAACCAACAGGACAGTGGTTGGAACCTACCAGGCCTGCCATAGGAGAAAGACATTACAGTTGGCTTCTAGAAAGAGTTTCAGAAAGACATTCAGCTTCTAGAAAGACATTCAGCCTTGAATGTCTTTGGGGACAATTCTACTCTGTTCTAATGGGTGTCAGAATTGACTAACTAGCAATGAATTTGTTTTTTAATCCTATTATAATTTTTGTTTTGTTTCAGAGCCTGCCTTAGAAAGAGTAGGAAGAAACAGCAAGCTTAGTATAATAATATGCCAGATCCTTAACTCCTGTGCCCAACACTGACTCTGTGTCCTTAAGGAAAATCAGAAGCAGATGCAGAGAGTATCAGGAGATAGATGGTAATGGGGCTTCAGAGATTCTCTGAAATTTGAAAATGTGTGAGCACTGCTTCAACTCTAAAGACCAGAAAATGATCTTCCGCAATATGTGTGAAGGGTCCCATGCAGTCCCGATTCCTTAAGACCTGATCTTGGTGAGAATGGGTATGAATCTTAGCTCCTGGAGCCCATTCTAGCAGCACAGCCAGAGCCTGATATTTAGCTTGTACAGGATTCAAGTAGAGACCCTCCTCACCACCTCCTGAAGACAGACCAGAAATAAGTAGAAAGAAGATAAACCTTTCAATCTTATCTCCTGGTTAAATGATTCCGCTTACTTAAAAGATCCCACTCCAGTGGGATCTATACATTTTGGATCTATAATCTCTGCATTCATCCTGTCATTTGCCCTCTACGGTTTATGGAGCCTTGAATAACTGAAGTGCATTGGTTTCTGATGTCCATTTCTCCCCTATGTGAAGACTGCATGTTCACAAAGGAGCTGTGGCCCTCTGCATACTCCTCAATTCTCTTTATCCCTCCCAGTTGAACACCCTTGCTCCTAATGTCCAATATTCTTGGTTCTCGGGTTACGTTTAAATCAAGGCTTTTGACTAGCTTATTGGGCCCAGCATTTTAATTGCCTTCCTTTTCTATCATTTGATGTCTTCTTTTTATTTAATGACTTCCAAGGGCTCCCAGAGTACCTAGATTATGTAAGGGCTGGGGTTAGGATAAATGATGCCAGCTGCTTTAGAGGCCGGAAGGAAAACATTTAAAGTGGATTTCATTTCATTCCTGCACCCGAAGACTGGGAAAGACTAGGAAAATAATGTGAGACTTTTCAGTGTCTCTTTGTACAACAAAGGGAGAATTTTCAAAAAGAAAAGCTTTTTCCTAATATCAGTCGTTATTTTTTTAAAAAGACACTCAGAATATAGAAAGAATCTACATAGCCATTTCTTTGTTGTTCTTAATTTGAACAATCCAATGTGATTGCTTCTAAATGCTTCTCCAGGGCTTCAGCTATTTTTAATTAGTGTGGCTGCTTTTTTTTTTTTTTCTTCTTAATCTTTTTAACTGTTATCACCTTGGGAGTTGATTTGTTTGTGATCTTCATGCTCCACCAGTCTCTACTTCCTCACCTAACTCTTCTATCTCCCCATCATACTCACCCCACGGTTTTATTGAAGCTGGTAAAATTATGAGTTATCTGTGCCTATAAACACAAAGGTCTCCAGTTCTTTCTCTGTGCCTCTTATCACCCTTATGATAAGAAGCACAATTGAAAGTTTATGAGGGTGTGTTCTTTCTGTAATGAAGAAAAACTCAATAAACTGTGCCATAAAAAAAGACATGACTGAGAGCTGAGGGAGCATACATTTTAATGTCTCCATTTTACAGATGAGGAAACTGCCTGCCAAGCTAAAATCACAGGGTCAATGACAAGGCTGAACTGAGATGTCAGGCTGACCTCATTCACACCTGAGAGGCCAGTGCTCCCTGCATTGTCCAGCTCACTAGCTCTGCGCTGGCAGCTGAAGGGTCCAGGGTAGCATGATAACTGCTCCTTAGCTCAGATTGCCCTCAACTATCAATTCTCCTCCCTAGAGGAGGCCGGTGGCTGTTTCAGAGCACCTTTACCAGATGGACAATATTATGGTGTCCAGTAAAAGAGCACAGGATTGAGAATTTTTAAAAATCTCCATTTCTGTCTTCCTTTTGACACTAATCATTGGATGAATCATTTACATCTCTACATTTCAGTGTATCATTATTGTAATTGTAGTAACATGCTGATAAGTCACAACTGACTCATACCTGATCCTCCCAGCTGCTATAAATCACATGTGAAGAGATTGCCAATCTTTAAATTTGAACCATCTGTCTTTGAATTGGAAGCACAACTAGTTACCCACTAGGCCACCAGAGTTGGGTGTACTTGTTGTTAGTTGCCTTCAATTCAAGTCTAACTCAAGACAACCTTATCTATGATAGAACATAATGTCCCCTAGTCCTAGACAATCTACATGATGACTCATATGTCTGGGCATATTGTTGTGGTTATTGTATAGTGTCTTCCAACATAGAGGCTCTTCTTTCAGCACTATTTTGGAAAAAAGTATCTTGTAACCCACAACATCATCATTTGCACACAGAGACATCCATTCTTCTACTGATATTCAACATCCAGGTTAATCTTATTGCATCACTTCCTTCTGATTTAAAATTAAATACCAGATTTCAACTTCTAAAAATAAGCATCTGATGTGTGCAGTTTCCTGCTTTCTTCAGAAATCCTCACCAGAAACTTACACTAACTGGAATCAAGGGAGGTTAGAACACCTGCTGAGACTTAACTTATTTTCTTTATAGGCAATTTCCAAAGAAGCAATTTCAGTTAGGCCAAATCTTGATGGGATGTGAAAAAACAGAGGAGCAATAAGTAGATGGACTTAATTATATATAAAAAAATTTTCAGATGAAGCCGATTATAATACAAAGCTTTCCTGAAATGGTGAAAATTTTATAGTTAATAAAAGTAACTAAGAAGTCAGAAGAATTATTTTTATTTTAACTTATTAATATGGTAAAGAAAAACCACCTAATCTTATAAGGAACACTCTTCTTCTTTACAAATTTGAACTATTGTTGTTATGTGCTGTCGAGTCGCCTGCAACCCATAGTGACCCTATGTATAGCAGCTTTGAAGCCTGTCCAGTCCTGAGCGAGTCTCACTGATTCTGACACAATGACCCCCAGGGCCCCAGTTATTGTAGCAATTCATCTCATCTGGAGTCTTCCTCTCCTGTGCTGCCCCTACAGTATGATATCTCTCTCCAAAAATTGGTCCCTTCTGGCCACATGCCCAAAATATGAGAAACAGAGCTTCAAAATATTAGCCTCCAAGGAGAAACTTGACTTCACCCTCTCCAAGACAGACCTATTTATTTTCTTGGTGGTCTATGGTATATTCAAGACTTTTCTCCAGCACTACAACTCAAAGGCATTGATCCTTTTTCAATCATCCTTAGTCATTGTTCAGTTCTCTTATGCATAGCAAGTAATTGTGAAAACCATGGCCTGAAATAGGTGTTCCTTAGTCTTTAGACTGATATTGTTACTCTTCAGTATTCTGGAGAGGTCTCTGACATGAGATTTTCCCAATGCAATGTCTTTTGATTTCCTGACTGCTAGTGCCAAGAATGTTGATTGTGGAGCCGAGTAAGCTATAATTGTTAACAGGCTTGAATACTTCTCTATACATCATGGTGCTGTCCACTGGCCCAGTGGTGAGAATCTTTGTCTTCTTGATGTTGAGCTTCAATACATATTGAAGACTCAGTCCTTGACCTTCTGCAGCAAGTGCTTCAGGTTCTCCTCAGTTTCAGCAAGCAAGGTTGCTTAATCTGCATTGTTGATTTGTCTTCCTCCAGTCCTGATGCCACAGTTCTCCTCATAAAGCTCAGCTCCTGAAAGATCTGTTCTGCATACAGATTGAAAAGATCTAGAGACAGGATACATCCCTGACACATTCCCTTCCTGATTTTGAACCACGCAGTGTTTCCTTACTCTGTTCTGATGACTGCTTTCTGGCCCAAGTATAGGTTTCACAATCAAGTGCTCTGGGATTCCCATTCTCCTTAAGGTTACACACAGTCAAAAACCTGTGCACAGTCAATGAAACACAGATAGACATTCCTTTGTTACTTTTTGTTTTCTGCCAAGATCCATCTGAAATTGTCAGTAATGTCTCTAGTGCCATGGCTTCTTCTAAACCCAGCTTGTATTTCTAGTAATTCTCTGTCAGTGTACTGTTCCAACCATTTCTGGATAATCTTTAGCAGGTATTTGCTGGAGTGTGATATTACTGATACTGCTTGATAATTTCTATACTCTTATGGGGTCATCTATTTTTGGAATAGGAATAAATATGGATCTCTTCCAGTAAGGTTCGCCAGGTAGCTGTCCTCCAGATTTCTTGGTACAACCGGGTGAGTGCATTCAGGGCACCATCTGTTTGTTGAAATATGTTAGTTGGTATTCCATCAATTCCTGGGGCTTTCTTTTTTGCTAAGTCCTTCAGAAAAGCCCAAGTATTTATCAATAAAGGAATGGATAAATGGGTTGTAATCTGCTTGTATGATGAAATGTGATGCAGCATATTAAAATAACTAAGCAAGTATGCATACATGGATAGACTCAGTCTGACTATTCTTGAAAATTGGAAAAGCACAAACTATTACATTATTTGTGACTGCACACATATATAGTAAAAGGAAAAAGCCACGATTAGGAAAATACATAGGAATTAATAATAGTGCCTGCCTCAAAAGTAAGAGAAAGAAAGGTGTGTATAACTGGGGAAGAACTTGAAGCTTTAATTGTGAATTTATTGAATAAAATATATGAAACAAAATACAACTATTTAAAAATTTTAATATCTTCTTTCTCATAAAACAACTTTCAAAGAAACTCATGCTTCATTTTTATTGTCTTAGAGAAGTAATTCTCAAAATGTTGTGTATATCAGAATTCCTGATAAGGTTTTTGTTTGATTTTTCCTGGAAGATTTTTAAAAACACAAATTGTGATGGTGCTACTACGGAAGGCTGTATGACACTTCTCAAAAAGTTACAAATAAAAATACCATTTCACCCAGCAATTCCACTACTGGGAATTTGTTGTTGTTGTTGTTATGTGTCGTCGAGTCGCCTGCGACTCATAGCGACCCTATGTACAACAGCCCTAAACTCCACTCTGTCCTGTGCCAATCGCACTGTCTCTGACACTCCCAACCC
>NW_006399781.1:13379111-13381178 GCF_000299155.1 Elephantulus edwardii
AAAAGGATGGGAGGAATGATGTATATTGCATTGAAACAGATGAGGGAGAGAACTGTTTAAAAGTGACATGTGAATGAGTATTCTTGTCATTACAGAAGTCCAGAGTGAAGGCTGCATAGTAGGGCAGACTTGGAGGAGAGATTGCATAACAAGGTAAGAGTTTTTCTTTTTCTTTTTCCTTTCAAGGAGAAATGTTAATTGGGGGGGGGCAGGAAGAAAAGTGCAACAATGATTGACTGAAAACCCTAAGTCTCTGTAAACTTTCATTAAAATTAATTTAAAAATAAACACAAATTGTGGTCAGCACAAGCCTCAACCTCAGCACAAGATGCCGTACATGGATATAAACTAAGAAAAAATGAAATTTACACCACCTTCAAAAAGAGTGAACTGAGTTGAGAGCAACACCAGAGCTGCAACCTGCCAGGAGCCACAAGCCACCAGGTGTCTGTAACCTGTTGCACCCAGCAGGATCAGCCATAACCCTCCACAACTAGCCATGACCCAGCAACCCACCAGGAGTGACCAGGACAGCTAGAATTTGAGTGAGTATGAGCCTGGAACTCCAGTCTCCTCACTGATGCCCCACATTTAGAGCTCCAATCCCAGCACTGATGCCCTGCACCAGGAACTCTGGTCCTAATGCCCAACGACCAGAACTCCAGTCCCAAAGCCTAATCCCCATGCGGGGAACTCTGGTTTTGATGCCCTGTGCCCAGAATTATGGTCCTGATACTGACACCGTGGTCTGGAAACTCTGGTCCTGATGCTCAGAACTCTGTCTGGTCTTCACACCAATGCTCCATGCCCAGAACTTCAGTCCTGATGCCGACGGGTCACACACATCAGGGACTATGTTGGAACTTGAGTGAGACATTTTGAGGGGGGACGGGACACACTGCTATTTGGCTGAATCATGTGAGACCCCTTAAGCTCAATCAGAAGGGAGCCAGACAGCTGGAACTTGTTCTTGAATGGAAAAACCAAGGCTTCCTGGTTTTCCAATCAGGTTTCCACACTTTGCCTTGTGTCTCCTCATCTCCAGTCTATCTGGGCCTTTAGCCCAGAGCACCTTGGGCTACCCTAGCTGTGACAGTTGTTTAACTGAGGAGACTGCTTCTACAGGCCTTTTCTCTACCAAATTGAAGCATATCTTCTCTTGGGTCAGAAGGCAAAGAGATACCAAGGCAGAGTAGCTGCCCTACCCTCTTTTGGAGTGAGAACTTAAGATCAATAACCTGCTACCACCTCAGACATGAAAAATTCTACCACAGTAATGTCACGGAGGAAGCAGGCTACCTCACCTCCTACACAAGCTTAAAGCAGGATGTCACCTCAAAAAGTGACACAGTATTAATGGACTTCCTGAAGCCAGAAAGTCTGATGAAACTTTCTGGCACAGAATTTAAAAGAATAATGATTAAATATTTTCAATGGATGAAAGACAAACTTGAAGAATTACAAGACATTGCAAGCAAAAATCAGGAGGAGCTTAAAAAAAATTCAAAACAATGCAGATAAAGGCTCCAGCCAGCTCGGGGGCTGTGGGCATCAGGGCCACGGGGGTCCGGGCCGGTGGCCACGAGGAAGTTTGTGCGAGGAGCACAGCCGGGGTGGGTGGCACCGGTGCGAGGTGGCTGCGGCCGGGCTTTGGGAGACCCGTGCCGGTGAGGCGAGCCTGGTGGCGGCCGCATATCCACTGAGGGGCCGGCGGGCGCTGTGTAATGTTCAAGCTCAGGGATGCCTTATGTGGATCGTCAGAATCGTATTTGTGGTTTTCTGGACATTGAAGAAAATGAAAACAGTGGGAAATTTCTTCAAAGGTATTTCATACTGGACACCAGAGAAGATAGTTTCGTATGGTACATGGATAATCCACAGAACCTCCCTTCTGGATCATCCCAGGTTGGAGCCATTAAGCTTACCTACATTTCAAAGGTTAGCGATGCAACTAAGCTAAGGCCAAAGGCAGAGTTCTGTTTTGTTATGAATGCAGGAATGAGAAAATACTTCCTTCAAGCCAATGACCAGCAGGACCTAGTAGAATGGGTCAATGTGCTAAACAAA
>NW_006399781.1:13381313-13383008 GCF_000299155.1 Elephantulus edwardii
GTTCCCATCATTATGCCCACTCAGAAAGAAGTCAGTGAATGTGGTGAAAGTGTTGACATAAATAATTTGAAGCCATCCCAAAGCCATCTTCATTACTTTAATCCGAAATCTCCTCCAGACAGCGCAGTGATCAAAGCCGGGTACTGTGTAAAGCAGGGAGCTGTGATGAAAAACTGGAAGAGACGATATTTTCAGTTGGATGAAAACACAATAGGCTACTTCAAATCTGAACTGGATAAGGAACCTCTGCGGGTCATACCACTAAAGGAGGTTCATAAAGTCCAGGAGTATAAGCAGAGTGACATAATGATGAGGGACAACCTATTTGAAATTGTAACATCTCGAACTTTCTACGTGCAGGCCGAGAGCCCCGAGGAGATGCACAGCTGGATCAGAGCCCTCTCGGGCGCCATCATCGCCCAGCGGGGACCCGGCCGCTCAGCGTCCTGAGCATCCCACCTGCCCTGCAGAATCCAAACACACCCTCCGGCCAGCAGGCGCGTCTGCAGCCCCCTCACATTCCACAGCCACTCGCAGCAGCTCTCTGGTCTCAAGCTTTGCCCTGAAGAAGCGAGGATTTTACGAATCTCTTACCAAGGTCAAGCCAGGGAACTCCAAGGTCCAGACTGTCTCTCAAAGACAGTCTCACAAAGTGAAGCGAGCAAGCTCTTCCCAGAGCTCAGAGTCACAACGGCCCTCAGGAGAAAGACGGTGGCCCTGTGGACTTGGACGACGCGAGCCTTCAGGTCAGCGACGTGTGAAGATGCAGGAAGGGCCTGACTGCCTCATCGCCCCTTCATCTCCCTTCAGGAGGCTTCTCGCCAAAGATGATCAAGAGTGAAATGGTTTTGAATGCACATGTTCTGCGGCCTTGTAGTCGACTGCACACTCTCTATGCTGGGAAACCAAGAGTCCAGGGTGTGGCCAACCTCGGTGTCATTTCTTTTAAGAGGAAGGAAAAGCCGAAGTGACTCAGTGCCAGCTGTCTGAAGCTTTGTGTGTTCTTACGTGGATGATAACTGTGTGTGTGTATATGTGTGTGTGAGGTATTTTTTTTTCCTAGTGAATTTGACGGTTTAAATGTTCAACAATTTAAAACATTAAAAATGCTGATTAACTACTCTGAAAAAAAAAACAAAACAAGGCAGATAAAACAAAAAAGGCATTAATGGCTCTGAAAAGATAATAAATAACAGGCCAAAATATGAGGACCAATATGTCAGATGCTGTAAACGTGATGAGGGACAGATTAACAGGTTGAAGGGATAGAATACAGAACTAGTGAAATAGAGATAGACTTCTCACCATTGATGTGCTAGAACAAAAGTTACAATCAAAAAGGAAAAATTAAAAAAAAACCAAACCATTAAAAATAATGTGGGACACCTGCAAGAGAAATAACATGTTCATTATCGGAATCCCAGAACAAGAAGAAGCAACTAAACGCACCAAAAAAAGTTATGGAATAATTATTAGAAGAAAAATTTCCAGACATAATGAAGAATGAGAGAATATATATTCAAGAAGCTGAGAGAACACCAAATAGACCTGAAAAGAAAAACACCAAGACATATCATAGTCAAATTTGCCAGAACCAAAGATAAAGAGAAAATTCTGAAAGCACCGAGGGAGAAGCAAAGAGTAATCTATAAGGGAGAGCAAAAAAAAAAAAAAAAAAAAAACAAAAAAAAAAAA
>NW_006399781.1:13383235-13387590 GCF_000299155.1 Elephantulus edwardii
ATCCATCAATATGCTGTCTACAAGAGACACACCTGAAAAATGAAGATAAAGAAAGAATAAAAATAAAAGGTGGGGGAAACATACCAAACAAATGGCAACTAGAAAAAAGCAGGAATGGTGATATTAATCACTGATAAAATAGATTTCAATGCAAAAATCATCATAAAGCGTAAGGAGGGTCACTACATAATGAAGACATAAAAATAATAAATATGTACCAAATGAAAACCTGCAAAATATATAAAACAAATATTAACAAAACTGAAAAAGGAAATTGACATTATCATAGTAGTTGAAGACTTCAATCCAGCACTCAAGAAAAGATAGAACTTCTGGAAAGAAATTCAACAAAGACACAAAGAATTAAACCACACAACAAAACAGCTCGATATCATAGCTATTTATAGGCTAATACATCTAACAAAAAAGCACAGTATACCTTCTTCTACAATGTTCATGGAATGTTCTCCGGAAAAGATCACATTTTAGGACACAAGGCAGCATCAATAAATTCAAAAGCGAAGAAATAATAAAAAGTATTTTCTCAGACCACAATGCTACAAAATTAGAAATTAATTACAAGAGGATAAAGAAGAAAAATCCATACAATTGGAAGCTGAAAAACGTCCTTGCTTACATGACTGGGTGATAGAAGAAATAAAAATGAAGTTAAAAAGTTTATGAAAAAAATGACAGTGAAAACACAACTTACCAAAACCTCTGGAAAACAGCAAAAGCAGTAATTAGAGATCAATTTATAGCAATAAGCAAACACATTAAAAGACAGGAAAAAAATGACCATTGAGTCTCTAACCCAACATTTCCAAGAAATTGAAAAAGAACAGCAAAGAAAAGCTGAAACCCTCCAAAACAACCTGACATTGTAAAACTCTGGGCAGAAATAAATGAAATAGAAAACAGAAAAAGAATTGAAACCAGCAACAAACCAGAAGTTGGTTCTTGGAAAAGATCAAGAAAATCAACACCAACTAGCAAAACTAATAAAATGAAAGAAGGAAAAGACACAAATAATCCAAATAAGAGATGAAATGGGCAATGTTACAGAACTAACTAAAATAAAAAGGCTAACAATGGAATATTATGAAAAACTATATACTGAATCAAATGTGAAAACCTAGAGGAAATGGACAAATACTTAGAAAGTCACACCCTACTTACACTGACACAAACAGAAACTGAACAAGCCCATTACAAAAGAAATTGAAAAGGTAATAAAACAACTTCCAGACAAAAAAAGCTCTGACCAGATGGTTTTACAAATGAATTTTATCAAACATTCACAGAACTGCTGTCACAAATTCTACATAAACTATTTCAGAAAATAGAAAAATATTAACTCTCCAGGACTCATTCTATGAAGCAAACATATCCTTCATACCAAAGCCAGGTAAAGACACCACCAAAATCGAAAACTATAGGCCAATATCTCTCATGAATATTGATGCAAAAATCCTTAATAAAATCCTGGCAAATAGAATCCAATGATACATTAAAAAGAAAAAAATCACCATGACCAATTGGGATTCATAACAGGTAGGCAAGGATGATTCAACAGGAAAAAAAAATTAGTATAATTCATCACATTAACAAAGCAAAGAACAAAAACCACATGATCCTATTAATTGATGCATAAAAGGCCTTTGCCAAAATCCAAAACCCTTTCCTGATTAAAACACTCAACAAAATAGGAATAGAAGTTAATTTCCTCAAAGTAAAATATTACAATGAAATGTGCAAGGAAGTGGACTCAGAAAATCAAAGAGCTCAGCAATTCTTAAGCTTAAGGAACTGAAGAACAAAATCAAACCCATGTTTTTATACTGACGGATGCTGTAGGTAGATTAAATGATCCAGAAAAAAGAAGATGGAAAAAATATACTGAGTCACTGTATCAAAAGGAGTTGGCAGACAGAAGAATTTAATGAAACAGCATATGAGCATATGTCTTTTCTGCATCAAGAGCTAGGACCATGTGATTCTTGTTATTTGCTTTGTTAATGTGGTGTATTATGTTGCTTATTTTCTTGCCCTTGCATAATCTTTTTCTTATCTATGTTGAACCACCCTTGCATTCCTGTTACGAATCCCACTTGGTCATGATTAATTACTTTTTTGCTGTGCTATTGGAATCTGTTGACTAGGATTTTGTTAGGGATTTTTGCATCTATGTTCATGAGAGATATTGGTTGATAGTTTTTATTTTTTTATAATATCTTTGCCTGATTTTGAAATTAGAGTTATAATTGCTTCCTAGAATGACTCTGGGAGTGTTCCTTCTATATCTTTTATAAATATATATAATTTATATATTTATAATTAATATCTATGTATGTATATATATATATGTATGTATGTGTGTAATATAAAATTAAGTAGAATTAATGATAGATCCTCTTAGATCATCTCTAAATGTTTGATAAAATTAATCCATAAAGCTATCTGGTCTAAGACTTTTTTTTGTGGGACAGTCTTTTCATGACCTGCTCAATTTCTTCTTTTGTGATGAGTCTGTTCAAGTGTTCTACATGTCTATGTCAATCTACGTAGGGTGTGAGTTTTAAGGAATTTGTCCATTTCTTCTAGGTTTTCAAATTTATCAGCATATAGTTTTTCATAATATTCTGATATTATAGATTTCATTTCCCTGATTCTATTGTGATGTCACTTCTATCATTCCTTAATTGAGTTATTAGTGTCTTCTCTTTCTTTTTCATTTGTTAATTTGCCAATAGCTTGTCAAATTTTTGGATCCTTTTGAAAAGGATCTGGTTTTGTTGATGATTCTAATTGTTTTCCTGTTTTCTAGCTCATTGAGTTCAGCTCTTGTTCTGACCATTTCCTTTCTTCTAGAGGCTAAGTGGTTAGATTTTGTTGTTTTTCTATTTGATGGATGTTACACTATATGATTGAGTTAGAACATTAATTTTACTTCTTTCTTCCTTTTTGATGTCTTTGCCTAATGCTATGAATTGTGTCCTGAGGACTGCCTTAGCTGCATCCCAGAAGTTTTGGTATGTTATATTTTCATTAGCATTTATTTTGAGGAATTTTTTTTATTTCATTCTTTACTTCTTGTATAACTCAATCATGTTCTAGCAGGGTATTATTTAGCTTCAACATAGGTGGTTTTATAAGTTTTAACCTCTTGTCACTAATTTCTATTTTTGTGGCATTTTGGTATGAGAGAATACTTCTAATTATTTCTTTGTTTTCAATTTGTTGAGGTTTGCTTTGTGTCCTAATACATAATCAATCTTGGAGAAGACACCATGTGCACTTGAAAAGAAAGTAAATTACCTTTTAGTTTGGTGCAGTACCTTCAAGAGTACTCTACAAGGTCCAGTTGGTTCATTGCATGTCTTAGATTTTCTAGATCTTTGTTAAGGTTCTGATGAATTGATGTATCTTTTCATTGAGAGTGGTGCTACTACTATTGTGGTGCTATTTCTTTTTTCAGTTATTTTAACCATTGTCTTACATCTTTTGCTGGTCTATCATTTGGTGTATATATGTTGACCATGGTTATGTCTTCTTTATCCATTGTGCCTTTCCTTATCTTTTATGGTGGTTTTCAATCTGAAATCTATTTTATCAGAGACTAGTATTGCCAATTCTTTTCTTTTTTTTTGTGGACGACATTTGCTTGGTATATGGCATTTTCCCCCCCTCACTTTTGATTTTGAGTCTATCTTTTATTCTCATTTCTTAGATATGTCTCTTGTAGGGAACATATTGATTGGCTTAGGTATCCTTGCTGGGTTTTTTAATTATTCATTATGCTGCTCTTTTTCTATTAATTGGTGCACTTAGTCCATTTACATTAAATGTGATTATTGGCAGAATAGGATTTGTCACTGAAATTTTGCTGTGCTTCTTTGTGTACTGTTTCTGGTAAATATGGTCCATCCATTTATCTTTGGTGTCTCTGCATGAAGGGTTTCCTTTAAATTTCTTGAAGGGTTAGCCTTGTTTTCACAAACTCTTTATGTTTCTTCTTTTCTACAAAGGACTTAATTTCTCCTTTACATTTAATGAACAACTTTTCTGGGTAGAGGATGTTCGGTTGGCAATTGCTATCATTCAACTTTCTGTATATGTCATCCCATTGTCTTTTTGCTTGTATGGTTTCTGCTGAGAAATGAAACTTAATCTAATTGTTTCTCCTTTGTAAGTGACCCTTTGTTTTTCTCACACTGTTTTTAGTAGTACAGAACAATAGCATTGATTTCACATGTAAGCAAGATTCTACTGAAGATTATCCAAAAACGACTGGAACAGTACATCAGCAGAGAACTGCCAGAAGTCCAGGCTGGGTTTAGAAGGGGTCGTGGTAC
>NW_006399781.1:13394625-13403965 GCF_000299155.1 Elephantulus edwardii
GTCTTTGCTCTTCAGTGCTCTTGAGAGGTCCCTCACAGCTGACTTTCGCAATACAATCCATTTCTTGATTTCCTGGCTGCTGATACCAAGAGTGTTGACTGTGGGCCCTTTCAGATCCCTGTCAGATCTTTCTCATTTTCTTTATCCACTCCTCCCTCCATTCATCAAATTGTGCAACCCTATGATTTTTCCCTTACTGATCCTCACCCCTTGTTCCCACCCTCCCCCCTTAGATCCTCTCATACATATTTTACTAGTTATTTGCTGAGCTTCTTGAATGAGGAATTCTCCATTCTTCATAATACTTGGGAAATTTTCTTCTGGTACTTATTCCACAATTTTCTCAGTGATTTTCCTCTCTCATATTCTGAAATCTCAATAATACTTATATTGTTATTTTGGTGTCATCCCATGTAATTCTAATGTTTCCTCATTTTCTTTATGTTTTATCTTTAATTTTTCTTCTAGTATGTTTCCATTAAGGGTCTCGTCTTCCAGCTCATTGACTCTCTGCTCCATCTCTTTTGTTCTACTTTTTGTATGTTGGACCATTTTGCCATTTCTTTTTTTCTTTTGTTTTGTTTTTAATTTATTATTAATTTCAATGAAAATGTACAGAGACTTTGGGTTTCCATTTATGCATTGTTGCACTTTTCTCCCCTTTTTCATTTCCTTTTAAATTTTTTTAAAAAATTGTAATTATTTTGTGTGTGTACCTTTGAATTGGATCTGACTGGTACAGGAGGAAATTGTCCCTCCTTCTCTAGCAGAGCATCTGATGGATTTGAACCATGTACCTCTGGGATTGCAGTGCAGTTTCTTGCCACTAGACCACCAGAGCTCACTGTAATTTCTTCATATTCTGGATTTCATTTTCATGCATTTCTGTTATTTCCAGAACTGTGTTGCCTTCTCTGTTTTCTAATGATTTTTTAAAAGTTGTTTTCTCTCTTTATCTATAGTTTCCATTCTTTCTTCAATCTTCTTTATTTTCTACCAGAGTTATTCAAGTTTCTCCTCATTAATATATTTCTTCTAGTTCCCTGTCTCTGGAGTATTCAGTTTCTTAATGGCTTCCACTGTTTCTTCTGTTACTATTCAAATAACTCCACATCAATATATTTCTTTTGGTTCTCTGCCTCTAGAATATTTCATTTATTTCTGGCTACCATTATTTCTTCCATAATTTGGACCTTCTTCCATAGCTATTCAAATGCCTCCATATCAATATGTGTCTTCTACTTTCCTGACTCTGGGGTATTCATTGGGTCTGCAACATGCTATGCATCTTTTTGGAGAAGGCTTAATTTGCTTTTTCACAGTGTTTGAAGCTGTCTGATGCTTTCTTAATATTATGCAACTTTTTTTTTTCTTGGTAAAGTTATACCATTTTTTTATGTCGAGTAAGTGGTTGTTATCTTTATGATGTTATTGATTAGTTATCAGCTTAAAATGATCAGTCTGTGGGGTAGGCCTCCCACTATAATGGAAATCCTTTCTAGGAAAATTTGCCTTTCCTAAAGTCCTTCAGGTTCTCTCTGCTCTTCAGCACTGCCTTGAAAGAATCTCGCATTATTGTAGTCCTTCCTCCCAATCCATATTGTCCTCCTTTGTTTGTGGTGTGGCAGAATGGTGTGATGCCGCATGCTCTACTGAAGGAGTTTCTGTCCAATGGGATTTTAAGTCAGCTGTTTTTCTAGCAATTCAGCATACCAGCTGAGAAAAATGAATGATTCTCCTACTTGTAGCTCCCTGTTCTAAATTCTATAGTCTTGAAGTTATCAACTTTTCACCTTGTTTGAATCCATAATCAACAATGAGCAGACATATTTCATTGTTGGTAAATCTGTTGCCAAGGACCCTTCCAAAGTTTTAAGAAGAAATTATGCCAGCTAAAAGACTAAAGTGCACCTGATTTAAACCACAATCTTTTCAATTACTTGCTATGTATCTATAAGTTGTACAATTGATAAGGATGACAGAAGAAGAATCTATGCCTTTGAGTTCTTATGTTAGAAAAAAGTACTGACTATCCCATGGCTGCCAAATGAACAAAAATCAATCAATCAATCAATCAATCAATCAATCAATAAAGTCATGCAAAAAGTTCCACCCGAGTAT
This sequence comes from Elephantulus edwardii, assembly GCF_000299155.1. Lineage (NCBI taxonomy): Eukaryota > Metazoa > Chordata > Mammalia > Macroscelidea > Macroscelididae > Elephantulus > Elephantulus edwardii. The sequence continues at coordinate 13,396,747 of NW_006399781.1, forward strand.
TTCTTAAAGGCAAAGATGATGGTCAAACTTGGTCTCACATACTTTCAGAATATTATTATAAGAAAACAGTCCTTGGAAAAGGCATCATACTTTGAAAGGTGGAGTCAGAAAAAGAGAGGATGAACTCCAATAAAATAGATTGACATAGTGACTTTAACAATTAACTCAAATATGTCAGAGAACCAAAACCATGGTGGACAGTGTTGGCTGGAGCTTCCCAACTAAATCAAGCCGGGAAGCAGGAGCAGCATCCACTTCCAAAATGGCTTGCTTCCGAAAACTCTATGTACGAACAGTGCTCAGGCTGTTCGTTCATATGGTCACTATGAGTCGTCTACGACTCGACGACATTAAACAACAATAACAACAATGTCAGAGATGATGAGGATGACTCATCATCATAGGGTAACTTTCAGAGCCATTGTTCATAGAGTTGCTGTAAGCCCTAGGAGATTCAATGGCACTAATAACAACTAAAAGTATAGAATTAATGTATGAAAGAAGATAATCTTTGTGACTTTGGATTGGGTAATGTTTTGATGTGACACCAAAGGTGGTGATGTTGTCATTATGTGCTGTTGAGTTGCCTGCAACTCATTAGCAACCTTAAGTACAACTCTGAAGCCTACCCTGTCCTGAGCCAGTCTCACTAAATCCAACACACTTAATTCCATTGCCCCAGTTACCATAGCAATCCATCTCATCCAGAGTCATCTCCTCCTGTGCTGTCCCTCTACCCTTCTGAACATCATATACTTCTCCAAGGACTGGTCCCTCCGGTCCTTGTTCCCAAAGAATGTAAGATGGAGCTTCAAAATCCTACCCTCCAAGGAGAAACTTGGTTTCACCATCTCTAAGACAGACCTATTTGTTTTTTTGGCAGTCCATTGTATGTTCAAGGCTCTTAGTACCACAACTCAAAGACATCACTTCTGTTTATGTTATCCTTCTTCATTGTTCAGCTCTCTGATACATGACAAGTGATTGTGAAGACCATGGTCTGGATCAAGTGCACCTTAGTCTCTAGACAGATATTTTTGCTTCTCAGTAGTCTGGAAAGGTCCCTAACAGCAGATATACCTAATACAATTCATCTTTTGATTTGCTGACTGCTGGTGCAAATAGTGTTGACTGTGGAGACAAGCAAGCTATAACTTCTAACAGTCTCAATCTCTTCTCCATCCATCATGGTGCTGCCAATTGGCTCAGTGATGAGAGTCTTTGTCTTGATATTGAGCTTCAAGCTATATTGAAGACTGCAGTCCTTGGCCTCTGCAGGAAGCCCTTAATGTCCACCTCAGTTTCAGCAAGTGACAAAAGAAAGAAATAATTATATTGTCATTAATAAAAATTTAAAAAGCATTTATGCTTCACAGATCACTATTAAGAAAATTAGAGAAATATTATTGTCAAAGAGACAGAAGAATATTAGAGAGCTCAAGGGGGGAAATCATAACATTTCAAAATATGAAATATATTATTCTAGTACATGATTTTGGCAACTAATAACCAGGTGAAATACTTGCCATTTGATGGTATTGAAAAACATTGAAATGAATGTGATTCGACGGCATTGGGAAGCCATTGAAAAGCAAAAATATATTTCATATGTAGGCAAAAGAGAAAAGGATATAGAATCTTGAAATATTAATTGCTTCTACAAAAACAACTATATGCATATTTGGCTTCAATTTTTTCTTTAAAAAATGAAAGAGCAGCTCCACAATGAGAGGATATATTTTAAAATCATATATCTGACATTCAAACATTCCGATTGGCTCTCACCAGACAAAAAGCACCTATCTAAGGGCATTTTGTTGTTTCCTCAGTCTCCAACTGAATTTAAATCCAAGGCATGGTTTAAACTCCATGAGCTCCTTCATTCCACATTTCTTCCTAATCAAATATTCCCACTGGTGACAAGGAATTTGTATCTAGAATATGCAACTATTTTTACAATGCAATTGTTAAACACAAATGAACAAATTTAAGAAAGAGCAAAGAAATGAAATAAAATATTTCTCTAAAGAAAACAAGTATATGACCAATAAACATTTGAAAAGTTGTTCAACATCATTAGCCATCAGGGAAATGCATATCAAAATAACAATTAAATTCGTATAAGGGTATCTTAGAATAGAGTCTCTGACACTGTTGATGTCAAAAGCAAATTCTGACTCAGTTGTGGGGGTATAAACAAGAATACTGAGATATCACTCCATACCTCCTACTAGGGCTATAATGAAAAACACAGATAACAACAAATGATTAGAAATTAGGACATTCATATACTTTAGTGGTAATGTGAAATGGTGCACACACTTTGGGAAATTCTTCAAAAGATTAAACAGAACTGTAATATGGCCGAGTAATTTCCTTTCTAAAGAAATGAAAACATATGTCCAAAAATAAACTTGTGGTTATGGCAGCATGCTTAAAAATAGGCAAATTAAGTAAACAATCTAAATATTCATCAACTGACAAATATTTAAACTAAAGATGATTAATCCAAACAATGGAGTAATATTTTATTACTTGACCATCAAAAAGATAAAGTATGGATACATGCTACAAAATGAATGGGCTTTATAGGTACAGTGCTAAATGGAAACAAAACAAACCCCAAGAATAAGAGGCCACATATTGTGAGATTCCAGTCATATGATATCGTCAATACAAACAAATGAGTAGTGCTAGAAATCAGATTGGTGATCATCAAGAGTTAAGAGGAAGAGAGAATGTGATTTGGCAGCTAGAAACTACCGGATTTCTTATCAGCATGCTGACATACTTCTAAAGTTTCATAATGGAGATGGTTGTGCAACTCTGTGTATGCATAAAATCTACTGAATAGTAAGCTTTGAAAACATGAATTTTTTTGGTCTCAAAAAATTGTTATTTTTTAAGTTAAAAAAGGAATAGAAAAATAAATCATATCAACCCTAAGGAAAAAGAAATTGGAGTAACCATATTCATTTCAGACAAGTCAGACTTTAAAACAAGGGAAATTATCCAGATAAGTAGGAGTATTATTCAGATCAGGAGTAGTACATAACAATAAAGGTGTCAATTTTCCAAGAAGACATAGCAATTCTAGGCATATACTGTGCCTAAGAGTGCCAAAATAAATAACAACAACAACAAAATCTATGAACTCTGTGAAAATAAAAGTAATGTAGGATAAGGAATGATCAGCACAGTATCACCACCAAAAAAAGATCAAACAAAACCAAACAAAGAGAAGTATAGAAAATTCAATGAAAATCAGAATTGTACATACAAAAATGGAAAAGTTTTAATATATCCTGGGTATAAAATTAACACTATAGAACAAAAAATATATAAATAGCCGAATCAAAAGTCAATTATTTTTGTAAATTTCCATAAAATCATGACATGAAACAAAATTGCTTTTAAAAATGATGAATTGAAATGGGGTGGGGGGAAATAAGTATTGCAATTGTGAGCTACAACATCCCATGGCCAATAATGACTAAGTTGAGTAAGGTAGAAAATTTTGAGAATATTTATGACCTAAACAACACCCTCAATCAATTTAATGTAATTGACATTTATAGAATATTTCATCTGTTCCCATTCCAGAGAAAGGTGATCCAACAGACTGTGAAAACTATAGAACAATATCATTGATTTCATATGCAAGCAAGATTCTGCTGAAGATTATCCAAAAATGACTGGAATAGCACATCAGCAGAGAACTGTCAGAAGTCCAGGCTGGGTTTAGAAGGGGTTGTGGTACTAAGGATATGGTAGCTAATGTCAGATGGATATTGGCTGAAAGCAGGGAGTACCAGAGGAATGTCTATCTGTGCTTCATTGACTATGCAAAGGCGTTTGACTGCATGGATCATAACAAACTGTGGCTGACTCTGAGAAGAATGGGAATTCCAGAACACTTGATTGTACTAATATGAAACTTATACTTGGACCAAGAGGCAGTCGTCAGGACAGAGCAGGGAAACACTGCATGGTTCAAAATTGGGAAGGGCGTATGCCAGGGATGTGTACTGTCTCCATAAATTTCAACCTGTAGGCAGAACAGATCATCCGGGAGGCTGGGCTCTATGAGGAGAAATGAGGCATCAGGATTAGTGGAAGATCTATCAATAATCTGCATTATGCAGATGACACAACCCTGCTTGCTGAAACTGAGGAGGACCTGAAGCGCTTGCTGCAGAGGGTCAAGGACTGCAGCCTTCAATATGGATTGAGGCTCAGTGTCAAGAAGACAAAGATTCTCACCACTGGACCAATTGGCAGCCTCAGGATGGATGGTGAAGAGACTGAGATTGTTCACAGCTTTAGTCTGCTTGGCTCCACAATCAACACTGTGGCACCAGCAGCCAGGAAATTAAAAGATGCATTGCGATGGGGAAGTCTGTTGTTAGGGACCACTCTAAAGTACTCAAGAGCAATGGTGTGTCTCTGGAGACTAAGGTGCATCTGGTACAGGCCATGGTCTTTGCAATCACTTGTTATGCGACAGAGAGCTGGACAATGACCAGGGAGGACAGAAGGAGAATTGATGTTTTTGAACTTTGGTGTTGGAGAAGAGTGCTGAGAGTGCCATGTACTGCGAAGAAAACAAACAGATTCATCTTGGAGAGGGTTAAAACGGGCTGCTCCTTGGAGGCAAGGATTCTGAGACTTTGTCTGACATATTTGGTCATGTTGTAAGGAGAGACCGGTCCTTGGAGAGGGTCATCATGCTTGGGAGGGTGGAGGGCAGGCGCAGAAGGCGAAGGCCCTCTGGGAGATGGATTGATTCAGTGACTGGGACAAGTGGGATGAGTGTGTCGAAGACAATGAGATGGCACAGGACAGAGCAGAGTTTAGAGCTGTTGTACATAGGGTCACTATGAGTTGCAAGCAACCCGATGGCACATAACAACAACAACAACAACAGAAGTAAGGGAATACAGATTCATCTCAAATGCTAGAAGATACACCATCATTTAGTTACAATGATACTGACATTGCTTCATGAAACTTTAAGTGTAGACAACACTTTACATTTCTATTGCTAATGTTAGTTGCCTTTGAGATAACTACAACTCATAGCAACCCTATGAACAACAGATCTGAACCTTTCCCTAATCCTATGCTGTCCTTTGATCTCTATCATGCTTATTGTGGTAACCACTATACCAATCCTTCTTCTTAAGGGTCTTCTCCTTTGCTGACTCTACATTTCCCAGAATGATGTTTCTCCAAAGACTGATTCCTCCTAAAAATATTACCAAAGTGAGACAAGGTTTCCCAATCATTGCTTCCAGAGAACAATCTGGTTGTATTTTCTTCAAGAAGGACTTGTCTGTAGGATATTTTCTTAGCTATTTGAAAGCCAGAAGTTACAGCTGAAGCTTTCAAAGAAATTTCTTTAAGATTATGAATTTAATTTTTCAAAAAGTTGTGACAATTTCTAGAACTTGTACTGGCTTTGGTCTAACAGCATTGTCATTGTATTAGAAGGGTGAGAAAGTTAATTTGGAGATGGCAGCAAGTGAAGATGGTCTGTACCTGAGTCTGTTTGCTGTTGTTTGCCTCTCTCAGGATTAGCCTGACAGAAGGTAGTATGGAAAAGTGTTCCACTGAATGGAAAATCCTAAGATTCAGTAAGGAAAACTTAATGCTCACAGTCTTGTGTAGATGAAGTTACAATGACTCCTGAATTATTCTTAATTCTCACTCCACTGCCATTGAAGGTGTGAAAATATGTCCCTAGGTATACACACCACAAGGTTATTTTAAGGAAATTTGTATCTTAATTGCATGTTTAACTAAAAAGATCATTGATATGAGGCCAATATTCCTCACCTTGTTACTATGAGGATTATAAAAAAATGTATAGGAAAAAGTTTCACAAACTTTAAAACCCTGTATAAGTATACTTTATAAATGTAAAAATTCTTACCACTGGTGGGAAAAGCATGCTTTGTTGGCATGTAAAATTGATTCTATCCCTTGCTGGCAGTATTACCCTAAAGAAGGTGTTTAGCGTATCTGAAAATTTTAGTTTCTTCATCTATAATATGAATCATTACTAAGATGGTGTGTATATTAGATGAAGAAGCATATAAAATTATACTGGAAGATACAAATCACTTTAATACATAACTATTAAGAATCTGCACATAACTACACCTTTGCTACCTTGTTGGAATGAATATAATTTGTTGTGCTGTCGAGTCACTTGTGACTCATAGCGACCCTATGTACAACAGCCCTAAACCCTGCTGTATCCTGTGCTAATCACACTGCCTCCAACATATCCATTCCAATTAACCCAGTCACTGAATCAATTCACCTCAAGGAGGGCCTTCCCCTCCTGTGCTGTCCCTCCACCCTCCCAAGCATGATGTTCCTCCCCAAGGAAGGGTCCCTCCTTACAATATGTCCAAAGTATGTCAGACGAAGCCCCAGAATCCTTGCCTCCAAGGAGCAGGCCGCTTTAACCCTCTCCAGGATGATTCTGTTTGTTTTCTTAGCAGTTCATGCTACCCTCAATACTCTTCTCCAGCACCACAGCTAAAAGGCATCAATTCTCCTTCTATCCTCCCTAGTCATTGTCCAACTCTCTGACTAATAGCAAGTGATTACAAAGACCATGGCCTGCATCACCTCATTTTCCAGAGAGACACCATTGCTCTTCAATACTTTGGAGAGGTCCCTAACAGCAGACTTTCCCATGGCAAAATGTTTCTTAATTACCTGGCTGCTGGTGCCAAGAGTTTTGATTGTGAAGCCAAGCAAACTAAAGCTGTGGACAATCTCAATCTCTTCACCATGCATCCTGATGCTGCCAATTTGTCCAGTGGTGAGAATCATTGTCTTCTTGATATTGAGCCTCAATCCATATTGAAAGCTGCAGTCCTTGACCCTCTGCAGCAAGCACTTCAGGTCCTCCTCAGTTTCAGCAAGCAGGGTTGTTTCATCTATATAAAGCAGACACCACATTTCTCCTCCTAGAGCCTAGCTTCCCGGATAATCTGTTCTGCATACAGGTTAAAAAAAGTATGGAAATAGTACACATCCCTGATGTACACCCTTCCCAATTTAGAACCATGCACTGTTTCCTTGCTCTGTCCTGATGACTGCCTCTTGGTCCAAGTATAGGTTTCACATTAGCATGATCAGGTGTTCTGGGATTCCCATTCTTCTCAGTCAGCCACAGTTTGTTATGATCCACACAGTCAAA
>NW_006399781.1:13404259-13417080 GCF_000299155.1 Elephantulus edwardii
ATTTCTTGGCACAACTTGGTGAGCACATCCAGGGCAGCATCCATTAGCTGAAATACATCAATTGGTATACCATCTATTCCTGGGGCCCCAATTTTTGCTCTTTCCTTCAAAGCAGCTTGAACTTCTTCCTTCATCACCATAGGCTCTTGCCCATATGTTATTTCATGAAATTCTTCTGTGTCTGCTAATTCCTTCTGGTACAATGACTCTGTATATTCTTTCCATCTTCTTTTAATACTTCCTGGATCATTCACTATTCTTCTTAAAGCATCCTTGATTACAGCAACTCACAATAATCCTTGTAAAATGTTTTGGGTAAAAAACATGAGGTTCATAGATGTTTGATAAAATCAGAGATATAGAGAGGCAAAGCTAAGACTAGAACCAGATAATCTGGTGTGGGCACACACACATGCATACATATTGTTATTATCGTTAAGGGCCATCAAGTCAACTACGACATATAACAACCCTATAAGCAGTTAATTTGAATCCTGCTCTATCCTGCAGCTCTGATATATTCAAATACATTGTAGTAGTGACTGTGTACATCAATCTTGTTGAGGATCTTCCTCTATTTCTCTGACCATCCACCTTTCCTAACATATAATTTTTCCGAAGACTGAGCTCTCCTGATAACATGCTCAAAATACGTGAGATGAAGTTGCATTATCCTTGATTCTAAAGATGGCCCTAATTGCAAATCTTCCAAGACTGACTTGTTTATTCTTTTGGTAGTCCATAGTTAGCAATTCATCTGTCATCTTTATTCATTGTCCAAATTTCAGATGCCCAAGAAGCCATTGAAAATCCATGGCTTCTATGAGGCACACTTTAGTATTTAAATGATATCATTGCTTGTTAGCACTTTGAAGAGATCCTTGATAACAGATGTTCCCAATGCAGCGTTTCTTTCGCTTTTTTTGACTGCTGTTATTATTCTTGTGAATCCAAATAAAATAAAATCATTGACAACTTCAATGTTTACCTAACATAATATTGCTTAGTGGACTAGTAGTGAGGGTATTTCTTTTCTTTATATTGAAATATAATCCATATTGGATGATCTTCTGCAGCAAGTGGATAGTTTCATTCACTTTCAGAAAGGTTGTGTCATCTGTCTAATAAAGATTGTTGATGAGTCTTCTTCCAATCTTGATGCCACATTCTTCTCCACAAAGCCCAGCTTTTAAAATTATTTTCTTAGCATACAGATTGAATAAGTATGGTGGTGGTGGTTGTTTTGTTGTTATTTGCCATTGAGTAGCCTATGACTCATAGCAACCCTATGTACAACAGCCCTAAATCCGGCTCTATCCAATGACAATCTTATTGATTCTGACACACCCACCTCCGTTACCACAGTCACTGAATCAATCCATCTCATTGAGGGTCTTCCTCTACTGCACTGTCCCTCCACCTTCCCAGGCATGATATCCCTCTCCCAGGACTGGCCCTTCCTTGCAATACATCCAAAGTAGGTCAGATGAAGCTTTAGAATCCTTGCCTCCAAGGAGTAGCCTGGTTTCACCCTCCCTAGCAGTCCATGGTATATTCAATACTCTTCTCCAGCACCATAACTCAGAGACATCAGTTCTCCTTCTATTATCCCTAGTCATTGTCCATCTCTCTAATGTATAACAAGTGATTTCAAAGACCATGGCCTGTATCAGGCACACATTAATCTCCACACTGACATCATTGCTCTTCAGTACTTTGGAGAGGTCTCTGACAGAAGCCTTTCCCAATGTAATTAATCTTTTCATTTTCTGGCTGCTGGTTCCAAGAGTGTTGATTGTGGAGCCAAGCAAACTAAAGCTGTGAACAATCTCAGTCTCTTCACCATCCATCCTGATGCTGCCATTTGGTCCAGTGGTGAGAATCTTTGTTTTCTTGATATTGAGCCTCAATCCATATTGAAGGTTGCAGTCCTTGACCTTCTGCAGCAAGCTCTTCAGGTCCTCCTCAGTTTTATCAAGCAGGTTTGTGAATAAGTGTGGAGAAAAGATATAATCCTAATGCATACTTTCCTTGATTTTTAACCATAAAATGTTTCTTCGCTCTGTTGTATAACAGTTTCCTGGTCTCAGTAAAGGTTTTTGTGAGCACAATTAAGGGTTTTGAGTTTCCCTGTCTTCTTGATGTTAGCCATAATTTGTTATGATCCACACAGTCAAATGCCTTTTCTTAGTCAATAGAACATAAGTAACCATCATTCTGGAGTTCTTTACTCTCAGTCAAGATTTATCTGATATCAGTATTTCACTTTCCATGCTTTCTTCTGAATTCAGCTTGAATTTCAGGAGGTTCTCTGTCAAAGTACTGTGTCAGCTATTTTTAAATAATCTTTAGTGTGAAGACTGATGTGTGAAGTGGTCAGATTCTGTAAGGTGGGATGTCTTGTTTTGGGTGAGGGTTGGGTGTGGACTATTTGTTTTTTATTTTGTTCACAATTGTGTGTGAGCTGATTGGATTAGCTAACAATGAGCTGTGGGTGGGAAGCTGCTTGTTTAAAGTAAACAGGACCTGGTGGAATGCCTTGATATTTCAAAGTTGGTTGGGCCCTTTGTCCTGTGGCCCTCAGGCTTGGTGTTAATTGCATTTGGGACTAACATTCTTCTAAGTGGTACAGCACTGGTCTGTCAATTTGCTGTACCAAGGTAGCTTGGGGTTTCTGTTATGCTGAACACTGTGCCACTGGTGTGTCAAATGCTATAATGGTTACCCATAGCGGACAGTGTTTGGTGAAGCTCCTAGATTAGATGTGTACCATCAAGTTGTAACTGATCTACAGCTGACCCTCCAGCAAATTTTCAGAGGCATTTAATCACATGGGAGGAGATTGCCCATTCTTCTCCCTCAGAGAAGCTGGTGGATTCAAACCATGTGCCTTAGGGATTGACATCCACTTCCTAAACAACATGCTCCTGGAAACTCTATGAACTTTAATAGATGATGATAGTTATAGAAAGGGGTCAGGCCTTTTGTTCATAGGGTCTCTATAAGTGGTGCTCAACTCAGTGAAAACCAACAACAATAACAATGCTGCCTTTATCATAGAAAAGAGTTTACTATCTAAAAATATTAAGACATTTCTTCAGAGAAAGAGAGAGTAAAAAAATAGAGAATATCCAAAAAGGATCATCCCAAATTTGGCACTCAGAATCTTAAACTTCTTGACTCACTAACCCACTTCCAGATTTATACATGACATTGTGGTTTCATAACAAAATCAAGTGAGTGGATAAAATATAGTTGTCTTGTTTTCTTGTACCTTTTTTACACTGACTACTTGTTTCAGGTTTTATGTTCCAAGTCATCTGGATATAAGATGCCTTTCTTTTAACCTTTAGGTCAAACTCATTTGATGCACTGATAAGAAATATTGACTGCTTTCCACACATTCCCTGCTTAGAATGCTCTTTACTTTCTCAACTCGTGTTAAGAATGAATGGAAGTCCAAAATCTCTGTAGATGTTCATTGAAATAAATTTTTTAAAAAATTTTACCATAAACTTTATTCTTCCTGGATTTTTATAGTGATGCAGAAGCTGGCTAACTCTTAAAATAAAAGCCCTTTTCCTTAAAAAAAAAAAATCTATCAATTTGTTACTCTTCAAGTTCTGTCTCCTTCAAGCAGACTCCTAATCACTCAAATGAGAATTATTTCCTTTTCCAGTCTCCTGTAGTACTTTGGTCTAAATCTATTAAAGTATTTAACATAAAGTGCCAGCAGACTTGAACATCTCGATGACTGAGTCTTTTTGATTCAGTGTTGTAATATATAATATCAACTATTTTTTTTCCTGTTTCTTCCTCCCTTTTATTCATTCATTCATCTTATCTTTTTTGTCTAGGTATAATTCACCCTCAAATGTGTGTGTGTGCACTTGGGTTTCTGAGTACAGAAGAATAAAAGAATTAAATAAAGTTGAAGTTTACAGAGTTTCATAACCAATTTGAGGCATTATTTTCTAAGATATTTTTATTGTTTATCTTTACAAAGTAAAGCTCATTTTACTTAGCGTCATAATAGGTAGTGTCTAGGACTACTATAACTGAGATAATGAAGTAGATAGCTTTGACAAACATATATTTGTTCTCTCACAGTTTAAGAGACTTTAAGTCCAAACTTAAGGTGCTAGCACTAGAAAAAAAGCATTTTCTGTCAATTTTGGAAAAATGTGTTTGTTTCCTTCAACATCCACAGCCTCCACATCACTTGAAGGTCATCATATATTTTGGCCTTTCTCGATGGTGAGGAATTTCTCAATACAAAGACCTCGGATCCAAAGAACACGCTTCCTTCTTGGCGAGGTTGAAGTCTCCTTCCCTAATCACTTTTTATCTTGTAAGATTACATCAGGTCAGGTATGTGATAGAATTAAAGGTGTTGCTGTCTGTCCTTAATACCATTATAACTAATGGGTTATAAGGTACCAATACAATACTTTTATTATAAATTATAAATTATATTTATAAATTTATATAACATCATAAATATATATTTTGCAAGGACATAATTCAATTCATGATAATAGGCAAGTAGGATTGTGCTTATTCTAAAACAAAGGAAGGGAACTTAGATTTGTCAAAGGTAGTAATATCAGGTTTTATATGTAGCTGTTGGAAATAGGAAATGTCTGAGAAGAGTAGATAACAAGAATGTGCCTTGTAAAAACTTGCTAATAATGATAAACATCTGAACAGCCAAATACAACTGTAAAGATTTTGTTTTCCATATATTGATATTTCACAGAGATGAAATTGTGTCGGTATGAAGCAGTCCCGGGCAGTAGAGAACATTGCACTCCAATAAAGTGAGCCTTTAAGTTCATCTGTCAAAATAACCAAGTTAATGAAACTCAATGTTACTCAGTAGTGCAGTTGCAGATTCAACTTAATAATGCACAGTGCCTGGAAAATTGCAAAAAACCAACATAAGAGGGATTATTTCTTCATTTTTTCTGTACTCCATATCTTTCCAAATATAATCTCATAATGTATATTTCTTTCTCTGTCCTTAAGTGCCCTAATTTCACTGTTGCCTTCAGTGAACTGTAATATCTTTTGTTCTTCTATAATGTTTCTTCATTACTGAACTTTACAGTAATTCCTATTTCCCCAGAATTTAATTCATTTGGTGAAAAGATTGAGAGATAACTTGTAGAAGATCTTGGGTTCTGAGTATGACTATCTCAGACCATTGTAAATAGTACAGGTATCATCAACAGAAATAACTGATGCCTACCACAGGGATGGTAAAGAGATTGAGATTGCTAACAGCTTTAGTTTGCTTGGGTCCACTATCATTATTCTTGGTACTAACAGACAGGAAATCAAGAGATGAATTGCACTGGGAAAGCCAGCTGTCAGGGACTTCTCCAGAGTGCTAAAGAACAACGACGTCTATCTGGAGACGAAGGTGTGCCTGATCCAGGTCATAGTCTTCATAATTGCTTGCTATGCATCAGCGAGCTGGACAATGACTAGGGATGATAGATGGAGAATTGATGCCTTTGAGCTATGGTGCTGGAGAAGGATGTTGAATATACCATGGACTGCCAGGAGAACAAATGGTTTCATTCTAGAGAGGGTACAGCCAGTCTGTTTCTTGAAAGTAAGGATTATGAGGCTTCTTCTGACATACTTTAGACATTTCGCAAGGAGGGACCAGATCTTGGAATGGGACATGATGTGTGGAAGAGTAGAGGGATGAAGAAAGAGAGGGAGACCATTGATACAGTGACTGGGGTAATGAGGGTAGGTGTATCAGAGACAGTAAAGTTGGCACAGGATAGAGCAGGTTTCAGGGCTGTTGTACACAGGTTCACTATGAGTTGCAAGTGACTCAATGGCACATAACAACAACAGCCACAGGGACATCATGCTTGGAAATACGGAAGGTCAGTGAAGGGGAGGAAGACCCCCAGAGAAATGAATTGACATGTTGATATCAACAATGGGTTCAAGTGTGTCAGAGATGATGAGGATGCCCCAGGCTAGAACAGGGTTCAGACTGACTGTTTATAGGGTCACCATGACTGAGCTCTGGTGGCCTAGTGGCAAGAAGCTGTGCTGCAATCCCAAAGGCACACAGTTCGAGGCCACCAGCCGTTCCATGGGAGGGTGGACAATCTCATCCCGTGCAATTAACTGCCTCTGAAAACCTGCTGGAGGGTCAGCTATGGGTCAGTTCCAACTCTATGGTACACAACAGGGTCATTATGAGTCATACTCCACAGCACTTAACAACAAAAAGAGGCACAAGGAAAACAAAAGAAATATAATTTTTTGTTACATTAACATTATTCTTCCCAAATGAGTCTATTTTTTAATTATATACAAAAGCACTCATCAATAAATGAAAAATGCTTCAAATATGCAGTCAGTCTAAGTTTTAATGTTCATAGATGTACATTCCAATATGTCTTACTAGATGTGACTAGCTAAATTTGAACTGTTTCCCAAGAGTCCTTACTCGGTATGAGATTCAGGTTGGGATTGATCATAAGAAACACTTACAAGATATATAGGAGTCGAAAGTTGAGCAGAGACTTTCTTTCTCTGAAGGTTGTTGCAGCATGTCAAGCATCCCTTGAATTTGTACACGTAGGTATAGATCTACTGACTTAGCTTTTAAGTCTTATTCAGCATTTGGGACTTCAGCATCCCAGTTGTGATGTGCACGTATCCTCAGATTTTGATAAGATGGTAACCTTCAACAACTAAATTCTATCAAACCTCCTTTTCTAATAGAAGCAGACCTCTTATCTTTGCCTGAGGAGGTAAGCCTTCTCTTTCATGGAGAAATTGCAGTCCACTCATCCATAGTGGTTGCCTTTCAAGATCTACTCCCACAGTCTCTTCCTAGACCTATGACCAGGCTCAAATATTAACAATTCCACAGTAATAACGTACACTGAAGACTTGTATGATTTGCTAATACGTGTTGGCAGAAACTGGGAGATAGGTATAGAGATAGATACTCAAGATTTTATGTTAAGGTGGAAAAGATATAATGTTAGATTGAGTTGTTTTGTATGGCACGTGGCCCAGGTACCCATAGTCTCTGTTTCTATTTTAGGCTTCCTCTATCTCAAACTCTACCTGTAAACTCATGAAAAAGTCCTTATGACTGACCACTTAAGTAAGGAAAAATTTAGGACCATTTTACAGATAATTCTATAGAATAAGTTGATGAGTAACAAAAACAAAGCTGCAGCACTAACAATCTCATTCTAGAATGGTCCTAAAGGACAAGGGAAAGGGAAACCCATCCAGTAAGAAGAACTGTGAGCACAGCTTGTGGTCATTACTTTTTGTGGAATAGATACGAAGAAGTTCGTGATCTAAAAGGTAGAAGAAGATTCCTTCTTCTCTGGACTAGGTATCCTCTATCTGTTCTATCCATCCTGTTTTGAAAATCATGTCTTAAGAAATAATAACACAAATTTGAATGCTTTGATGCTTTGACAACATCCAAGATGATGAGGGAAAAAATCCATGCTATACAGGAAACATTAAAGGAATGAATGGAATTTAGCCTGGGGAACATATAAGTGAGGGGAACTAAATTTGTTCATAAGTTTTGGGCAAACCCTGTTTCGTGATTAACTGCCTTTAAAAACCCACGGGAGAGTCAGCTATGACTTGGTTCTGACTGAATGATACTCAACAACAGGAGCAAAAACAATTCTTCCTACGAGTTGAGTTTTGTTTTAAATTCTTCCATTTAAGCTACTTGAGATGGAAGGCACATGGCTTAAACATTTTGAGCATCAGTTTCTACTTACTTTTGTGATTTTTTTTTTTAAAAAATATGGGAATACTCAATACAAGAAATTTAAGAACACTTTAGTAAATTGGAGAGTTTGGTAGAAATTGTAGCAATTACGGTCTTCTTTATAATCAACAATATTTGTCAGTGTGATCTTTCCCCTCTCAAAACATTCATGTTAAGGAAGTGTAGGAGAGCAACAAATATATTGATACAGAGAAAGAGTAAAAGCACAATCAAAGATAGTGTATGTGCACATTCACATGTGTTGTTATGTGCTGTCAAGTTGCTTATGACATTCACATATACAAACAAAAATTAATAATCTGTTGTAGCACTGTGCATTTAAGAAAGGTTATTTTTTTCTACACAGTGAAAATTCTTACCCTAATTATTTTTCAAAAATAAAGAAAGCTTACATGACTATATTATACGGAAACTAACTCTCCCTCTTTTCTCATTGGTGTCAAGTCTAAACTAAATCAAAGCTAACTCTCCAGTGGATTTTCAGAGACTACATTACACAAGACGCTCTTTCTCTCCTGGAGATTCTGGGTGGATGTGAACTGTTAAAGGGAAATACATAATTTTAAAAATAATAATAGACTCTGCAAACCCAAAGACAGGCAATTCAAATCTACCAGCTATTCCATGGGAGAAGGCTAGGAAATCTCTTCCTATGTGATTAATTGTCTCTGAAAACTAGCTAAAGGGTCAGTTATGAGTCAATTCCAACTTGACAACACCTGAGAACAATATCATACTGTCATTCACTGAGGTCACCAAAATAGCAGTTACCTTCTATTTCAACTTTCTGTTTCAGAGCCTTCGGACTGAATTGGAAGGCTCATTATGTTTCGCAAAAGCTCTCATGACTATTGGTTTCTTATGATTGGTTCGGGACTCAACTTTGAGCCAAGCTGTATGGCCAGGAGAGATAATTTGCTAAATGACTTAATTAATTTTGAGTATCCATCCTGAGTTAGGAGCAAGACCAATTTCATTTTAACTGTATGATTGAGAAAGTACAAAGTTTAAGCAAAAGTAATTCAATATGCTTCTGTCAGAGTGTGAAGTAGATATTAGATTAAAAAAAAAAACCTGAAAATGAAGATGTTGTAGCTATTGTTGCTGTTAGGTGACATCAAGTCAACTACAGCCCATAACAAACTTCGGTGCAACAGAATTAAACATAATGCTATCCTGCACCTCACTATCTCTGACATCTGCTATGATCAACCCCATTTTTTCAGTCACTATGTTAATTCATCTTGTTGGAGATATTTTCTGTCACTGAAACTATGCCTTTTCTGGCATATTGACTTTTTCCAGAGATTGGCTCCCAGTGATAACATGCCCAAATTATGTAAGATGAAATTTTACCATCCTTGTCTCTAAGGAACATATTGATTGCACGTTATCCAAGACAGATTAGTTTGTGCGTTCGACAGTCTATGGTTCCATATGAGCACAATTACGTGTTTTAGGATTCCCATTCTTCTGGGATTCACATTCTCAATGTTGGCCATCATTTGTTGTAATCCACACATTCAGTGTGTAATCCACACACTGCATAATCAATAAAGGACACGTAAACATTCTTTTGGTATTCTCTAACTTCAGTCAAGATCCATGTGACATCCTTAGTGCTATTCCTTGTGTCCCAGTCTCTTCGAAGCCCAGTTTGAATTTCTGGCAGGTTCCTTGTTGATGTACTGACACTGAACCATTTCTGTTCAGATACCTGTTAAGACAACCGGTCTATGTATAGGTTTCAGACAAGCACAATTAAATGTTCTGGGATTTTCATTCTTCTCAGAAGTACCCATAATTTGTTATGATCCACACAACACTCTGGTAAATACCTTGTAAAGATTTACAGCCTTGGATACCGGATGGAGAGTCTTTATAAGCTGAAGCTACTCAATGACAGTGGTTATATTATTACACATGGACAAGTATGATGTCATAAGGAAGCTGTCTACCTAAGCTCCACAGCCTTCACACAGTCTTCTGTAACTGCCTTTCTCCCTGAGTCTCTTTAGAATATCAATTATTAAAATACTGACTCTTCAATCTCCTGTTGATTACTAAAGGGAACTTCTGATATTGCTGCTACTACTACATTCTTTCTTTTTTTCCCTAGAGCCTACTATTCCAGTCATTTCTAAATAATCTTTAGCAAGGTTTCATTTACATGTGATATTAATGATATTTGATAATTTCCATTTTCTGTGGGATAATCTTTTCTGGAATGGAAAAAAATACTAATCTCTTCTAGCTAGTTGATCATGTAGCTGACTTCCAAATTTTTTTATATAGACTGTTTAGCATGTCTAGGGCTAAATCAGTTTGCTGAAATGCTTCAATTGATGTGGAACTTATTTTTGCTAACTCCTAGGAACCTTTTTTTTACCCAATATCATTAATGCAGCTTGAAATTCTTTCCTCACTGCTTGATCATATACTACTCCCCTGAAATTACTACATGTGAATCTTTTTAATATTGTGACTCTGTGTGTGCATATTCTTTCCATATTCTTGCTTCATTCAATATTTTACCCATAGAGACCTTCAATATTGCAACTCAAGATGATTTTTTTCTTATTCTTTCAGCTTGAGAAGTTTCATTTGTGTTCACCTGCCTTAGTTTTCTAGCTCTAGGTTTTTCAAAATGAAGAGTATGAAGAAAAGGTGTGTGCAGGAGATAAGGGTGAAAAGAGAGAAAATAGTAATACAAAGAGCAAAAGAACCTTTCAGTGGCCAATAAAAGACTGAGAAATGTTTGGATCATTCATACTCAAAAGATCAAAAGAGACAGGGAGTTAAAGAAGACTGCATGAAGGCTGTAGAACTTAGGCAATTATCATCATATGAGCACGTTATACAAATCTATGTATAATAAAACCATAGCCATTTAGTGGCCTCTGGCTAATAGTGACTCTCATTGAGTTTCTAAGGCTGTTTAATCTTTAAAGGGTATTTTACTGTGTAAATAATAACAAAGTATGTGAAAAATTAAGAAAAATGAGAATCTGAGAATATTGAATTATGTTCATACAAAATCTTTATGTAGACCAAGAAATAGTTATCTGAACAGAAAAAGGAGAACGAACATGGTTTTTAAGTAGTAAAGGTGTATATAAGGGTGTATCCTTTCTACATAACTATTCAATCTGTATGTTTAGCAAATAATCACACAAAAATGAAATCTATGAGAAAGAATGTGGCATCAAAATTGGAGGAAGACTCATTAACAACCTATGTTGTAGAGGTCACACTACTTTGCTTTCAGGAAGTGAAGAAGACTTCAAGCACTTGCTGCAGAAAATCAAACACTACACTCTCAATATGAGTTACATCTCAACATCAAGAAAACAAAAGTGGTCTCCAACTGTTCCGTACACTAGCACGACCAAGAACAATTACAAACTTTAGAAAAGGCAGGCACAGACAGGAGGGATTCCCAACAGGCTACTGGGAAACTGAGAGAGCACCAGAACAGAGGTATGTAGCCCTTTCATTCCTCACCCAAACTTGGTTAGGGAGAGTTCAACAGCTGAGGGGATGTTGGTCTTTTGCAGTAGTGCACACCAGCACCACTAAGGACAATTACAAACTTTAGAAGAGTCAGGCACAGACAGAAGAGATTGCCACCATGATGCATGAGGTATAAGAGGGTGGGTTTGTAGAAGTACATTACCCTTCTCCTTTTATCTACTCTGCTAGAGAGAGTCTAGCAATCACAGGGAAACTGGTCTCAGGCCACCAAAGACCAGCCCTCAAGTGAGATGCTCACAGAACTGCATTGCAGTCCAGAGAGAAATTGAAGAAAAGTGTAAGAAAGATGATCTTTCTCATAGCACAGGACTAGAAAGGACTCCTGATATAGTGAATTGCTCTTCCCCATAAAGGAAACACTTTAAGTCAGCAACTAGTCTATAACATCATAAATATAAAGAACTTTGCTGTTTTGTATCAGCAAACCTACATAGACACAACAGAAACAACCTAACACATATGAAGAAAAATTTCACATAATATCAAGAAAGAAGCAAGCAGCTTCAAGCATTGTAAAACAAATAAACAAAAATACCCACACACAACAAAACCC
The DNA here is from genome assembly GCF_000299155.1 of Elephantulus edwardii. Classification (NCBI taxonomy): domain Eukaryota; kingdom Metazoa; phylum Chordata; class Mammalia; order Macroscelidea; family Macroscelididae; genus Elephantulus; species Elephantulus edwardii. The sequence goes on from NW_006399781.1 coordinate 13,416,154, forward strand.
AAAATAAGTCTTCTCGTTAAAAAAAAAAAAGAACATCCTGCAGGCCCACTGAGTGCCCCAGGGAAGAGAGGTAGAAGAAATGCATTTCTCCTTTTTAAAGCATTCATTGGTCATTTTGTCAAGGACCTACTGAGCTATCAAGAAAAGGCAGAATAAACACTACTTTTGGGTGAAGCAGCAACATCTTGTGTTGTTGCTTCAATCAGTGATGTGACAAGGTAAAAAGAAAGTTAAAAAAAAAAGAAATATATTGTTGTGGAGTCATATGAACAATTACAGAAGAAGGTGCAAATGATAGAAGAAAAAATGGAAACGATAAGTAAAATGAACATCTCAGCGTCAGGGAGCCAGAAGAAATCAATAGATATGGAGGAAAATGAACAACTACAGAAGAAATCTCAAAAAGTGGGAGAAAGAATAGAAATTATAGACAAAGAGGTACAAGAACTAAAAAAAAAAATCATCACATTATTGAGAGGGTACAGCTAACACAGTACTAAAAATGCATGAAAATGCAATACAAATATCAAGACTCAAGTGGCAGAAGTTTCCAACATGCTGGAGGAACAAAAAGCAGAGCAGGAGAGATGGAACAGAGAGTCAGTGAGTTGAAAGACAAGAACTTTAATGCAAATATACTAGGAGAAAAAGCAGAAAGGAGACAGAAGGAAAATGAAGAAAGCATTAAAATAATGTGGGATGACATTAAAAGGAACAGCATATGTAAGAAGGAGTCCCAGAGTATAAAGAGGCCTGAGAAAATGGTGGAAGGAGTTCTAGAAGAAAACAACCCAGGCGTTATGAAGAAAGAATAAATCTGCATTTAAGAAGAATTGTTTAAAAATAATATATAATTAGGCATTATACGTATGACAACAGTAGAGAATAAGACGTGCAGTGCAAAGAGGACTGTGGAAGGAAAAAACT
>NW_006399781.1:13417188-13418197 GCF_000299155.1 Elephantulus edwardii
GTTGTTATGTGCCGTCGAGTCACCTGCGATTCACAGTGACCCTATGTACCACAGCCCTAAACCCTGTTCTATCCCTTACCAATCTTACTGTCTCTGACACACACCTATCCCCATTACCTCAGTGACTGAATTAATTCATCTCATCAAGGGTCTTCCTCCTCTGTGCTGTCCCTCCACCCTCTCAAACATGATGTCCCTCTCCAAGAACTGATCCAGCCTGGCAACATATTCAAAGTAGGGCAGACAAAGCTTCAGAATCCTTGCCTCAGAGGAGCAGCCTGGCTTCACCCTCTTCAGGATGAACTTGTTTGTTCTCCTAACAGTCCATAGTATATTCGATACTCTTCTTCAACACCGCAGCTCAAAGTCACCAACTCTCCTTCTATCATCCCTAATCATTATCCAGCTCTCTGATGCATAACAAGCAATTCCAAAGAACTTGGCCTATATCAGGTGCACCTTACTCTCCAGACTGATATTGTTGCTCTTAAGTGCTTTGGAGAGGTAGGTGTCTGACATCTGACGTTCCCAATGAATTCATCTTTTACTTTCCTGGCTGCTGGTACCGAGTGTTGATTGTAGAGCCAACCAAACTGAAGCTGTTAACAATCTCAATCTCTTCACCATCTATCATGATGCTGCCAATTGGCCCAGTGGGGAGAATCTTTGTTTTCTTGAAGTTGAGTGTCAATCTATATTGAAGGCTGTAGTCCTTGACCTTCTGCAGTAAAGTTAACTGGGGGAGAGATAATGGATAAAGAGGGGGTAAAATGTTCAACAAAGAATAAATGACTCTCCAACTCTCTGACGCATAACAAGTGATTGCAAAGATCATGGCCTGTATCAGACACACCTTAGTCTCCAGAGAGAAGCCATCTCTCTTCAGTACTTTGGAGAGGTCCCTAACAGCAGACTTTCCCATCACAATACACCTTTTAATTTCCTGGCTGCTGGTGCCAAGAGTGTTGATTGTGGAGCCAAGCAAACTAAAGCTGTGAACAATCTCAAT
>NW_006399781.1:13419137-13420270 GCF_000299155.1 Elephantulus edwardii
GTTGCACCCTTCTCCCCGCACAAACCCCTCCCCCCTCCCCCCTCTTTGCTCCTCTCCTTGAAAAGCAAAAGAAAAACTCCCTCATTGGTGCGGGGTGGGGGGGGGGGATTGTGTACCAATTTATCATTTTAAAACCCTGGTGATGGGGGCCATGGCAGCTTTCCCTTGACAGAAATTTTTCTTTCTTTCAAAGGTTAATCGGGCATGGTGCCCACTGCTCCCAGGCATCCAGCCCACCGGCCGGCCAGCCCATCCCACCCTTCCATGTCATAGAGCCAGAGCTGGTGACTCAAAAGCAGCCCCAGCCACAGAGGTGCTCATCGAGCTCAGCACTTGTGGCACCTCAGAGCCTTTGACGGACACCCCCAAGCTGGAGCCAGATCCTGACAAGAGATATTCCCTCCAGAGAGGTAGCTCCTTCACATTTTTAAGAGTTGGCCTCAATGGGACTTCACTTTGAAAAGAAAATGAAAAGAGTAAGATGACATTGTAAGACTTTAGCAGCCTTGACCTTAAGGAGCCTAGCAATGAAAGTTTCTGATCTCTAGCTATGGTCACATCCTTGGCAAATTTAATTTCTCCTGTAAGAAATGGAGCAGTCAGATGCTTTGGTCAAATGACACAGTCACTTACTCTTTGTGGTGAAATAGTGTTCTGTGGTCTGAAATGTTAAATGTCAGTATGAAGGAATCCTTAACTACCAAAGAAATCAAATGTCAGGAGGCAATATATAAAATTGACCCAAGGTAAACAGAACTAAATTGAGGATCTCAAACTTGCAGGAAAGGCCTACCACGATCCCACATCCAAGTTATCTATTATGTCAGAAGAGAAACTTGCACATATATTTGGTGATTTGGATGCTTCTATTCCCCTGCACAAAGATTTGTTGGCAAGAACAGGAGCAGCAACCAAGCCTGACAGAGCAGTGGAACAGATTGATCATTCTTGTGAATTGGTTGCCAGGCTTAAATACCTACAATGTCTACTGTAGTAATCAGCTTGCAGCCAAAGCTTTTCTTAATAAAAAGAAACAAGATCCAAGAGTCCAAGACTTTCTCCAATGATGTCTTCAATCTCCTTTTGGTAAAAAACTAGATCTAGGGGGTGGGGTTTGGGGAGGTGCGGGGGGG
>NW_006399781.1:13421190-13422927 GCF_000299155.1 Elephantulus edwardii
TGTTTCCAACTCCTTGCTATTGTGAACAAAGCTGCAATAAACATAGATGTGCATATATCTGCTTGGGTGGCAGTTCTGGTTTCATTAGGATATATTCCCAGTAGTGGAATTGCTGGGTCAAATAGTATTTCTATTTCCACCTTTTTGAGAAAGCACCATACTGCCTTCCATAGTGGTTGCACCATTTTACACTCCCATCAATAGTGAATAAGGGTTCCTTCTTCACTGCAACCTCACCAGAATATGTTGTTTGCTGTTCTGTTAAATATTGCTATTTGTACTGGGGTGAGATGATATCTCATGGTTGTTTTGATTTGCATCTCTCTTAGAGCTAGGGATTTTGAACAATTCTTCATGTGTTTGTTTGCCATCTGAATGTCTTATCTTGGTTTTAACTTGACCTTTTACATAAAATGGACAACACTTTTACCAGGTTTAATGACAATCAATCCCAGCTCCGCCTAGAAGATCTGTAGGATGTAGATGTGAGAATGGGAGGATCCTTTGGAAGATCCTCAGATAAAGCTAAAATATCTTTAGAGTGTGTTTCCAAGACCCTGCCCCAGGCAGTCTCTCACTCTCCAAGCCAATGGTGTGTTCCATAAGCAGCAGTGGTTCAATTGTATTCAGAGCGCTATTGCCCTGTTCCCACAGATCACCAGTCCAATGGAGCTTACACATCTACCAGAGTTCAGTAAAGAGAAAAGAACAACCTCTCAGCATCAAATATCAAAACCCAGAGAAGGGTCTCAATGGTGTCTAGTGTTATTCAAGTAGAAGGTGATGAAAATGCAGAATGTGCTTCCAGTGTGCTACATCAGAAGACACCGAGAGTGTGCGAGCAATCCAAACACAGTCTGGCCAATGAGAAGCAAGGGACGATGCCCAGTTAAATAGCAAACAAAAGGAGACTCCATTTATTGAACTGCTTAGAGAGACTATTTATTTATAAATGTGTACAATTTTATTATGTTTGCCTTTTCTTTTATTGTGATCATGGGAACATTCATTGAAGGGTTACTTTGTAAAAGTTTTAATATTTTCCATGTTTTGGGGGTGTTTTGGTTTTTAATTGCAACTAAAGGTATAAAAATTGTTAAATTACAGAACTTGTTAAGATATAGTATTTTTAGTTTATTTAGGAGGTTGTTTTTGTTATGTGCTGTTGAGTCACCTGCGACTCATAGTGACCCAATGTACAATAGCCCTAAGCCCTGCTCTATCCTGTGTCAATCTCATTGCCTCCAACACACCTATCCCCATTACCCCAGTCACTGAATCAATCCACCTCATACAGGGCCTTCCCCTCCTGAGCTGTTTCTCCAACCTCCCAAGCATGATGTCTTTCTCCAAGGATTGTTCCCTCCTTGCAAAATGTCCAAACTATGTCAGACAAAGCTTCAGAATCTTTGCCTCCAAGGAGCAGCTTGGTTTAATCTTCTCTAGGATTAACCTGTTCATTTTCTTAACAGTCCATGGAATATTCAAACCTCTTCTTTAACACCACAGCTCAAAGGCATCAATTCTCCTTCTATCCTCCCTAGTCATTGTCCAACCCTCTGACACATAGCAAGTAATTGCCAAGACCATGACATGTATCAGGTGCATCTTAGTTTCAAGAGTGTCACCATTGCTCTTCGGTACTTTGGAGAGGTCTCTAACAGCCGACTTTCCCATCGCAATACATCTTTTAATTTCCTGGCTACTGGTACCAAGAGTGTTGACTATGGATCCAAG
>NW_006399781.1:13425447-13432773 GCF_000299155.1 Elephantulus edwardii
AAAACACTTCTGTGAGAAATAGCAAGAGACCTAAATAAATGGAAAAAATATTCCCTGTTCATAAATAGGAAGACTCAATATATGTAAAATGACAATCTCACCAAAAGCAAATCTACATGTCCAATGCACAAGCAAAAAAAAAAAAATACTAAGCCCAACCACCAAAGAGATAGAAAAGGCTATTGGCAGGTTTATTTGAAAAGGAAAAGAGACTTTGAATAATTAAAGCTCTTCTGAAAAACAAAAATTAAATGAGAACTGTAGCATACCATATATATATATATGTAACTTTTTATCTCAAAGCCTACCACACAGATGTAATAACCGCATCACCATAGTACAATGACAGGCACATAGACCAATAGAGCAGAATCATGAACCTAGACATTAACACTTCTATCTATGGTCAACTGGCACTCAACAAGCAACCAAATTTATCAAAAATGACAACCTCTTCAACAAATGGTGCTGGCAAAACTGGACTCCTACTTTTAGAAAGCTGAAACAGGGTCCACATCTCACATACACAAAAATCAACTCAAAGTGCATTAGAGACCAAAACTATAAGAGATAAAGTGGGAATAAACTTAGAAGGCCTAGCCTATGTATAAGTAGGCTGGCAAATACAGACAGAAATAAGCTGCCTGGAGAGGTTGACATCATGAATGAGACTTTTTAAATATTAAGTCCCTGTGTACATCAAAAACTTTTCCAACAGAATGAAAAGAAAACCTAGTGACTGGGAGGAAAGAATTTGGCAATGACATATCAAACAAGATCTCATAATTAAACTTTACAGTATACCATAGGATTTCCACAAGAAAAGGATTGATAACCCAATTACAAAATGGTGAAAAGACACAGAAAGACATTTCACAATAGAAGACATTCAGATGGCCAAGAAACACACGAAGAAATCCTCAAAATCACTGGCATTAACAGAGATGCAAATCAAAACCAAGATGAGACATTTCCTAACTCCAGTAGCAGTGGCAATATTTAACAGAACAGCAAGCAATAAATGTTGGAGAGGATGTGGAGAGACTGAAACAGTCATACACTCTAGGTGGGATTGTAAAATGGTAAAAACACTCTGGAAGGCTGTTTGTTGTTTTTTCAAAATGCTGAACATAGAAATTTCATATGATCCAAATTTTCCACTGCTAGGAATACACCCCAAAGGAAATAGAACTGAGACAGATTTGTACACTAATGTTCACAGCAGCATTATTCACAATAGCAAGAAAATGGAAACAGCCTAAATGTCCATCAACAAATGGCTGCATTAATAAATTATAGTGCATTCACATGATGGAATACAATGCAACAATCAGGAGCAATAATTTTAGAAAATACTATACTTGGGCCAAGAAGCAGTACACAGAACAGAGCAAGGAAACACTGCATGGTTCAAAATCAGGAAAGGAATTCATCAGGGATGCACCCTTTTTCCATACCTTTTCGATCTATATACAGAACAGATCATTTGGAAAGCAGGGCTTTATGAGGAGAAGTGTGGCATCAAGATTGGAGGAAGACTCATCAACAACTTACGATATGCAGATGACACAACCTTGCTTGCTGAAACTGAAGAAGACCTGAAGGATTTGCTGCAGAAGGTCAAGGACTGTAGTCTTCAATATGGATTGAAGCTGAACATCAAGAAGAAAAAGATTTTCACCACTGGGCCAACTGGCAGCACCATAACAGATGGGAAAGAGGTTGAGGTTGTTAGCAATTACAGCTTACTCAGATCCACTCAGATCCACAATCAACATTCTTATCACCAGCAGTCAGGAAATCAAAAGATGAATTGCATTGGGAAAATCTGTTGTCATGAACCTCTCCGGAGTGCTGAAGAGAAACGAGATCTTCTCAGTTACTTGTTATGCTTCAGATCACTGCACAATGACTAAGGATGACAGAAGAATAGATACCTTCAAGTTGTGGTGTTGGAGAAGAGTCTTGTACATACCATGGACTGCCAAGAAAACAAATAGGGGTCTGTCTTATAGAGGGTAAAACCAAGTCTCTCCTTGGAGGTTAGGATTTTGTAGCTACATCTCACATACTTTGGGCATGTCACCAGGAGAGACTGGTCCTTGGAGAAGGACATCATGCTTGGAAGGGTGGAAGGACAGCGCAGGAGTGGAAGACCCTGGGAGAGATGGATTGATATGGTATCTGGGGCAATGGGGGTTGGTGTATCAGAATCAGTGAGACTGGTGCAGGACAGGGAAGAGTTCCAAGCTGCTGCACGTAGGGTCACTATATGTCACAGGTGACTCAACAAAACATAACAACAAAAATATACTATATTGGTTGGGTTGTTGTTGTTGTTGTTGTTGTTTTCATTAAAGCCTCATGTTTAGAGTCAACGAGACCTTGGGGAGGGCCTTTGTATTTAAAAGTCGAGTGTTAATTATATTTTTGAGGAACTTTCTTCTAAGTGGTATAGCACTCTTCTGTCAATATGCTGTAATGAGGTAACCTGGGGTTGCTGAGATGCTGAACCTTCTGCCATTGGGGTGTCAAATGCCATAACGGCTACCCATGGTGAAATTGCAACCAGGATGCTTCTTAGAGATAATAATGTTGAAACTGATCCACATACATTGAACATGTTGTAAGGAAATAGCCGTCCTTGAAAAAAGACATCATCCTGGTAAATGTCCATGATCAGAGAAAGGAAGGAAGATCTTCAAAAACATAGATTGACATAATTACTATATCAATGAGCTCAGGACTATCAGAGCATGAAGATGGCTCAAATAAAGTTCAGATCTGTTGTTCTGAGGAAGGCTATGAGTCGCTGTTGATTCTATGGCATCTAACAACAACTGCATGTCTTTCTCCAGCAGGGTCACAGATGGATTTGAACCACTGATGTTTCAGTTAGCAGAACAAGAAACAACTTTTTATGCCACCAGAGCTCCTTAATTTATGTGTAATAAACTTAAAAACTCAAACAGTTTCTATAGTTTTACCATTGGATCTGTAAGGCTGTACATCACACAAGAGGAGATTGCCTATCTTTCTCCCTCAGATCAGCCAATGGAGTAGTAAAACCAAAGAAATAGAGCTTTTTTCCCCCCTTCTTGTGTACCATCGAGTCAGGAGGAGATTGCCCTTCCTTCTCCAGCGGAATAGCTGGTGGATTCGAACCATGCGCCTCAGGATTGCAGCGCAGCTTCTTGCCACTACCACCAGCATAGCTTTGGAGTTAGCACTGCAATTCTCTATAGACTATGTCACAAGAGCTTCCTCCATGTATGATAAAAACTTATTACAGTCAAGTCAGAAACAACTCATAGTGGACCCTCCAGTGAATTTTTGGAGGCTGTAAATTGTATAGAAAGAGATTGCCCCCTTTTCTCCCTTGATGCAGCTACTGGATTCAAACCACCAGAAAGGTGTAGTCTTTGGATTAGCAGTACAAATCCTTGCATATGGCGCCAACAGAGCTCCTTTGTGTAATGTTTTTGTTGTTGTTATGTGCCATCAAACAGCAATTTTACTCATAGCTGACCCCACAGTGAGTTTCAATAGGCTGTAAATCACATGGAAAAAAACTGTCTTTCTACCACAGAGTAGCTCCTGGATTCAAACTGCAAGCCTTTAGTCTTGTAGCCTGACTTCTCACCATAAAGCCACCAGAGATCTTTCCTTATATAATAGTAAATTAAAATAGTGATGATAAAGAGAGTGATTACAAGTCTAGTAAAATCCTTTTCTTTCTTTCTTTTTTGGGCAGTGAGTGGATAAACATAGCTGGAAAAGAAATATACCCACTTACATTTGTAAATTTTAGTTCTCATATTGTATATTTTGTAGTCAAATTCTTACCCAAGGATAGCATTTTTAGGGCAGCTTAATGTTTTCCTGCAAAAACGTGCCATCTGACCTTAATGCAACATGGAACTTAAAATGTACATTTACATTATTATTTTTATACCAGAAGGATAGAATTAATTAGCAATTAACAGAGAATGCATTATCTTTCCGAAATACTTGAACTCTATTTTAAATGCTCTGAATTTCTTGGAACTACTGATTATTATAACGATGCGATTTAATTTCTGGATAGCAATTTGACTATCTCAATGTCTCTTTTTTTTTCCCAGAGACACATGGAGATAATAGGAATTATCTAACTTCTTGGGTGCCCTAGAATATTTTTCTGATACTTGTGTAATATATCAACTTTAGTAGCATCAAAGCTTACTACACAAAAGAAGTTGGCTTCATTTCTAAATTACAGCAAAAATTCAAAGGTTCTCGAATTTCCTCCATAGGTTAACTTTTCAGAGGATATATCTACAAGATCAGAAGCAGGAAAATTGTCACTACCCAGTCACTATTGAAGTGGATTCCATGGCCTTTACACAAAAGTCAGTGATGTATAATTGTTTCTTTTTTTTTAAAAAAAAAAAGTCCATCAGTTTAATTATAATTTGTATATAATTTCAGGATTAATTGGGAAAAGAAGAGCGTAAGCACCTGGGTTTACGCTGGGAAAGGCTGTAATCATGGACCTCTCCAAATTATTGAGGAGCAAAGATGTCAGTTTGAGGACTAAGATATGCCTGAAGAAAGCCCTGGTCTTTTCAGTCATCTGAGAGCTGGACAATGACTAAGGATAATGGAAGAAGAATTGATGCCTTTGAACTGTGATGTTGAAGAAGAGTGCTGAATATCCCACGTACTATCAAAAGAACAAACAAATGTGTCTTGGAGAAAGTGCAGCCAGATTGATCCTTGGAAGCAAGTATGACAAAGCTTCATCTCACATAATTTGGGCATTTTGCTAGGAGAGACTGTTCCTTAAAAAGGGACATCATGCTTGGGAAGGTGGAGTGATGGCAAAAAAGAAGACCTTCAACTAGATGAATTGACACAGTGACTAGAGCAAAGGTCTGAACTTTGTCAGAGATCGTGAGGCAGGCACAGGATAGGACAAGGTTCAGATCTGTTATTCATAGGATCTCTGTGAGTTGTACTTGATTCCATGGCACCTACCAGCAACAACATGTATGTGTGTATGTGTTTTTATTCACTCATTCATTGATCTAGTAAAATTAAAGTTAAGATGCTAAACATATGAAGAGAAAGATTTCCATTTCTTGAGAACAATGCTCTTTTCAGCCATAAAATAAAATGTAATCTGTTGCTGTTGTTTGATGTTGTTGAGTTGACTACAACTCCTACTGACCTCCCATCATACATATAATCTCTGATATGGTCAAGCCCATCGTTACAGTCACTATGTCAGTCCACCTTGCTGAGGGTCTTCCTCTCCTTCATTGACCCTCGACCTCTCCAAGCATAAGGCCTTTTTTCAGGGACTGGTCCCTCTTGACAACATACCTAACGCATGAGAGAGGGAGAACCATCACCCTTGCTTCTCACTACTCTTCTTCCAATGCAAATTTGTTTATTCTTTTTTCAAGCTCAAGTACACAGGCATTGAGTTCTCATTAGGTTTCTGAGCTTGTAAATCACATGGGAGAAGATTGCTTGTCTTTCTCCCAAAGAACTAGTGGTTTGTTTTTTTGTTTTGTTTTTAATTAATTCTAATGAAAGTTTACAGAGACTTAGGGTTTCCAGTCATCTGTTGTTGCACTTTTCTCCTTTTTGACAGTTCATAATATATTCAAAATTCTTCCCCAAACCACAACTCAGATCTGAATACCAGGATGCCTAAATTCCTTCTCATCTAATAACAATATTTAATATTTAATTTAACAATATTTAATATCTAGCATATAGTATATTGAGAATCAAGATGAAGTGAATCTGAATCTTACCTCTTACTTTGTCCAGTTACAATTTCTGCTTAACTCGCTGAAATCCTAAGATACATTAAGAACAATATTAGATTAGAAATCAAATGATCTGATAACTCAGTTGTCACTGAGTCAATTCCAACTCATGATGACTCATGTGTGGCGAGATTGCTCCATAGGGACAAATTTAAAGGTTGTGACCTTCAAAAAACAAATTGTCATTTGGTGCGGCAGGGGGCAGGGTCGGGGTTGGGGGTGGGGGGATTGTATACCAATGGAGAACTTTATCTTTTGCTTTTCAAAGAGAGGAGCAAACTGAGGGAAGAGGGGTAAAGAAAAAAGTGCAACAATGAATGAAAATCCAAAATCCCTATAAATGTTCATTAAAATTAATAAAATAAAATTTTAAAAAGAACCATATTATCACACCTGTCTTCCTGTATGTCTCTTGATGAGTTCAAACTTCCATCATTTTGCTAGTAGCCAAGTGTTGGAGCAAACTTCTGAGTAAATATTGAGATTATCAATGACTTCATCTTCTTGGATACACAACCAATACACTTGGTACCAGCAGTAAGGAGATCAGGAGATGTATTACACTGGGAAAGTCTATAGTCAAGGACTTCTCTAGACTATTGAGGAGCAATGATGTCAATTTGAGGACTAAGGTGTATCTAACTCAGGCCCATGGCTTTTTCAGCCACTTGTTATGCATCTGAGAGCTGGACAGTAACTAAAGATGAAAGAAGAATTATTGTATTATTGAACTGTTGTATTTGAGAAGAGTGTTGAAAATCCCACAAACTGCCAAAAGAGCAAACCGATATATCTCAGAGAAGTTAAAGCCAGAGGGCTTTTTGGAGGCAAAGAAGATGAAGCTTTGTCTCACATACTCTGGGCATGCTGCTACGAGAGGTTATTCCTTAGAAAGGGACATCATACTTGGAAAAGTGGATGCACAGTGGAGGATAGGAAGACCCTCAACCAGGTGGATTAACAGTTGCTGGAGCAATGGTTTTGAGTGTGTCAGAGATTGTGGGGCTGGCACAGGAGAGAACAAGGTTCAGATCTGTTGTTCTCAGTGTTTCTAGGAATCATACATGCCTCAATGCCACCTAACAACAAGTGCAAATCTGGGCAAGCAACTTAATCATTCTGGTTCTTGATTTCTTTATATGTTGTTTGTTGTTATGTGCCGTCGAGACAGCTTTCAACTCATAGCAACCCTAGGTACAATAGCCCTAAACCCTGCTTTATCCTGTGCTAATTGCACTGCCTCTGACACACCCATCCCAATTACCTCAGACACTAAATCAATCCACCTCATAGAGGGCCTTCCCTTCTGACACCATCCCTCCACCCTCCCAAGCATGATGTCCCTCTCCAAGGACTGGTCCCTCCTTACAACATGTCCAAAATATGTCAGAGGAAGCCCCAGAATCCTTGCCTCCAAGGAGCAGCTTGGTTTAACCCTCTCCAGAATAAATCTGTTTTCTTGGCAGTCCATGGCATATTCAATACTCTTCTCCAGCACCACAGC
>NW_006399781.1:13433312-13475069 GCF_000299155.1 Elephantulus edwardii
AGTGTTTCCCTGTTCTGTTCTGACAACTGCCTCTTGGTCCAAGTATAGGTTTCTCATTAGCACAATCAAGTGTTCTGGGATTCCCATTCTTCTCAGAGTCAGCCACAGTTTGTTATGATCTAATCCACACAGTCAAATGCCTTTGCATAATCAATATAATCAGTAAACCCTATGTACAACACAGCCTACGTAGACTAACAGAGAGGGTAACAGTATGGAAATACAAAGGAAGAGGAACAGTTGTAAGCAGACACTAGTGATTGGAACATGGAATGTGAGAACCATGAATGTAGGAAAATTAGAAATTGCTAAGAAAGAAATGGAACGCATAAATGAATTTCTGTATATACAAAAGAAAATATTAGCACATGTCCAGCTCTCAAAGATTATGCTGTGAAAATATATATCTTTATACCAGCTTGTCCATTCCATTAACAACATAAATACTGGATATTCAAATTCTAATTGAAAACTGAAAAGAAAAACAAGTTTTTGAAAGAGAAAAGGAAGGATTTTCTGACACTATGCTCTTTCCCGGTATTCTGTGTAAACGTCTGTCAAAGCATTTGACCCTTTTTGAGAATTATGGAAACTATGTGCCCATTTCCCCCATTAGATACAGTTGTCCCAAATTGGGAGCCTTGTCATTAAAAGAGTTTTTTTTTTAATTTTCAGCAGGTCTTGATCACTGACGTCTACTTTAAGACTGTTACACTGAACACTGAAAGCTTTCTCAGTTAATGAAGGATTGGACGTGTTCCTTGAGATGTTTCTTCCTTACATCCATGGATGTGGACCATTATTACTTCCCTGGAGATCACTCCTCCACTCGTGTATAATCAAAATCCACCTCCTTGTGACAGAATTCCCTTTTTCTTCACTCTACCCCAAATCATTCTTTGTAGTCTGAGTTTGGTTGAGTGAAAGACTACTTCCTTTAAGGGATATTTCCCCCCTTAGATCTAAATGCCTTTACTAAGTGCTCCTTTCAATAACCACAGGAAGCTATTTTATTTCAAAATGGTCTTGTTCTGTCTCTGAAGAAGACCTTATTCAGTGGAAGATAAAGAAGCTCAAGGGACATAATTAGGATTCACCTGAGACTAATGAAACACATCAATTATCTAGAAGGGAAATATCTTGCAGAGTATTGTAATAGAATAATAATAACCAAACAGCTGCTGTAGGAGAGGAAGTGTGCATCTGACTCTTTATCGTGACTGTGTCATCTTGTGCAGACAACTTAACCTCTCCCTATGTCAGCATCCAGTAAAATGAGTGGTGAGAACAGGATGACCTCTGGGCTCCCTTCCAAGTCTTATATTCAGTTAAGAGCAGGTTTTACGTCACCATGAAGAACAATTATTTATGTATTTAGAATAGTTTGAGCCAGACCAAGACTATCAATCCAGTGTTTGGCTTAGGAATGGAATTGCATGAAGATAATATAATCCTATACACAGAAAATTTGAGACTCAGCAAGAGATCTAAAAGAATAGATTGAGCAAAGTGATAAGGTAAAAATCAACACACAAATATCAGTTGCATTACACCAACAAAGAGAATCCTTTAAGAAAAATGAGAAAAATAACACCATTTATAATAACTACTGAAAAGATCAAATGTTAAGGAACAAATTTAAAGAGAGAGAAAAGATATATACAAAGAAAACCACAAAACACTACTGTAAGAAACCAAAAAAGACCTGTTGTTTTTGTTGTTGTTGTTAAGTGCCATCGAGTCGTAGACAACTCATAGTGACCTTATGGACAAAAGTCCTGAACACTTGTATAGTTTTCATCATTTCTCCAAGTTCATAGATTTTCCAGAGACAAGCTATTTCAGAAGTGGATGCCACTCCTGCTTCCAAGCTTGTTTTAACTGGGGAGCTCCACCAAACACTGTCCACCATGGGTAATCATTAACACATTTGACACATCAGTGTCACAGTGTTTAGCATCACAGCAACCACAAGTTACCTCTGTACAGCAAATGGATAGACCAGTGTTATACCACTTAGAAGAATGTTTGACCAAAAACAATTAAAACCATCCTGAAGGTCACAATCACCCACCTTGCCATCAACAGGAGTGCTTAACATTATGAAACTGTGAGTATTAACCGAAGTGCTCTGCAGATATGATCTTGATCTAAATCCTATCAACATTCTTTTGAGAGAGAAAGCAAATCACCAACTCCATATGAAAAGGAAAGAGACTCCAGATTAGTAAAACACTGCTGAAGAAGAACAAAGTAGGAGAGTCTTACACTCCATGAGTTCAAATTCCACTAGATAATCATGGTACTTCAAAGGGTCTGTTAGTGATACAATGACAGACACATAGACCAATGGGACCAAAATGAGAACTCAGAAGTAAATTCATCCACTATGCACAGCTGAACTCTGGAAAAGGTTTAAATCCATCAAATAGGAAAGAGATTGGTTCTTTAAGAAATGGTGCTTGCAAAATTGGATATTTATTTGCATAGAAATGAAACAAGATTGGAACCCTCATACACTACTGGCGGTATTTTACATTGCTGTAAAATAGAGCAACCACTGTGGAGAAGGTATGTATGTCATTGTTGTCAAGTATGACTCATAGCGACCCTATGAACAAAAAATCTGAACTCTGTTCTATTCTGTGCCATCCTCACACTTCCTGATACACAAGAGCCTATTATGGCAGCCACTATGTCAATCCATCTGTTTGAGGGTCTCTCTTTCCTTTGCCGACCCTCCACCCTTCCCAGCATAATATCCCTCTAAAGGAATAGCCCCTCTTAGCAACATGCCCAAAGTATGTGAGGCAAAGTGATTGTACACTTTCCAAGACATCTTTTTGTTCTTTTGACTGTCCATGGGATGTTAAGTGCTCTTCTCCAACACCAGCTTAAAAGTGTCAATTCTTTTTTTATCATCCTTATTCACTCACTGTCCAGCTCTCAGATGCATAGAAAGTGACTAGAAAGACTATGGCCTGAATCAGCCTGACCTTACTCCTCAAACTGATATCATTACTCCTCAATAACTTGCAGAGGTCCCTAGCTTCAGATTTTCCAAATGCAAAAAAGTTCATTATTTATTGACTGCTGATACCAAAGGGGTTAATTGTGGATCCAAGCAAGATGGAGCTGTTGACAGTTTCAGTCTCCTCTCCATCCATCATAATGTAAACATTTGAAAATATAAAGACTATTTGACACAACAACCTCATTAGTATGTTGTTGTTAGGTGTTGTCAAGTTGGACTCATAATGATCCTGTAAGTAAGCAATCTAAACACTGTCCTATCCCATGTCATCCTCACAATCTCTGACATACTCAAGCCTATTGCCACAGTCATTGTGTCAAAAAATCTGGTGGAAGTCTTCCTCTCCTTCTCCTGCTATTATAGAAATTAAGGAAAGGTTTACATACAAAAAGGAATATTCTATGAAGGTAATCAAGGATAGGGAACAAAAGAAGAGAAAATCACTAGACAGATAATGAAAAAAAAAAAAAAAGCCAAAAAAAACCAACAAAAAAACAAGCAAACAAAGAACATAAAATGAGTTCTAACTCATAGTGACTCTGTAGAACACAATCAAGCTGCCCTCTCAGGTTTCCAAGACTGTAAATATCTATGGAACTAGACAACCTCATCTTTCTCACATGGAATAGTTCATGTGCTTATTTTAGGTAGTAGTCCAATGTCTTAAATACGTATATTAATTTGAGTGAAGGGAAAGACAATATCAGCACAATATCACTAAGACAAAAAGAGACAATGAGAAGTGCACAAAATTAACAGAAAACATAAGTAAATATAATCACATAAATAACCTTACAATATTAGTAAGCAATAGCCTTATTATTTAACTACTGACTTATGAGTGAATATATAAACAGACATACAAACTGAACAAATATGGTTACTTCTATAACTACATATAGGTTTGGCCAAAGTTTTTCCTACATACCTATCTATTTGTGGGTGCTACCGCTTGTCTTTAGTGCCTTGTCTGTTATTGTAATGCTGGAAGCTATACTGACAGCATTTCAAATGTCAGCAGGATCATCCATGGTGAACATAACTTTCAGACTAAGAATCAGGACTGGCTGGCCACTTCTGAAATTAAAGAACCTCAAAAACCTTATAAATAGCAGTGTGACATTGTCCAAAATAATGCCAGAGTGGGAGCCCCTCGGTCTGGAAAACACTCACAATACGACTGAGGAAGAACTGCCTCTACAAAATCAAGTTTACCTTAATGACACTGGAAGACTAAAGTTTTCATCCAATGGAGGACCTTTATTCACTGATGTGGCAAGACTCACAATGAGGAGAAACAGCTGTAAACATTCATTAATAATTGGAATGTTAAATGGTTGAAGCATGAATCTAGGAAAACTGGAACTTGTCAGAAATAAAATAGAACATTTAACTTCAACATCTTAGACCTTAGTGATCTGAGATGATCTGGTATTGGCCATTTTTAATCAAACAATTATTTGATCTAATATACCATGAATGTCAAACTGAAGAGAAATGGTTTTAACAAGGTGTCAAAAGGAATGTTTCATGTTCTTTTTCTAAAGTGCAATGCTGTTAGTAATAAGACAGTATCTATATGAATACAAGGAAGACCTGGTAATACAACTGTTTCTTCAAATATGTATACCAATCACTGAAGTCAAAGATGAGGAAACTGAGGATTTATATTGATTCTTGCAGTTTGAAATTGATCCAACGTTGATACAACCAAGATGTATTTTAGGTAGTAGCCAAATTCCTTAACTATGTATGTTAATTTGAGTGAATTGGTAACTGGAATGCAAAAGTTTGAAATGAAGGATTGATAGCTAGAAAAGATGACCATGGTAATAGAAATAATCCTGGGAATCACATGCTAGAATTTTGTATAATCATTTATTTATGCATTACAAATCTTTTTTAAAAAAATCATAAATGCCTACTATCCACACAGACAGCACCTAACAACATTTTATGGTCTCTCTATATAACCAGGTACAGAGTGAGAAAACAAGAGACAAAGCTGTGGAAACTCCGTAACCATAACTAACCACTTTGAGGGAATGTGTTATTTGGATTCAGGGCTTTAAGAGCACTATTTTAGAAGTAAGTCAATGTGCATAATAAAGTTCACAAAGACAAGTTCTACATCTCATTATGGTAAGTAGCCACTGGAGTAACAAGTAACAAAAAGTCATCTAAGATGCAACTCAGTCTTTCTTCTTCCATAAGAAAAAAGAATCAAGGAAATCAAAGATCCAAAGAAATAATTGTTCAAAAAACTAGTGAGTCACATGAACCACAGTCCCGGCTACCATGAAGCAAGAAGAACTAGAAGATGCACAGGTAACACTAATGACTGTTCTGATCTGGACCAAAGAAGGCCTTGGACAGAATGGGAGAAAATACAAAACCTAAGTCAAAACAATATGAAGTAGTCCTATCGATCTAATAGAGACAAAAGGGATCCCCCAATATTGTGATCCATAAACACCTTTCAAACCTAGAATTAAATCTACCCTCAGAGATCGCCTTGCAGCCAAACAACAGAAAGACCTAAAAAGTGGACAATATCAGTCATGAGGAACATACTTCTCAGATTAATCAATCATATAAGATCAAAAGAAGAGCATTTATTCATAAAGGAAGTTCAGCAAGCAGGAAGGAGCAGGAAATGGAGACTTCAGGGAGGAAGTGAGAAGTGTGTGGTTACAGTAAGGAAACTGCAGTTAATGTCATGTAGCAAAATGTGTATTGATCGTTGAATGGAAAATGATATTGGATTTTCACCCACAATTTTTATAATAATGATTTTTTTAAAGAGCACTTAATCTGAGTGGAGGAGAAAAGTGCATCTGCATATTTTTAAAATAAAAGTAATACACATTTCAGTGACTATAATTTTTTATAAGTAAGAGCACTAAATTTGGAGGAGAGTTGTTGTTGTTATGTGCCGTTGAGTCACCTGCAACTCATAGCAACCCTATGCACAATAGCTGAAGCTTGCGCTAGCCTGAGACAATCTCACTGTCTCTGACACACTTAATCCCATTACCCATTTACTGTGTCAATGATCTTATCCACAGTCTTTCCCTCCCTCCACTCTTCCAAGAATGATGTCCTTCTCCAAGGACTGGTACCTCTTGGCAACATGCCTGAAGTATGTAAGATGGACCTTTAAAATCCTCACCTCTAAAGAGCAATTTGCTTTAACCCTCTCCAGGACAAACCTGTTTGTTCTCTTGGTAGTCCATGGAATGTTCAACACTCTTCTTCAGCCCTTCAACTCAAAGGCATTAATTATTCTTTTGTCATCCTTAGTCATTGTCCAGCTCTCTGATGCATAACAAGTAATTGCAAAGACCATGCCCTGGATCAGGTGCGTTTTAGTCTCCAGACTGACATCATTGCTCTTTAGCACTCTGGAGAAGTCCCTTGGCAGCAGATTTTTCCAAATGAAATTCATCTTTTGATTTCCTGAGTTCTGGTACCAAGAGAGTTGTTGTGAAACCAAACAAGCTGAAATCCTTAACCATCTTAATCTCCTCTCCATCTATCATGGTGCTGCCAATTTGCCCAGTGGTGAAAATCTTTGTCTTCTTGATGTTGAGCTTCAATTCATGTTGAAGACTGCAGTCCTTGACCTTCAGGCCCTCCTCATTTTCAACAAGCAAGGTTATGTCATCTGAATAATACAGGTTGTTGATGTCTCTTCCTCCAATTCTGAAGCCACATTCCTCATCATAAAGTCCAGCCTCCCAAATTATCTGTTGTGCATATAGCTTTTTAAGGTGTGCACTGAAGCAGCCTTTCTTGGGGTTTTTATTAGAGATTAGAATAAAATTCAGCTGAATGAAACACTTGAATACAAATACCAGAGTCGGAGTATAGGTCAGTAATTAGATGCTTCAGTGATTACTAAAATCAGATCCATTAAATATGTAACTTTCTGATGGCACAATAGCAACACATAAAAAAAAAATCAGTAGTGTAGCTTACTTGTGCTGCCTAAAATATTAAGAAAGGATGTTACTACCTAATACAAAAAGATTTCCTTAAAACTGTAAACTCACAGTTCTTTTACTCATTATTATAATTAAAACAGTTGTTTTTGTTGTTGTTAGGTGTCATCGAATTAATTACAATTCATATTGTTGTTGTTGTTAATTGCCATTGATGCTGACCCTATGAACAAAAGATCTGAATCCTGTTCTATAACTACTGTCATTTCTCTAATGTTAATAGAGTTTCCAAAGGCCTTTTGTTTACGAAGTGGTGCCAATCCTTCTTCCAAGTCTGTTTCACTCAATCTGTGAGTTCCACCAAACCCTGTCCACCATGGGTAATCATTATGACACTTGACACACCAGTGACACAGCTTTCAGCATCACAGCAACCCCAAATCATCTCAGTATAACAAATTGACAGACAAGCGCTCTATCACTTGGAACAATGTTCTTCCCAAACACAAATAACAGCAGGCCTGAAGATCACAGGGCCGAGGACACAACAGACGAGGCTTCCAGGACACAAATGATTGTTGAATAACTCCAGGTGACTAACCAGCTTACACATGATTTTTAATGAAACAAACAAACAAAAAGATTCAATATTTTACACCAACTTTCAAATAAATCAGGAGAACCTACCCTCCAGAATCCAATTGCTTCACACATGAGCCTCCATACTGGAGACTGAGTCAGGGCCAAACTGATTTTTAAATACAAAGGCCCGCCCACCAGATCCTCATTAACTTAACTAAGGGGCTGACAGCCCACAGCTGATTGTTGACTAAATCCAGGTGGCCTATCAGCTTACACACAACGCTATAAACAACAGACCTGAGGCTTCTCCCATCCTCATCATCTCTGATGCTCTTGAGCCCATTACTTCAGTCACTGGGTCAATCCATCTTGTTGAGAGTCTTCCTCTCTTCCCCTGACTCTCTACCTTTCCATGCATGATGTTCCTTTCCAAAGAATATCCTCTCCTAGCAACATGCCCAAAATATGTGAGATGAAGCAGTGTCATCTTTGCCTCCAAAGAGCATTCTGGCTGCAAATTTTTCCAAGACAACCTGTTTGTTCTTTTGACAGTAAGTAGGAAATTCATCATTCTTCTCCAACATCACAACTCAAAGATATCAATTCTTCTTCTGTCATCCACACCTATTGTCCAGCTCTGCAAGTGATGACCTGAATTAGGCACGTCTTAGTCTTCAAATTGGCGTTATTGTTCCTCAGTAATTTGAAGCGATCCCTAAGAGCAGACTTGCCCAGTGCAATTAATCTTCTGATTTCCTGACTACTGATACTAAATATTTTGATTGCGGATCCCAGTAAGATCAAATAGTTGATAATTTTATTTTTTTTCCTCCATCTATCATGATGTTGCTTATCTGTGTATACAAGACTCTGTGTGAGATCTTGAAGGCCACATGAAGAATCAGACATTTATGTGCTCATTTGAAATTGTATGTACTCACTCTCCTACACAGATCCATTCAACTATGAAAATCAATAAAGCATGTTACTTTATGGATTTTTATACTTGTAAAAATTCTTTGTACTCTCAATTGAAGTGCTTCTTTTATCTGAATACTTAATCAATTGAAAGTAAAAAGAATTTAATGGTACAAGAAACATGAATGCCAGGTAAAATTCTAATCCATGAAAATGACAAAAAAGAGCAAAAGCAAAGGAAATTTTCTCACTAGAAATCACTAGAAAGTGCTAGATGGGCTACAAATCACAGCACATGGAAGAACAAAATGAACATCACTTATATGTTTTACCAACTTTCATATTGTAGGAAGAAATATGAACACACGATCTCAGAAAATCCTTTGAACAACTACTTTAAAGTAGTTGGTTCAGTTGAATATGTCCATTTACACTTGAGAAAACTGAGAATCAGGAAAGATAAGTACCTTACCCAAACTCTTCCAGTGAAATTAATAGAAAATTATTTTACAATTGTAAAGCTTGTGATTGTGGTTGTGGGGGGAAAAGGAAATTTAACTTGAAAGTTTGACTTCATTTTGACTTGATCATAAATGAGCTTGTATGCTAGACTCTTTTGGTGAATCAAACTTAGGAGGAATTCAAATTAACTAAATATAAGGTAAAAATGGGGCCATTTTTATAATGAAAAGGCAAAGAATGTACTCTCTGTCTTTTTTAAGTGGACAAAATTTAGACTTTCTCTAGCATCCCTAGAAATCTTAAAGCACAAAATGCCAATCATATCTGGAAGCCTTTTGTAGTACAATCCTCTGGCTATTGAAGATGGAAAACTAAGCATGAAAGACAATTAACCCTGATAAAACATCCCACTTAATTTAAGCTTTAAATAAAGAATAAATATATGATGTTGGCACATGATGTTGGCCAATTACTTTGAAGCTACTACTGGGAACTGACAACCAAAGATGATACAAAAACCTTTAAGTCCTCTGGCACTCATACACTTTATGCACCACTCAAAAAAAAACCAATTAAGTTGTGCTCTCGTCTAAGCTTTAATCATACTAATGTGATTCTGTTACTCCACTGAGTTGGTTGGCAACCAAATGTACATAAAGCATTTAGCACAGACCGGTCCCCTAAGTGGACGTGCATTAATTCCCTCTAAAAGTATTGTAAATAAAAGATGCACAAGAACCTCAAAGGATGTAATGTTTTCACGGAGATTAGTAAAGTGGATTGAATTTTCTTTTGTTTGCTCAGCTGTTCAAAAATTAACTGCCATGAAGCTGTGTTCATATTAAAAATGTGCATTATTGAACATAAATATTTTCTGTAAAGTATGAGGTTTTTCTTAGATGTTTGTATGCCACTAGTCATCAGTCCCACTGAGGATTCATGTTAAGTCTATGTAATTATAGTTGATTTATTATTTCAGTAGGTATGCAGAAGTACTGTTGATAGTGAAAACACACAGTCCCCAAAGACATCTATTTTAGGACTCTATGAGTTAAGGTGTTGTTGTTATGTGCCATCAGGTTGTCAGCATTTTTATCTCAGTATTAGACTGTATCCTTTAATCATGTGTCGTAATATTAATAGAAACACATTTATTTTGTGTTTTTATTGTTGTTTGCATCTTTATTTGACTCCTATTTGAATAAAATCCTAAGAAGGTTTTGAGAAGTCTCTCAGAGTAATTCTGTAAGATTGAGCTTCAGTACTTTTGATAGTGTCGTATTTACTAGGTGATGATACATGTTTTTGCAACCCGTGATGCACTCATGATGAATCTGATTTTTAAAATTTTTAGTTTACTTTTAAACCAAATCCATTTAGCCTTCTTATTGTGAAGATAAATTATTCATGTACACAACAACATTTTAAGCATTTTGTTTCAGTTGTTCAAGGCAATTTCTGTCTCTTCACTTCTAAATCTTTTTTACCTTCCATTTTTCACATATCATGCATTTTATATACCAGGCTGGTGAAGAGGTGTATATTTCAAACTACTTCTCCATAAACTATATACATTTAATCAATTTAATATACAATGTTAAGTGTGTTTAATGTGAAATCGGTGTTTGTTCATTTGTTCTTTTAATATATATATTTTTTTTGCAAATGGTGTTTATGGTACTCTTTTCCAATAATTATCATTGGATTAAAGTTAAAATGCATAGAGTTACTTGAAATTATTTAAGTTTGAAATGATGCAAACTGTAAGTTATCACTTAAATGCCATTCTTATTGAAACTGGAGATTATAAATAGTGTATGGATGAGACTGAAGTGTGTCTCTCAAATAACTCCTCTGAAGTAACAACGTGAGTTAATCATCTGTAGTTGAACAGCAAGATTTACTCAATAAGAAATCAACCACCACTTGATTTTCAACTTTTCACCACAATTTTATTTTATATTTACATTTTTCAATTTCTAATGCCAGGATCTTGCTGAAGACTTGAGGGACTAGGGAAGAGAAAGAGGGTCTGGAGGAGAGAGATCAGAGGTCTGACAGGTACAATCAATCAAATTAGCAGGATGTGAAAGTCTTCCAGAAGAAATTCTTGCAGCCAGCTTTACGTTCTCGGGGGGCCATGGCAGGGTTGGAGTTAGCAGATCTCTGCAGCTCCAGCCTCATCTCATCCTGCTCAGCAGCCTGGGACAAATCTTCAGGTTCCAGGGCATCATTCTCTGTCTGGTTGGGTTCAGACAGCAGTTCTGCCAAGAAATACTTGGCCAGCTCCTGTAGAGGGCAGAGAGAAAGGGTGGAAGGTGATGTGGATGATTATGATACTGATACCATAATGATGAGGATGAAATGCAAAAGCTAGCTTGGGAAAGATTTAGCCAACCTCAAGTCCAGTACATACCCTTAAGATCAGTGAAAGATATTAAAAATAGAGATTGCTTCTATAATTGGAAATTTATATTTAAAAAAAGGTTTTAAAACCTCAAGTGTTCCTGTAATGCGTTTGTAGACGAGTGCACACGCGTGCGCACACACACACACACACAGAGAGCGAGAGAGAGGGAGAGAGAGAGAGAGAGAGAGAGAGAGAGCGAGCGAGAATGAATCACTATTGTTAAATCAGTTTTGCCACGATAAATAACTTCAATAGTGTACTTTAACTCAATTTTTAGGTCATATATTACACAATAGAGCTGTTCTTAGCATTTTTACTACTCAATTGCGGGGCTCAAAACCTCTTAGAGTCGCAAACCTGTCCGGTTCCCTCTGTAGCGCCCCTGAGCCCCGCTGCATGGGAGGGACATGCTGCTCTGGAAGGCGGCAGCTTAGAAGTGCCTGCTTTCAGCACCTGGGTCAGCACCCCTGTTCAGTACCCTGCATGGATCCCAGCATGCCTTCAAGATCAGACGGTTCAAGAGTCTCGAAATTGTTTTAAATGTCCGAGAACTTACCTGGATTGCGACTGGCCACACTGGTCAGATAAAACCGAGATGGGGTGGCTAAGAGAGAATTTGGGGCTCTGAAAGTTTCCCCCGTGAGCTTTGGGAACTGAAGGACTCAGTAAAGCACCGAATCCCCTCAAGAAAACAGGGCACTTTTCAAGATCAAGAGAGCTGGGACAAGACTAAGGGAGGATTTGGGGATCCAGGAGCGAAATCTCCTTACCTGCTTCCCCGCGGCAGCAGCCAGAGACTTCTGCAGAAATTGACGGAGTCTGGGGTCCGAGGGCGCTGCGGTGACACCGCCCAGGGCCAGGACGATGGAGAGGGCGGCCAGCGCGCACTGAAGGCGGCAGGACAGCATCTTAGTGGCTCCGGGGACGCAGAGAGAGAGGTGGTTCCTCCAACTCAGGATCCGCAGGCAGCAGCGACGGCTCCGCACCTCGCGTCTCTGAAGGCGGCTTGTGTGCTCGCCACCGGCTCCCCCCTTTTAAACTCTCCCTCTGACGTCAGGCTAGGAGGCGCCCCCAGATCTCACCATTGCTTTTACGCACCATTAGCCTCGAGAAATCAATCAGCGAAGTGAGGGGAAGTGACACGACCCAAAGTTGCTTACTTAAAAAAAAAAAAAATAAAAAATAGATCCCACAGGCACACACGGCTTCACACAATCCATGCTCTCCGAAGAATCCTTTCTATTAATCCAATGCTATGCACATAATGACACTCACACACACACACACACATGTGCACATTCACAATTGCAGGGGCTCAAACGATCAGTTTTACAGGGATGAATATTAAGCATAGCTGTATATACACACACGTACTCTGATAGCTCCATGGACCACTTTATTCAAACATTTTAGGGAGTACAAACAAATACAAAAGGGTACACATGTGGTAAGTGGAACTTCAGAATCATTGCTCTAAGAATCAGTTGAAGACTTCGCTGTGAGTCTTAGAGGGAACTGAACCATCTCCTCTTCTTCCTAAAATCCTTGTTATCCGATAAAGAAGATGGAATGAAGCACTGAAAGAATCTCAGTTTTCCCCTCTAAAACAGAGAAAGTACTTCTTTTGACTCACTTCTCCCCCTTTACTCCTCATTGCAGCAGCTAAGAGGCCTCTCTGGTCGACCTGACTGTTCCCGGTGGAGACAAGGAGAGACAAATGCTGAATCTCTTACCGTGGCTAAAAACTTGAAACTGGAAAACAAC
This sequence comes from Elephantulus edwardii, assembly GCF_000299155.1. NCBI lineage: Eukaryota > Metazoa > Chordata > Mammalia > Macroscelidea > Macroscelididae > Elephantulus > Elephantulus edwardii. The sequence continues at coordinate 13,446,427 of NW_006399781.1, forward strand.
CTCAGAAATTAGCTAATGTATCACACAACTGGGGTGGTGACTGAGGTCTAGTATATCCAAGTAGGGGATTTCACTGGCTCTGATACATCACAGTTGGAACATGGATCAGACCTCCACATCCCAAACCAGGGCCCTTCCCACTGAACTTGAGTCTTCCAGCAGATTCCTGACCAGAAGGTATAAGTTTAGGTCAGAGACTCTCCCTCAGTCTAAATCTGAAAAAGTCTGAGAAGTTAAAAAAAAACAAAAACAAAAACAAACCAACACAAAAACCATATGGCCATGTGATTTTGTCTAAGCAGATCCAGTCCCTGTCTACTTCTTTACACACACATACACACACAAAGAGAAAGTTGCAAAATGCAGTTCCAGAATTCAGGTTGTATGCTGGTCAAGTTTTTGCTGCTTATCTCAGACTCCCAGTACCTTTCCACAAAATAAATCCTTATTCAAAGAGCTAGTTGATCCCCTGACATGGACCAGATCAAATCTAGGGAACCGTCAAGGCTGGCATTTTATGTTTCCAAAAAATGTTTTTATATTGAAAAGATTTAGCTGCATCCAGAGAAACCAAGTTGAGCAGAGAACTTGACAAATTCTGGCATCAGTCATTGCATGTGGGAATATTCTGACCACATAGTCTGAAACCACTTACACTAAAACCACCTGTTGGGAGGTGGAGAAAATGAATAAATGTCCTGAATGGCTTGCATAACAGAGACCTTTTGGATTTGTACCCCGTTTTCTGAGTTCCTGCTAGAGAAGTGGTAGAGAAATATGAAAGAGAATGTACTATAAGGAGAATCAAAGTTCTCAGGTCTTGGCAAGTCCAGGTAAATGTGACATTTAAAAAAAAAAATCACATTTATCAGGATATTCTGCAACAGCAATGAATCTGAAGAAACCACACTGGTTTTCTCTGTACATCTAAGAACCTTCTTAGTCCCTGACTGGAAAAAAGTCTTTTTACAGAAACCCAGCTGCCCTGTGGTACTCTCAGATGATTCCACATTTTCTCTACTCTGGACTTGGCCAGCAGCAGCACCATTAAGTCATGGGGAAGAGGTTTTTTTTTCTAACACAGGAACCAGAGAAAGAATAAACACAGCTCCACCATCTTGTTCCAGGTCCTGAGACCTCGTCTTCCTCCTTCGCCAGATTCCTGTTCTGCTACTTCCACATTCTTACCATCTCCTCTAAACATTCCTCCCTCTCCTTTTTCTTCTTTACCTTAACCTTTCTCTGAATTTTTCAGTCTTCACTCTTCTTTAGATTTTTTTTTTCTCATTCACCTTTGTTTTCCTTTCCCTCTCATGCCATCATTTTGTGACTTCAGTCTGGTTCACTCTGACTCTTTCTCTGCTTTCTCTGTTTCTCTCTCTTTCTTTACACCCTGTTTAGTGAATGTCTATCTTGGTCTTGGGCCCTGGGAAGCTCACTTTCTCTCCTCTCCATCCTTCTTTTACTATATCTCCCTCCATCTCAGCCATTTCTCACTAATATTATCTGTGAATCTATAGTACCAGCCTTGGATGTTTCCCTCATATATTTTCTCAAGTGTTGAGGCTGTTGTTGTTGTATCCAGTATCGTTGAAACTGACCCATAGCTGACCCTCCAGCAGGTTTTTAGAGGCAGTTAATCACACGGGAGGAGATTGCTCCTTCTCCCTCAGAACAGATGGTGGCCTTGAACCACGTGCCTTCAGGATTGCAGTGCAGCTTCTTGTCACAGTGAAGGGCACGATTTCTGGGTTTGGTTTGGTTTTACAATCCTTGGCTTGCAATGATCTTGTTAAGAATCCCTTAAGTGAAAATAGAAGCATAGATTCTTCTTTTGGAGTTCCTGGATAGTGCAAACAGTTATATGCTCAGCTGGTAAAACCTAAATGTTGGTGGTTCAAAACCATGAGTGGTGCCTTGTAAGAATGGCCTGACAATCTGTTATGTTTTAAAGAAAATCAGTCTTTGAAAACCCTAAGCACAGCTCTACATGATGTTATCTCCAGTCAGAATTGACTTGATGATAACTGGCTGATACTCTTTCTTAAGCTCCCATACCTAAGCTGGCTGGCTTAGCATAAAAACACTTCAACAACAAAACAAACAAACAAACAAAAAACACTTCAACTTTTCTCAACCTGAGATAGATGCAGATGACCAAACTCAGTCCCTCAAGTCCCAAATGAAGACAGGGGAGAATATTTGTGTTGCTATTGGAGACCTTATTTCCCAAATGAAAGTCAACAGGAATCATTGTCTTTAGGGCCTATATTTTTATACCTTTTAAGAATACTGAACATTCCACGAAATGTCAAAAGAACAAACAGATATATGTCTTGGATACAAACATTCCAGAATGTTCCTTGGATGCAAAGATGACGAAGCTCCATCTCTCATATTTTGGACATGTTGCTAGGAGAGGCTATTCCTTGGAAAGGGAGAATATACTTGGAAAGATCAGCAAATGAGAAGAAGATCTCTAATGAGAGTAATTGACACAGTGACTGCAGCAATAGACTCAAGTGTGGCCAGGATGATGAAGGTGGCACAAGATAGGACCTGGCTCAGGTCTGTTGTTCATAGGGTCACTCTGAGTTGTACTCAACTCAATGGCACCTTACAATAACAAGGTTTACAAAGCTCTTTCTCATCCATGACTTCAGCCCAAGAAGGGAATGCACCTTACAGGGAAGGAAGCTTCAGAGCACAGAAGCCTTGCACCGGGACACAAGGGCACATGAGCAGGAAGTGAAAAGTCAGAGCAGAGCAGGGATTCACCCTAGGCTCAGGTGTCACAGATACCTGGATGAACAATCCAGCCTACAAATTCCTCTAAATGATCTCTAGACCTTTCTGGGTCTGTGGAATGTATAGTTTGGTATGACAACCTACCAGTAAAAAAAAGCAGAACTTTGCTTTAATAAAAAAATAATAGTTGAGCAGACATAGATTAAGTAACACAGAAAAGGAAGTAAAAGGTGTGTAGATGGAGCCAGAAAACCTGGCTTCTAGCTATGAGTCTTCTCAAACCTTTTGTGGTACATGCTATCTGGGCCTTGGTTTCCTCTTCTAAAAACTAACAGATTTGAGGCAGGTCATCTTTGCATTCCCCTCAGCCCTGGTAATGAATGTACTTAAGGTTCACTGAACTTGACTGTACTATGATGTTAAAATGCTGCTCTTTTCTTAAAAGAGACTTGGTATTAGGAAAGATCCTGCCTCTTGATTAGTAAAGAGGAGGAGGGTGAGTTGATGGAAATTTCATGGGCCTTTAAGGTCAGTGATGGGTCAGTTCCAATTCAACGGTACATAACAATAACAACAATTAGAAAAAAAGACCATTTCTCCTCTCTCTGGACTCTCAGTTTCTTAATCTGTAAAACAGACTCACTCAAATTGTTTCTTACACATGTATTAAGAGTCTATAGTGTTTGAAATGATGATAATACAGCAAAGATAGATAGACAGATTCCTAGTAAGTAAGACAGACAATGAGCAACATTTCTAACACTGCCCAAACTGATAATAAGGTTTAAAATAAGACATACATACAGCATGGTGGCTAGGGAAAACTCTTCTGGGGAGGAACACATCAAGCAGAGATCTGAATGAGGAAAACAATGCAAATACCTGAAAAGAGATCATTTCCTCTCAGTTAAAAAAAGGCCTTGATATATAGAGGGGTCTGGTGCAGTCAAACAACAAGGCAAATGAGCCAGAAGACAGAGGGTAAAGCAGGGAGCTCAATAAAGTGGATGGGGCCAGATGACATAGAGCGCTGGGAGTCACTGCAAGGAATTCATTGGAAGACTTTGACCAAGAGACTGATATATTTTATTTGAAAGATAACAAGTACTTCTGCTGAGTGAAGAATTAACTGTAGGAGGGCCAGAGTAGAAATAAGGGGATAACTTAGAAGTCTACGAGCCATTTTAGAGAGAAGGGTCAGGATAAAAGAGGACACATGGGCCTCATTACTTCTCTATGGACAAGCTAGTTGAGTTAGCACAGGGGCACTTCAGACTTCTCCTGCCTGCCCCCTCCGGAGTCAGCTTCCATGATTTGTCTCCCAAAACCCAAAGGTAAGGTTGTAATTGGAAAATTTCCCCCCAGGTATATTTTAGCTGAGAAAAGAGGATGCTTAGAACTAGGATGGTAGCCATGAAGATGAAGAAGAGGAGTTCTGAGCTACATTGTGAAATAAAGCTATAGGATTTGTTGAGAATTTGTTTGGATAGCAAGGAAAGGAAATGAGATGAGCCACCCAGAGAGATTCCAAAAGCTGAGGTGTCTTGCCAATGTTCTCGCTCAAATAGGCAGACAGATCGTCTTCATACTCAAGAAGTACATTATGTGATTTGAAGGTTTAGGAAAATCTTCACTTAGGAAACAATTTCTCCTCTTATTTATTGCTTCTTACAGCCACATTGTCATACACCATCAAGTCGAAACCAACTCATAACTGACTCTCCAGCAGGTTTCCAGAGGCAGTAAATTGCTGGGGAGTTGGTTGCCCATCTTTCTCCTGAAGAGCAGCTGGTGGATTTGAACCACAAGCCTTTGTGTTGGCAGCCCAACTCCTTACCACTAAGCCACCAGAGAACTCCCTCCCTTAGAGTCACAGCACATTAAATACAAAATAGAACAAACCAAAAAATCAAGCCCATGGTGGTAGGGTTGATTACAACCCGTCTGCACATTGTTTGGTTTTTATGTACCGTTGAGTTAGAACTGACCCATGGTGACCCTCTAGCAGATACTCAGAGGTCTAAACTTTCTAGAGGCAATTGCCCATCTTTCTCCCTCAGAGCACATTAACACTTTGTAACCATTAACACCTCAGTGTGAATTCATTTGCTGAATTTTCTGCTCATTCTAGGACTGGCTAAGGGAAGTTTTTCATTTAAGTAGAATTGAGAGATCAATTTGGAGTAAGTGACTAACCAGGAGAAGTCAGATTTAGGTGTTGTTGGGGTGGGGGCAGTTGTGGTGAGAATGAAGACTCTTTTTGTCCAAGGGCAAGGGGCTTGGGTGAGAATCCCTTAGGGACCATTTCTCCTACAGCATCCTCTACACTTTGATGCTTCTTCAGAAGGGGACTTTGCAATCCTCCAGGGGCTTCTATTTGACTAGGTATCAGCTGGAAAAGGCCCAGTTCATATCTTTAGAGCTGCTCATGGGACAGGAGCCAGAATTCTCTGCCAGACTGGCCCAAAGAGGAGAGTGTGTGTGTGTGTGTGTGTGTGTGTGTGTGTGTGTGAGAAAAATAAAACATAAAGGAATGAAATGCATGAGAGTTACATTTTTCATGGAGGAAGCTAAGTGGTGGTGGCATCTCAAGCCAGATCTCTTGCTGTAATCTCCTATCTGTTCTCTATTCTACCACTCTGCAATTCAAAAACCTTCAGCGATTCCCCCCAGTGCCAACTGACTCAAGTGTAAACACAACAGTCATGTCTGCCCAGATACTGAGGTACCAATCACTCTCAGCCTGTATCACTCACATCTCCCAGTTCCTATTCTTCAATTCCCATCATCCAATTCTTCCAACTACTTGTTCATCCTTATGCATGCTCTCTGTTCTTTATCCATTGTCCTGTTCATCATCTTCTCCGTCTTTGACTTTCATAAAGATTACCTCTAGGACTCTTCCTAAGAGCTTTTCATATGGAACCGATAGGAACCAATCCTCTGACCCCAAATATGGTTTTTGTGCTCCTTATAGGGACTCTGACAGATTATTTTGTCCTTCTGCTTTTTGGAAGTACTTAAATCTTATACATAAACCTAGTGCCTCACTGAGACCAGAAATCTTGACTTAGTCAAGCTTGTGTCATCCACAAAGACCACACAAATGTCAATCCCAGATGAATTGTTGAATACTTGTTGGCTGGATTAAAAACAAGCTTTTCTCTCATTTTATGGGAGGTCTGTTTGTATTCTTTAAGAAGAACATGTTAGATAGAAAAAAGAGTTGGGAAAGATAGAATGAAGAAACTGGTCCCAAGCAGTGAACAGGCCTTTACTAAGTAGACCTGAGAGGGATGCCAGTTGACTGAGTACAGAGAAGACAAGAATGGCGTGCAGGCAGACAAAAGCAGTTTCCTTTTATGGGTCTGTTAAGGAGATTTAGAAGGGATGGTAGTTTGCTCAGGAATTTGGGGGTAAGGTCCTGTCAGGATGTGATCGGGCCAGGGCCTTATTACAATCTGGTCAGATAGTCGCCTTATCAATACAGACATTATCAGCTTCCTCAAGGGATGGTCAAGCCTGGGGAAATTGTGGCATTCTTCTTTCAGAACAAGCATAGGAGTTGATAGCTTCAGAAATATAGCTCTGTCATTTCCTTAGTCATCTCAAGGGATCAGCAAGGGAGAACAGGTAACCCCTAAACACTGTTCAACATCAGGAACTCTGGTGGTGTAGTCCACAGTGAACTGTGCTACAAAACTAACGGCTGTGCAAATCTGGTGGTTCAAACCCACCAATGACTCCATGGAAGAATAGGCAGTTTCCTACCATTGCAATTTACAGCTTTGAAAATCCAATAAAGTGTCTCTATGAGTTGAAACCGACTCCACGGAAGTGAGTTTGAGTTTTCGACTGCTTAATAGAACTGTTCTTATATGCTTAGGAAACTTTGATGGCCTAGTTGTAAAAACCTGCACTGCATTCTTAAAGGCACGCAGTTTTAATCCATCCGCTGCTCTGTGGGAGAAGGATGGACAATTCCTAGTGTGATTTACTACCTCTGAAAACCCACTGAAGGGTCAGCTATGGGTCAGTTCCAACTCAACACCAAACAACAATTTATACTTGGAGAAAACTGAAGTCATCATCTGAATACTCAAATATTGTCATTGAAAAACAGAACCATTTTCAGACCAAGTGTAAAGTCTAGAGAACAAGCACCTATTAACCAGTGAAGCAGATACATATAAGAAGTGAATGAAAAGTCTCCATGTTGTGTTTTATTGTTTCACCTTGTGTGTCAGTCAAGCTCTGTAATAGAGGCCGTGGGTTACACAGCTGGTGAGAACTCATTCTCCCACCTTATCATTTCCTTTTTTCACCAGAGGTACGTAAGGAAACTTGGCCCCTAATTCTCTTCCAGATGCCCCTTCTGGGCTCATGAGTCTCTCCAGACGTGTCTCTATTGTTGGCCTGTGAATTCTACATAGGGTTTTCAATGACATAATGTTGAGTAGTACTCTGCCTCACAATGTCATCCCTAGATTATCTTCTAGTTCTCATTTATCTGATTTTCTTCTAAAAATAGTCAGAAATCTTCCATGTGGTTTCCCAGGAGTCTCAGCAGTAGCACAGAGCTGTTGCAGGCAGGTGCTTTCATGGTTGCATATGAGAAATGAGCTCAGAAATCAAGGGCTTTGTTCCTGCAACATCACAGAACAGTGAGGTTCCTCTGCAAGGTAATCCGGAGACTACCACTTTGAAAGATGATGGTGGGAGCCACATAATTAAGAAACTCCCCCTGCAGGGAGAAAATTCCCCTGCAACAACTCCTATCTGCCGATCCTCAGAATTATGAACATTACCCCAGACTTCAGCCCAGCTTCACATCAGGAGCCCGAGAAACCTTTTAAAAGTGTAACTTCTGATTCACAGCTCTGGGTTTGGCTCAGAAATCAGTATCTTTTACAAACTTAATTCTAGGCTGCAACCAGGGTGCCACCACCTCTGACAACTGTGGAGGCACAAGTCACAGCTCGCAATCTCTCCCCTCACCTCACTCTTCTCCCATCTCCTCTTTTCCCTTCCCTCCCCTCTCTTTCTTTACCCTCCATCCTTTCCTCTTCTCTTGCTTCTCTTTGCTCTTGTCCTTGTTCACTCACCTCCATTTCATGCTTCTTTTTTAATCTTCTCACTCCTGTCCTCCTTTTTTGTTCAACAACAGATTTCCTTTTTCATTGTCATCTGTAACTTGGAAATTCCAAAGCACAATGGCCTGGATTAGTGCGGCCTTGCTAGGGCCAAAGCACCTGCTTCACTGACTTTCTTGACATTACTGTCAGAGTGAATGGCAGAGGCAGTAACTGGGACCCCAAACTACCTTCTCCGGGACCCTTAAAAATGACCCAGCACTACCTCTCAGTTTACAGATGAGAAAACTAAAGAGAAGGGAAGGGTTTCCTAACAGCCAGATAACTAGTTTCACAGTAAAGACTCTGGATTAATTTTGTTCTATAATCTTTCCATGATACCAAGTGCACCGTGAAATCCCTTTTATCCAAGTGATTTGAATCATGTTTCTAGATCAGTAGCTCCTGTTAACCAACTTTCCCAAATGTAAGGCAGACATCTTTTCCCGAGAAAGAATTCCCTATCTAGAAAGGTTGGGGAATTAACATGTGGGTGTTCTGAAGCTGAGTCTTCAAGCTGTGGTGTCTCTATTCTCTCCTATTTGTTCATGTTCTAATCCTGTAAAACCACTGGACCTGCCCAGACGATACTGCGCTCAAACTGAGCTCTCCTGCTCTCTGCCGGCGAAACTGGTACAAGACAGTTTTGTTTCAAATTTTATGGCACGAATTTCCTCATTCTTTCAGTTAACTCCACCAAGTTTTTAAAGGTACCCACTATTTAAAAAGTACCTTGGCTTGTGTTGGAGTTGCAAAGATGAAAAACACATATTAAAAATACTTTTCTTTAAGGATTCGATTATTGACACTTTGTACCAGACACAGGGAACTCAGACAATAGAAATTAAATCCTTTTCTTCCAAAAGCTTGTGATTCTAGCAAATGACTTGAATTTTTATCTGAGTTTTAAAATCACGGGGATTCCAAACAGTTTCTAACCAATGCTCTTCTACATGTTGCTGCTGTTGGGTGCTATTCAGTTGACTAGGGCTCACATTAAAACCTTGTCCAAACCTGTGTCATCTTCACAATATCCTCTCATGCTCATACCCACTGTTGCAGTCGCTGCGTCAGTCCATTTTGTTGAGGGTCTTCTTTTTTTTCACTGACCCTTTATTTTTCTGAACATGATGTCTTTTTCCAAGGACTCCTAACAACATGCCCAAAATTATGAGAGGAAGTTTTACCACCTTTGTCTCTAAGGAGCACACTGGTTGTACTTCTGCCAAGACATACTTGTTCTTTTGGAAGTGCATGGTATATTCAATACTCTTCCACAACACCACAATCCAAGACACCATCAGTTCTTGTTCTGTCTCTTTTATTTATTGTCCACTTTACTTCATTATTCTATATAAACTTCCCACCCAAGGTCTAGGGGTCCCTGCATACAATCCAAAGGGTCAGTCAGCAGAAGAAGAATGCATGTGTTACAAAGGATCCTGTTTCATTTTTCAGAATTTTGCCTAAAAAAAATTATGAGGGTGGTGAACAAATACTATGAAAATGAAACTTTCTACACAAGCCCTCCTTTTACGGGTAATTTAAATTTCATTTCCTAGCCTGTGCATACAATTGATGACATCTGTCTACCTGAAGCTAACGCTTACTGGCCTACTCTTTTTCTTCCTATCATGTAGTTAAAGGATCACCCTGCAGACAAAGATGAAGCAGAGCCAGGAGTAGCCTCAAAGGAGGCTTAGCATGTATTGAGTGCGCCCTCGTGTGGTTGTTGAAGCCATTGCTGCTGTTCCTGGCCAGCTTTCCTGTCCCATGCAGGACTCCAGTCTCAGAACACTCTCTTGGGCTGATGTATTCTCTGTGCCACATCAGAGCCCTCAATGGATTTCAGATTTTTACTTTTTTAGCTGAAACTATGATATGCAATGCATTTCTCACTGAGCATACAATTCCACAACAATTCTCAAAAAATAGTTAACTTTCAAGAAATGCTGATATTTACTACTCTCATAATTCCTTTTCTCTTAATCCATGGTTGTTGCTGTGTACTGTTGACTCGGTACCGATCCATAGCTGACCCTCTGGCAGGTTTTCAGAGGCAGTTAATCTCATGTGAGAAGCTTGTCCATCTTTCTCACACGGAGCAGCTGGTGGATTTGAACTGCCTACTTTTGGATTGCAGCTTCTTACCACTAGGCCCAGAGCTTTATGGCCTTCTAAATTAACTTGGAGCTTTGGAGCTCACTGCTGTGGAAAGCAGCCTGCCTCTGCTGCATTCTTCCTGTTGTTGTTGTGTATTGTAGAGTTGGAACCAACACATAGCTGACCCTCTGGCAGGTTTTCAGAGGCAGTTAATCACACAGAAGGAGATTACTCATCCTTCTCCCATGGGGTATCTGGTGGCCTCGAAACAAGAGCCTTTAGGATTGCAGCACAGCTTCTTGCCACTAGGCCAGCTAGCGGCACTGCCTAGACTCTGCACTCTGCCTAGACTCTCATTTCTAGATTACTGCTCTCCACTTGTTCAAAATCTTCATGGAGCTCAGGCAATGCTCTGCATCCTTGGGATCCTAGTGTTTACTTCTCCAGACAGAAAGAACCTCTTGCTCTGCTTTCCCTCTTTTCAGAGACCTCACAACAGAACTGCTTAGGCCTTTGTCTCTTAGGAAGAGCTCTCCTGGCCTAGCCTGTAGAGAGCTAGTTGCCCTGCTAATTCAAAACCTGCACTTCTCTCACAGTCAGAATCCATCAAAAGTTCCTCAGAAAAAAATCTAGGAAGTCTCTTTCCATGTGATTTACAGCCTCAGACACCCACTGGAGGGTTGGCTGTGAGTCAGAACCAATTCAAAAGCAATATATTTGTGTTTTTCAATTGTCTGTAATGGCTAGCGCTGCACTCCCCTCAAAAGATTCAGTCATGTTCTCAGCCCTAGAGCGTGAACATGATATTTATAAATAAGGTCTGTGCTGGTGTAATTAAAGATTTGGAGATAATATTATTTTCTTTATCTGAGCTACCATAAATTCAAGGACAAGAGTTCTTACAAAATGAAAGAAGGAGAAGGTTAGGCTATGTGAAGACCAGAGATTGAAGTGATGCAGACACAACCCACAAGTTCCTAATTAGTAGCTGAGAAAATCAAGGAAGGATTCTCCTCTCTCCCTGTGGAGGGAACCTAGTGATATCTTGACTCCAGATCTCTACTCTCCAGAAGAGTGATAGAACGCATTGGTGTAGTTCTAAGCCACTCTGAGATACACTCACACCGGCTCTGCTTTCTCCAAGCTGCACGGAAACCAGACAGAGCTCGGTTCTAAATAGTTACATTCACTCTATACATGTGACTGCTTCCCTCCTCTGGATGTCCAACCCTTCACAGTCAGTCTAAATCTGCCAGACACTCTCTCCCCATAGAGCAGATTCCACCTAATACTTTTATTCTCTTCTTGCAGTGCACCCTCTGTTGCAGCCAACACCCCTTCTTCATTTTACCCACATATTGCAAATGCACCTCACTCAACTAAATTCCAAATGTGGAAATGTTGACTTGTTTACCAGAGTTTCTTCAAATCCCCAGTATACTAGTTATTGAAGTGAAACCATGCTTACGGTGACAGTGGGAATGGTGGTTTGGATAAGTTAACAAAAGCCCACAGGAGTGAAATAATTTGTCCAACTCTATAGGGCAAATTAGCATGTAGATATTTATGTTAAAAACTAAGAGCATACATTTGCAAAGTTTGGGGAGTTTTATCCCTTCCTATAGCATTTTGTGAATTGTGTGTCAATGAAGAGTATTGATTCTATCTTGGACTGTCAAAAGGACAAAAATATCTGTCTTGGAATAACTACACTCAGGGTAGGGTGCTCCTTAGAGGTACAGATGCTGAGACTTCACCATACATAGTTTGAAGTGCTATCATAAAGGGCCAGTCCTTGGAAAAGGAAGTCATATTTGGAAAAGTAGAGGATCATCAAGGGAAAGGAGACTGTCCGTGAGATGGATGGGCTCAGTAATTGCAACAATGAGCAGAGGTTGTAAGGATGGCACTGGACCAGGCAAGGTTTGGGTCTGTTGAACATAGGATCACTATGATGACATCTAACAGGATAGCATTTTGAGAATGGAGTTCTGGTGGTGCAGTGATTAAGCACTTATTTGCTAATAGAAAGGTCAGTAACTTTAACCCAATAGCCACCCTGTAAGAAAAACTGTGGTAGTATCCTCTGTCTTCCAGGCTCACTGAGTTGCCATGTAACAATTCAATGGCACATTGAACGGCACATTTAACCAATCACCAATCAACTTTCAAGTAGATTCCAATTCTTGACAATCTCATATATATCAGAGTAGAACTATGGCTTGTGGGGTTTTCACTGGCTGGTTTGGGGGAAGTAGATTACCACGTTTGTCTTCCAAGGTATCGCTTGATGGACTGGAAAAATGGTGTACCCAAGGACAAGTAGGATGAGTTCTAGTCAAAACAGAATTTGAAAATGAGAGCAAATGGCAACCTTTTGGCCCTTGGATTCTGTGTACCTTGGCCATGTTTTCCATACCTTAGTCACCATTTCCATGTTAAAGAGAAGAGACTGGGTGAGTTATTCTCAGGAACTCCAGAGGACTGATGCAAAAAAGCATTTGCCCTACCTTCTTGGAACCCACAACAGAAAGTGGCATTCTCATGCATGTAAATAAGTCTGACATAAGATAGATTATGGTCATTTTTTATCATTATACCAATTCCTCTACCATCTATTAATATTCTTGTTTGTCTAGCTCCTTAGAGGGGGACAAAATACCTTCCTCAACAATGAAGACTTGGATTTCCATCTTGATTTACCTAGGAACTTGCGCTATGTTATTATTAGATGCCATCAAATTGGTACCAACTGACTGTGAGTTTGTGTTTAACAGAACAAATCCCCACTTTATTATGCATCTTCCTCACAATCATTGTTATATTGGAGCTACATTGTGGTCACTATGTCAAGCCATTTTTGCTGAGCCTTCTTTTCCCTTGACCTTCTCTTTTGCGAAGCATGATGTTCTTCTCCAGGACTGACCCCTCCTGATAACACGTCCAAAGTATGTGAGATTATGTCTCAGTTTTTTCTCTTTCAAAGAGCACTCTTCATCTAAGAGAAATTTGCTCATTCTTTTGATAGTACATAATACAGTTAATATTCTTTGCAAACACCATAATTCAAAGCCATCAATTCTTCTTCAATCTTCCTTTATTCATTGCCATTGATACTATCTGTACTCATACAAGGAAGACTTGTTAATATGATGATTGTTCAATTACATGCACTAATCACTTAAAGTCAATGAAGAAGAAATTAAGAGTTTATGTCAACCTCTATCAGTCTGTCTTGGAAGATATATGGTCAAGGTGTATATTAAGGCAAGGATTGAAAAATTTGTCTCTAACACACTTTTGGAATGTTACAGAAAAGACTAGTCCTTAGAAAAGTACATCACACTTGAAAAGGCAGAGAAGCTGTGAAGGAGAGAAAGATACTTACTGAGATCAGTAAACACAGTGGATGGAGCAATAGCCAAGATTGTAATAATGATGCAAGATTGGGCACTCTCTCAGTCTGTTTAATGTAGAAAACACAGTGAGTCAGAGTCAAGTTTATGGCACCTTAAAAGACAAGTTCAACTTGAAATCGAGGAAAACGAAAACAGGTCCCCAGTAACCAAAGTACAACTGTAAAGCTATTCTATCTGAACTTAAGGGCAATCTCAAGAATAGATTTGATTCATTAAACAGTAATATCTGAAGATCAGACAAGTTGTGAGATAACATCAAGGACAGAAAATATGAAGAAATCTAAACTCACAATATCTGAAGATCAGCCAAGTAGTGAAATAACATCAAAGACATCCCATACAAAGAAATCTAAACTCAAAAAACTCAACTAATTATTGTGTTGTCAGAATCCACTCATAGCTGTCCCTCCAGTAGGCTTTTGGAGGTTGTAAATCTTATGGGAGAAGATGGCCTATCTTTCTCCTACAGGCTACTTGTGGATTTGAGCCACCAGCGATAGATTACATTTGGTTTGACAGCACAAAGAGGAGACCACTAGCATCCCCTTAATGAAGCCAAAAGATATCTGAAGGTCATTGTCAGGAAAGAAAATACCAAAATGACTGTCAGAAGAAATTTTGAAAACTTGTTCATGAAGGAAACAGTTGTCAAAGCAAATAAAAAAATAATAATGTAAGAGAGCTAAAGTAAAGATAAAGGAAGGCACAAGAAAACAAGACATTATCATGAAATGTGCCATGTCCTGGAGTTGTAAAACCAAAGGGAAGAACATATTAGAGATTTCTCAGGCTGAAATGTTGTTGTGTTGTTATGTGCCATCGAGTCGTTTGCGACTCATAGCGACCCTATGCACAACAGCCCCAAAACCTGCTCTATCCTGCACCAACCGCACTGCCTGTGACACACCCATCCCGATTACCCCAGTCACCGAATCAATCCATCGCATAGAGGGTCTTCCCCTCCTGCGCTGTCCCTCCACCCTCCCAAGCATGATGTCCCTCTCCAAGGACCTGTCCCTCCTGACAACATGTCCAAAGTATGTCAGACGAAGCCCCAGAATCCTTGCCTCCAAGGAGTAGCTTGGTTTAATCCTCTCCAAGATGAATCTGTTTGTTTTCCTGGCAGTCCATGGTACATTCAGTACTCTTCTCCAGCACCACAGCTCAAAAGCATCAACTCTTCTTCTGTCCTCCCTAGTCATTGTCCAACTCTCTGATGCATAACAAGCGATTGCAAAGACCATGACCTGTATCAGGCGCACCTTAGTCTCCAGAGAGACACCATTGCTCCTGAGTACTTTAGAGAAGTCCCTAAGAGCAGACTTTCCCATCGCGATATGCTTTTTGATTTCCTGACTGCTGATACCAAGAGTGTTTACTGTGGAGCCGAGCAAACTGAAACTGTTAACAATCTCAATCTCTTCGCCATCCATCCTGACGCTGCCAATTGGTCCAGTGGTGAGAATCTTTGTCTTCTTGACATTGAGCCTTAGTCCATACTGAAGGCTGCAGTCCTTGACCCTTCGCAGCAAGTGCATGAGGTCCTCCTCAGTTTCAGCAAGCAGGGTTGTATCATCTGCATAATGCAGATTGTTAATAGATCTTCCACCAATCCTGATGCCACAATTCTCCTCATAGAGCCCAGCTTCTCGGATAATCTGCTCTGCATACATGTTGAAAAGGTATGGAGACAGGATGCATCCTTGGCGTACACCCTTCCCAATTTTGAACCATGCAGTGTTACACTGTTCTGTTCTGACTCAGTAGTCAGCCTCGTGGTCCAAGTACAGGTTTCACATTAGCACAATTAAATGTTCTGGGATTCCCATTCTTCTCAGAGTCAGCCACAGTATGTTATGAGTCACACAGTCAAATGCCTTTGCATAATCAATGAAACACAGATAGACATTCTTCTGGTATTCCCTGCTTTCAGCCAAGATCCATCTAACATCAGCAACAATATCCCTAGTACCATGATCCCTTCTAAACCCAGCCTGGACTTCCAGCAATTCTCTGCTGATGTGCTGTTCTAATCATTTTTGGATAATCTCTAGTAGAATCTTGCTTGCATGTGAAATCAATGACACTGTTCTGTAGTTTCCACACTTAGTTGGGTCACCCTTCTTTGGAATGGGAACAAATATAGATCTCTTCCAGTCAGTTGGCCAAGTGGTTGTTCTCCAGATTTCCTAGCACAACTTGGTGAGCACATGCAGGGCAACATCTGTTATCTGAAACACTTCAATTGGTATACCATCTATTCCTGGGGCCTTATTTTTTGCTATTTCCTTCAAAGCAGCTTGAACTTCTGTGAGTCATACTCGATTCCACAGCATCTAGCAAGAATCAGGCAAGATTTGCATTAAGGTTGTGTCTTTCCATCATATCTCTTCAATCTGTTAGCAATATAGTGTTGTTATGTATCATCAAGTTGCCTATGACTCAGAATGACTCTAAGTACAGCAGTTCTGAAGCCTGCCCTGTCCTGAGCCAGTCTCACTCACTCCAACACACCCACCCCCATTGCCCCTAGTTTCTGTATTAATCCATTTCATACAGGGTCTTTTCCTTTCTTGTGCTGTCCTTTCACCCTTCCAAGCATAATGTCTTTCTCCAAGCACTGGTCCCTCCTGGTCACATGCCCAAAGGATATGAGACAAAGCCTCAAAATCCCAGCCTCTAAGGAGAAATCTAAGGATTTTATCTATTCTCTATGGACAGACCTATTTGTTTCCTCGGTGGTCCATGGTAGGTTCAAGACTCTTCTCCACCACCACAACTAGAAGGCATCAATTCTTCTTCTGTCATCCTTAGTCATTGTCTGGCTCTCTGATGCATAGCAAGTAATTGTGAAGACCATGGCCTGGATCAGATATGCCTTAATCTCTAGACTGACATCATTGTTTTTGGTACTCTGGAGAGGTCCCTGACAGCATATTTTCCCAGTATAATTCATCTTTTGATTTTCTGACTGCTGGTGCCAAGAGTGGAGCAGCACAAGTTGTAATTGTTAACAACTTGAATTTCTTCTCCATCTATCATGGTGCCACCAATTGGTCCAATGGTTAGAATCTTTGTCTTCTTGATATTGAATTTCAAACCATATTGAAGGCTTCAGTCCTTGACCTACTGCAGCAAGCGCTTCAGATCCTCCTCAGTTTCAACAAACAAAGTTGCATCACCTGCATAATGTAGGTTGTTGATGAGTCTTCCTCCAATCTTGATGCCACATTCCATCTCACAAAGCCTAGCTTTCCAAATGATCTGTTCTGAATATAGATTAGAAAGATATGGAGACAGGATGCATCCCTGACACACTCCTTTCCTGATTTTGAAACTTGCAGTGTTTCCTTGCTCAGTTCTGAGGACTGCTTTCTGGTCTAAGTATGGGTTTCTCATAAGCACAATCAAGTGTTCTGGGATTTCCATTTGTTGTGATCGACAGTGTCAAATGTCTTTGCATAGTCAATAAAACACAGATAGACATTCTTTTGGTACTCTCTTTTCTGCCAAGATCCATCTGACATTGGCAATAATGTCTCTAGTTCTACCACCTCTTCTAAACCCAGTTTGCCTTTTTGGTAGTTCTCTGTCAATTTACTGTTCCAGTTATTTCTGGATAATCTTCACCAGGATTTTGCTTGCACATAATCTTAGTGTTCAATAATTTCCACACTCTGTTAGGTCACATTTTGTTTTTAGTGATAATATTTAGGGATCTCTTCCAGTCAGTTGGACAGGTAGTTGTCCTCCAGATTTCATGGCACAACCTGGTGAGCACATCAAGAGTAGCATCTGTTTGTTGGAATATGTCATCTGGAATTCTATCAATTCCTGGGGCTTTATTTTTTGCTAAGTCCTTCAGAGAAACTTAAATTTCCTCCTTCATCACCACTGCCTCTTGATCATATGTTGTTTCTTGAAATTCTTCTGTGCCAGCCAATTCTTTTTGGTACAGTGACTCCGTATACTTCTTTCATCTTCTTTTAATGCTTCTTGGATCATTAAATATTCTGCCCATAAGTATTGCAACTTATGGCTTGAATTTGTTCTTTAGTTCTTTTATCTTAAGAAATGCCAAGTGAGTTCAGCCTTTTGATTTTCCGACTCCAGCCCCGTGGACACTTTAATATAATATTTGCCATGTCTTCCTGAGCTGCCTTTTGAAATCTTCAACTCAGCTCCTTAACTTCTTGATTTCTTACCTTTGCTTTGGCTTCTCTGCCCTCTCATGCAATATTCAGCATCTCTTCTGACATCCATTTTGGTCTTTTCTTCTTCCTCCATCTTTCTAACTATGCATTCTTCATGGATGATATTCTTGATATCTTCCCACAGCTCATTTGGTCTTCATTCTTTATTGTTCAAGGCCTCAAATCTGATCCTGAGTTGATTTTTTTAAGTTCAGAAAGCGTAGTGCTCATTAAATAAATTAATATGGGTTTTATTGTTATTATTAAGTGTCATTGAGTTAATTACGAATCACAGCAACCCTATGAACCACAGATCTGTACTTTACCTTATCTTGTGACATCCTCATCACTCAATAAGTACAAGCCCATTGTTAAGGTCACTGTGTCAGTCCATCTTGTTGAAGATCAGCTATGACTTCTATTACCAAGGGCAGGCCTATCCTGACAATATGGACAAAGTATGCCAGATGATGCTTCACCATCCTTGCTTCTAAGGAGTGTTTTAGCTGCACTTCCTCCAAGATAGACTTGTTTGTTCTTTTGGAAGTCCATGAGATGGATATTCAGTACTCTTCTCCAATACCACAATTCAAAGGCCTAAATTATTCTTTTGTCCTTCTGATTCATTGTCCACTTTTCAGATGCATACGTTAAAAAGCAGTTGAAAATGTCATGGTTTGGACCAGGTGATGTCTTTAAACTGACATTGTTTTTCTTTAGCACTTTGGAGAGATCCTTGACAACAGGTTTTCCCAACGCAACATGTCTTTTGACTTCTTGATTGCTACTAACAAAGATCTTCATTGTGAATCCACATAGAATGAAATCATTGACAACTTCAACCTTTTCTCTATCCATCATGATGTTGCTTATTGGTCCAGTCATGAGGATTTTTACTTTCTTGATGTTGAGATGTAACTTATGGTCTTTGACCTTCTACAGTCTTCTTCACTTGTAGAAAACAAGGTAGTGTCATCTGCATAACTCAGTTGTTGACAAGTCTTCCTCCAGTTTTGATGCTGTATTCTTCTTCACATAGTCCAGTTTCTCAAATTATTTGCTTAGCATGCAGATTAAATAGGTATGGAGAAAGGATTCAATTCTGATGCATATTTTTCCAGATTTTAGGATACAGTGTTCCGGAATGTCAATGCCTTCGGCTATCACCATTACAAAAACACCTACTTAACATACCTCTTACATTATCATCATCAAGTGTCCTAAATCTTTTTACACCCGATTTAATAATTAACATCGCACAAATTCTTTTTTTTTCTTTCTTTGTTTCTTATCTGTTTCTCTCCCTTGTTGTTATAATGGAATAAAACTCTAACACAAACCATACTATGTCCCTTGTAAACTATTCTAAAACTTCTGAACTGGCCTTCCCACTGTCACAGCTCCTCCCTTTTGTGTCATCTGAATCCAATTCCTTCAAATTTGCTCATCTTTTAAACATACAATTTATCATTTCATTATCCCCTTTAAAACCCAGTTGCAAATCATTGCCTTCTGAAAAAAGTCCATATCCTTTACCCAGATATTTAAAGCCCTTAAATATATAATCCCAACTTCTCCTTCACATTTGTTTTCCTATGATATATTACTCTAGTCTAAAAAAGTTAAAAAAAAACCCAAAACACATGCATTCATTGTTACATAAAATATCTCACATATTTCACATTCTGTGACAATTCTCATCTAGTTTTGTCTGCCTGAAGAGCAAAATAGATACATGCTCATCTCTTCCTATCAAAACCTACTCACAGTCTAGAAAATAACCCCAATTTTCTGTACTCTTGCTGGATCCACATTATTTTGGGACCCCCAGTTTATACAATGAGTATAAAGTTTTCCTGCCAATCCAAAGACAGGTGGTTCAAATTCACCAGCTGCTTCAAAGGAGAAATACGGGAAATCTCCATTTAAGTGATTTACAAGCTCTGAAAATCCTCTGAGCTATGAGTCAATTCCAACTCAATGTCAACAAGTAAGTGAGTTGTTGTTGTTGTTGTTGTTATGTGCTGTTGAGTTACCTGTGACTCGTAATGACCCTAAGAACAATAGCTCTGAACCTTATCCTAGCCTGAGCCAATCTCACTCTCTCAGTGCTTTGTTACCCCAGTCACTGTGTCTATCCATCTCATCCAGGGTCTTCTACATCTGTGTTGTCCCTCCACCCTTCCAAGCATGATGTCATTTCTAAGGACTGGTCCTTTCTGGAAACCTGAATTTAAAAATCATCTTAACAGGTTTGAAGAATTGAATAGCAATGATCAAAGATCAGATAAGTTGTGAGATGGCATCAAGGAAATCATCCATGAAGAGAGCAAAAGGTCATTACAAAGACAAGAGAGAAAGAAAAACCAAAATGGATGTCAGAATAGATTCTACAAATCAAAAAGCCAAAACAAGGAAAGAGATGCTGTAGTAAAAAGCTGAACAGAATATTTCAAAGGGAAGCTCAGAAAGACAAGACAAAGTACTTTAGTAGAATAGCAGAGAGCTGGAATTGGAGAATAAAAAGAAGGGGGAAAACCCAACCAAAACACCCATCAAGTATTTCTCAATCTGACATAACTTAAATGTAAATTCAAGCCTCAAGTTGCAATACTGAGATGGTATGGGCAAAATCTTGAAGGATGGGGGAAGCATCAAATAGACGGGGAGAACATAAAGAGTCACTGTACTGAAAGTAATTGGCCAGCACTGAAATATTTCAGGAAGTCCCATATGATTGAGAACCAATGGTGGTGGTGGTGGTGGTGGTGGTGGTGGTGGTTTTTGTTATTTGCCATCAAGTCTCTTGTCAATGAAGGAAAAATTAAAAGCGGCACTGAAGGCATTGGCAAAAAATAAGGCTCTAAGAATCAATGTAATACTATGCCTTCTGAAAAAAGCCCATATATCTTGCCCAGATATTTTATTCCAACTTCTCCTTCACTTTTGTTTTCCAGTGATATAATACTCTGGTTTTCAAAAAAATACGTGTTTACTGTTTCATAAAGTATCTCACACATTTCACCTTCTGTGTTGTCTCTCATCTGATCTTGACCTGTGTCACAGATGCAGGCTTTGACATAACCACCCGTCTAAGCCAGGAAATTTGGAGGACAGCTGTCCAGCAGACTGACTGGAAGAAACCCATATTAGTGCCCATTATCAAGAATAGTGACTAAATTAGATGTGGAAATGATTGAAAAATATCACTAATATCATATTCAAGCAAAATACTGCTGAAGATCATTCAAAAATCACTAGAACAGTACTTGGACAGGGAACTGCCAGAAGTTCAAGCAGGATTTAGAAGATGCCATGGCACCAGCAATACCAATGCGGATGTCAGATGTATCCTCGCTGAAAGCCAAAACTTCCAGAAGAAAATCTATTTGTGCTTTATTGACTATGGAAAGGCATTTTATTGAGTGAATCATAACAGATTTTTGTTAACATTGAGAAGAATCAGAATTCCAGAGCAACTAGTCCAAGGGGCTCTTAAGTAAACAAAACAAGGAAACAATACAATATGGCTTAAAATTAAGAAAGGTGGGCATTGGTGTTGTGTCATTTCTCCATATCTATTTAATCTGTATGCTAAGAAAATTATTTGAGCAGCTGGACTCTATGAAGAAAAAAGTGACATCAGGATAGGAGGAAAATTCATCAGTAACCTTTGTTACGCAGAGGAAACTTCCTTGCTTGCTCAAAGTGAGAAGGACTTGAAGTACTTTCTGCAGAAGATCAAAGACTACAGTCTTTAATATGGATTGCATCTCAACAGCAAGAAAACAAATTTCTCATCATTTGACCAATAGTAACATCATGACAGATGGAGAGAAGATTGATATTGTCAGTAACTTCACCTTACTTGGATGCACAATCAACACCTGTGGTTCCAGCAGTCAGGAAATCAGGGGACATATTGTACTAGGAAAGTCCACAGTCAGGGACCTCTTCAAATTATTGAGGAGAAATTATGTCAGTTTGAGGACTAACATACACATTATTCAGACTGTTGAGTAATTTTGGGGAGGAGGAGGCCTCTGGCTGGGGCCAGATCGCCTTGCTCCAGATAAGTGCAAGCCTATCTGACTCAGTAGTCCTTAATATTGGATAGAGAACACTCCTGTGTTTGGCTGTGCTGGCTTGAGAAAACTCACCAGTCAGGAAGATGGATGCCTTATCTATTGAGCTGGGAGTGGTCTGTACTGGGCTGAGGTTCTCCTGTCCAATCTGCATTTCCCACATCTACAAGTTCACCCCATCCTGTCTTCCTGTTTACTTCTCTATATATAAGCACACTGTTACCCCTCAATAAAGTTGAGTTGGCTCTCTTAAGTTCTCCCATAGTGGTGTGTCTCCATTGTGCTTACCCCCATCCCCACCAGCAAACAGACAGTGACGCCAGGCCATATTCTTTTCAATCATTTGCTATGCATCTGAGAGATGGACAATGAATAAGGATGGCAGAAAAAGAGTTAATGATCTGAGCTGTTGTGTTGGAGAAAAGAACAAACAGATACTTCTTGGAGAAAGTCCAGTCAGAGTGATTCTCGGATACCAAAGTGATAAGCTTCATCTTGCATACTTTAGGCATGTTCCTAAGAGAAGTTATTCTTTGGAGAAGGACATCATGCTTGGAAGGGTATATCAAAAAAGTAGGGGAAGACCCTCAGGTCAATCCCAGTGGATTGACACAATGACTACAGCAATGGACTCAAGTCAGGCAGAGATCACAGGATAGGATAGGGTTCAGATCTGATGTTCATAAGGGTCACTATGAGTTGTATTCGACTTGATGGTATCTAACAACAACAACAAAAACAGCATACAATCATTGCTATTGAGGCAGACCTGGTTCAATTAGTTGATCCTGCAGAGGCTATAAATCCTAGAGGAGGAAGTTGCTTATCTTTCTCTGGTGGAGCAGCTAGTGGATTCAAACTGCCTTCCTTGCTTTGGCAACACAACTCTGGAGTTCCCTCTTCAAGATATAATGCCTTGAAGTTTAGAAGGAGGATAGCTGAGTCATAATCAATGCAAGGGCAGTGAGTCACAAACAGCTCATATGCTTGGGAGAAGTATTTTTATAAAAGACTATGAGGTTATGAATGAAAAAATCATCTTAGAGATATAAAAAAAAGGAATCTATAAAGCAAAACTATTGAAACATTTTCAGTGCCAAGCGGGAAGAAACAGCCAAAGTAGGATTATAAAAAGTAAAATCCTTTCCAGCCTCAATTCACAACCTAGCAGAGCCATTCTAACAGCTAGCAGACAAGAGAAGATGACTTCACTAAGTATATGTTCAAGTAAACGGTGTTGTCTTGTGTATGTCTGTTTCTGAATATGAGAGAGTTTCTGTTTTATAATAAGTGTTTGCTGCTTTAACTTTTGGCAAAGAATGGGAACAAACAAATTGCAAGCATGGTGATCCATGTGCTTGGGGACAAAGTGAGACAAAAATGCACAGTGTGTTTGGAGAAACACAAATGATGCTATGTGACATTAGCTCCCAGGCACAAACTGAAGAACTGGGAGATGAAGTTGATCTACTAGTTTTGATGAGAATTAGCTCGTATTGCCAGAATTAGCTGTTGTTTTAGAAGGAGAGAAGTGTATTTCTCTCTCCTAATAAACTTACAGGTTGATTATTGAGGTCTAATAAAGTTCTTGATGACACTAGGAGCCACAGTAATTTCTTTTTTCTTTTTAAAACTTCTTCTTGTGATGTGAGTGGAAGTTCACAAAGAAAAATTGGTTTTCCATTCAACAATTTATACAGATTTTTGTTTTGTAACACTGATTGCAATACCCACAGTGTAGCAAGCAGTCCTTTCCCAACTCCCAGCCTGTCTTTCTCATTCCCTTTCCTGTCCTTCTGTCTGATCACTATGTGCCATCTGAGTTTCCTCATTCACTGCTATTGAGTTACATGGTCTTTTGGTTAGCAACACAACACACTACCGGCAATGCTGTCCTTTCAATCTTGTTCATTAGCCTTTAGCTAATTGCTTTTGTGGTGGTTCCCCCCAACACACACACACACACACACACACACACACACACACACTCTTCTGTACTCTAGATTGAAAGAGATCCATCATTGCATCTTAGATTTCTATTTACAAGTTTTTAAGATTCACAAACCAGAATGAAGAAATTGGAAATTGTTGATTATTTTGTCAATGTTATTGTTGCTGTTATGTGCCGATGCAACTTATAGCAACCCTATGGACAATAGCCCTGAACCTGGTTCTATTTTGAGCCAACCTCATTGTCTCTGACAAACCTACCCCCAATTCCCCAGTCACCAGGTCAATCCATCTCACTGTCCCTACACCCTCCCCAGCATGATGTCCCTCTCCAAGGACTAATCCCTCCTTGAAACACACCCCCAATTTATGTCAGATGAAGCTTTAAAATCCTTGCCTTCCAGGAGCAACCTGGTCTCACCTTCTCCATAGTGAACCTGTTTGTTCTCTGAGCCATCCATGGTATGTTTAATACTCTTTTCCAGCACCATAACTCAAAGGCATAGATTATTCTATCATCGTTAGTCATTGTTCAGCTCTGTGATACATAGCAAGTAATTGCAAAGACCACAGCCTCGATTAGGAGTACCTTAGTCTCCAGACTGACATAATTGCTCTTCTGTACTCTGGAAAGAGGTCCTTGCCAGTAGATATTCCCAGTGCAATTTGTCTTTTGATTTCCTGGCTGCTCATATAGTTTTTAGTTGGCATAAGAGAGAAAGTGGTGTGCCCTGCAACTATGACGCTAAGCTCCCAAGCCCGATTAACCGTTCATTCAAGGTAAGAAGTTTCATAAATTTTCCCTGAAACCTGGGTAATTTCTATATTTTTCCTCTTCCATAAGTGATTGTGACTTTATGATTTAAGATGGAAACATCTGTGTTTAGGCAGAAGAGTGTGAAAGTGCTAAAGAAGAGGGAATCGAAAACATATGGTCATTGTCTATGAGAGATTACATTTCCCAAAGATAGTTTTAATAACGCCTCCCATCCCACGTCATTTTCTTATTTCATGGCTTTGACATAATGTGGAAAGGTGACTATGCTCCTATTTCTTTAACCTAGGTAGATTTGATGACTGATTATTGTAATATGTAGTTTGGCAGTGTAATTCCCAAGCTGGTTCATGAAATAAATTATAACTTCTGTTTTCCACACTGGAATACTCAATCCTGAAGCCTTCAGCCACATTGTAAGCAATCCAGTTGCAATTATGATGTTAGGAAGCCAAATATCTCTCTTGGACAGTCCAAATAGAGATATTTTTTTAACATATGACAAAAGAGAGTTATCCAGCCAGTCTCTTGGTGCTTCATCTCCAGCCACTATCTGATTGCAATTACAAGATTCCAAAATAAGAAGCATCCACTTGAGATTTTTTAGACATTCCAGAGCCACAGCAACTATGAGAGCTAATCAAGTGTCTACTGATGTTGTATGTGACCAAATTTTGGAATGCTTCATTTAATATCAATAGATAAGCCAAATACCATACTCTAAGAAAATTTCCCCAATACTTATCACATATAATTTATACACAACATATCCCATTGGCTAGATTTAGTGACATAATTATGTTGTTGTCATTGTTATGTGCCATCAAGTTGCTTGTGACTCATAGAAACCATATGTACAATAGCTCTGAAACCTATTCTGTCCTGAGTCAACCTTATTGTCTCTGGCACACATACCCCCAGTACCCCAGTTACTGAACCTATCCATCTCATTGAGGGTCTTCCTCTCTTGTGCTGTCTCATCACCCTCCCAAACATGATGTATCTCTCCAAGGACTAGTCCCTCCTTGCAACATTCCCAAGTATGTCAGATGAAGCTTCAGAATCCTTGCCTCTGACAATCAGCCTGATTTCACCCTTTCTAGGATAAACCTGTTTGTTCTCCTAGCAACCCATGGTATACTCAATTCTTCTCCAATACCATACCTCAAAGGCATGGCACCTCTCCTTCTATCATCCCTAGTCACTGTCCAGCTTTTTGATGCATAACACATAATTGTGAAGAGTATGGCCTGGATCAGGCATACCTTAATCTCCAAATTAACATCGTTGCTCTTCAGTATTCTGGAGACGTCCCTGACAGCAGGTTTTTCCCAACGAAATTCACCTCTTGATTTTCTGACTACTGGTACCAAGAGTGTTGATTGTGAAGCCAAGCAAACTAAAGCTGTTAACAATTTCAATCTCTTCACCGTCTACCATGATGCTGCCAATTGGCCCAGTAGTTAGAATCTTAGTTGTATTGATGTTGAACTTTAATCCATATTTCAGGCTTCTGCAAGGTCTTTCAGACCTTCTGCAGCAAGTGCTTCAGGTCCTCCTCAGTTTCAGCAGCCCCAGGGTTGTGTCATCTGCATAACGCAGGTTATTGATGTATCTTCCTCCAATCCTGTTGCCACATTCCTCCTTGTAGAGCCCAGACTTCTGGATGATCCTTTCTGCATATAGATTAAAAATGTACAGAGATGGGACACATCCCTGCATCCCGATAGATAGGACACATCCTGATTTTGAATCCTGCAGTGTTTCATTGCTCAGTTCTGATGACTGTCTCCTGGTCCAAGTATAGTTTTCACATAAGCACAATTAAGTGTTCTGGGATTCCCATTCTTCTCAGAGTTAGTCACAGTTTGTTGTGATCCACACAGTTAAATGCTTTTGCACAGACAATGAAACACAGATAGACATTCCTCTGGTACTTTCTGTTTTCAGGCAAGATCCATCTAACATTAGCTATAATATCCCTAGTACCACGGCCTCTTCTAAACCTAGCCTGCACTTCTGGTAGTTCTCTGTCATAGTTCCAGTTGTTTTTGGATAATTTTCAGCAGAATCTTGCTTGCATGTCATCTTAATGCTATTGTTTGATAATTTCCACACTCGGTCAGGTCACCTTTCTTTGGAATGGGAACAAATATAGATCTCTTCCAGTCAGTTAGCCAGGTGGTTGTCCTCCAGATTTCTTGGCACAAGTTGGTGAGTGCATCCAGGGCAGCATCTATTTGTTGAAATATGTCAATTGGTATGCCATCAATTTCTGGGCCTCAGTTTTTGTCAATACTTTCAGAGGAACTTGAACTTCTTCCTTCATTACCACAGGCAAACTATTCTGGGAAGAAATATACTCAAGTAAAATCCCCTTGTTGTTGTTGTTGTTGTTGTTAGGTGCCATCGAGTAGTAGATGACTCATAGCGACCCTATGAATGAAAGGCCTGAGCACTGTTCGTACATAGAGTTTATGGAGGCAAGCCATTTCAGAAGTGAATGCCGCTCCTGCTTCCAGGCTTGTTTTAGTCAAGAAGCTCCAGCCAACACTGTCCACCATGGATAACCATTACCACGTTTGGCACATCACTGCCACAGTCTTCAGCATCACAGCAACCACGAGTTGCCTCTGTACAGCAATGCACAGACTAGTGCTATACCACCTAGAAGAATGTTCAACAGGAAAACAATTTGAACCTGGCCAAGGGCCACAGATTAAAATCACCCACCTTCGGCTTGGTAGCATAACTTTCTGTCCACTAGGCCAATGTAGCTCTCCCTGTGTCATCAGTGTTATTGTTGTTAGGTGCCGTCGAGTTGTAAACGACTCATAACAACTCTATGAACGAAAGGCCTAAGCACTGTTAGTACATAGAGTTTCTGGAGGCAAGCCCTTTACTATGTGAAAAGAGGCTAGAAACATTAGAAAACTACTAGTGACTTTATGAAGAAGAATGTGACATCAAGATTAGGGGAAGATCCACCAGGTATGCAGCCTGCACATAATTAGGCACACCTGCAGCTTGTGTTCTGCAGATGACACAATCTTATTGGCTGAACATGAGGAGGACCTGAGGCCCTCATTGAAGGATATACTTCAATATGGGTTGTATCTCAACATCAAGAAAACAAAACTCCTTACTACTAGGCCAATAGGCAACTTCATGATAGAAGGAATTGACATTGTCAATAGGAAGATTGACATAGTCAACAATTTCATCTTACTTGGATCCAGAGTCAACACTCTTGGTACCAGAACTCAGGAGATCAGGAGAATAAAGAATTAAGAAATTCTGCTGTCAAGGACCTCTGCAAAGTCCTGGAGAGTAATGATGTCAGTTTAAAGACAAAGGCGTGTTTAATTCAAGCCATGGTCTTTCCAATGATATACTGTGCATAGGAAAGCTGGAAATAGAATAGGGATGACAGAAGATGGGACGATGTCTTTGAATTTGGGTCTTGGAGAAAAGAATTGAATATCCCCTGGAGTGCCAAAGGAGTAAACAGATTTGTGTTAGAGAAAGTACAGCCAGAGTTCTCCTCAGAGGCAAGGATAGTGAGGCTTTGTCTCATGTATTTTGGGTAGGGGTTAGTCTAACTGAAAACTTGCTTAATAAGTCAGTTCTGACTTGATGACACAAAACAACAGAATGAACTGGAATGACACAGTAGCTAAACATTACAAAGATCATGAAGATTGGACAGGACCAGGTAACATTTTATTCTGGTATATCTGTGCCTCATATTAGGTGATTGGGGGTGGGGTGCAGGGCCCGCTCTCATAAGGCAACATGCTCAGTTTTATGACTCACTGGTCAAAATATTAGTATATAGATTTCATTTCCTACGTTAAATCAGAGGCTTTAGCAGCTTGAAACAAGGACCAAAGCACTGACTTCATTGACAAATTTGACAGGCAGATTTGGGAAGCAATGAAATGTTACCAAAGAAGATGATCAGACAGACAAGTCTTACTAAATTTTACTAGAAGCGTCATCCTTATTGTCAAGAATAATCCAGTTGTTCATAATCCATTTTTCACAAAAATGGATTTACTATAGCAATTGACAAATTCTTCTTCAACATTAGAAGAGATAGTTTTAATTTGTGCATTTTATGTCTGTGTATGTGAGTATTAAAATACACCTTAATATCTTTTTTAAATTTTTTTATTGGGAAAAACATATTGGGGGTACAAGAAAGTGAGGGTTGGGGGCAGAAGGGTGAGGATGGG
>NW_006399781.1:13479684-13480919 GCF_000299155.1 Elephantulus edwardii
TAATAAAATATAGAAAAAGAAAAAAAAAGAAGATATTTTCCTGTCATTTGCTCCCCTCTGGACTGCAAAGTGTTTTCCCAGGTGGGTCCAGGGGGGATGGCTGGTTGAAGCCAGAGGCTCCATCCTCCTTTGCTTCCTTAGCTGTCAGTTGTATTTCCTTTTTGTCACTGGCACCGGGTTCAAGGTCAATTCTGGAGTGAAACTCAGAGTTAAGGTTACCTATAGGAAAGGGAGCAAACCTAGAGAGAACAAACTTGTGAGTTGCAAATAGAAGGGCTTTGAGGTGCTGCTTTCAGATTTACTGGGGGGGGGGTGGCAGAAAGTGGCCTAGGTAACATTCTCTGGATACCCTAGGCATTCTTTTTTTTCCCCTCCTTCCCCACCCAGGGGTCAGATGGCACAATCTGGGGACTGAGGAGCTCACCCTGAGGGCCGCGATGGCTCGCCCCAATCCAGGGGCCGAGGGCAGCCCACCCCAGGCAGAGAGCCATGATGGCTCGCCCTGAGCCGGGGAGGGCAGCCCATCCTGAGCAGTGAATCACCCCCCAGGAGCTGGCAGGTATACTCCCCCTTCAATTGCTCCTACCCCAGTCTGGTCCCCTCGCTTGACTGAGGACTCTGTGGTCAGGGATAGTGTTTCCAATTCCATCACTTCCAATATTACCCCCCCCATAAGTGGGCATACTATATTTTGAAGTAGGTGTCACTGCCCTCCCCTTTATATATGATAAAGGGAACCTGAGAATTGTGAACAGACTCCCCCCAGGTCTAACCATCTTTTGGCAGAAGCATTCAACAGAACAAAATATGTGGTGCATTTAGGATGTTGGTCCTCTTGTGCGTGCTGCCACTGTTAAGGTCCTCAGTCTCACAGTGACTTTCAGCAATCCATTGCATAGGTAATCATCTTCTTTGGCCTATCCAATGCATAGGTAATCGTCTTCTTAGGCCTGTCCAACGAAACCCAAACCTGCAGATGGCAGGCATGCATCCCATCCCCACCTCCTATGCAGGTGGCCAGCGGGGCTGCCCCCGCTCCCCAGTGCAGGAGGCCTGGGGGAGTCGTGCCGCTCCCCCAGCGCAGGCGGCCATTGGGGGCGTGCCCTCCTGCACCCTGCCACACAGGCGCTCGACACCTTAATATCTTTGATGTTGTTGTTGTTATGTGCCGAGTTGCTTGCAACTCATAGATACCCTATGTACAACAGCCCTAAACTCTGCTCTGTCCTGTGCCA
>NW_006399781.1:13481578-13514476 GCF_000299155.1 Elephantulus edwardii
AATCCATATTGTAGGCTGCAGTCCTTGACACTCTGCAGCAGGCACTTCAGGTCCTCCTCAGTTTCAGTAAGCAGGGTTGTTTTTCATCCTGCAAAGGCAAATAAACATAAAATTTCTAAAGATACCAGTCATAAAAGACAATAACAATGAAAGCAAAGCGATATTCCATTCTTGTAAGAAATAATTGACCTAAGACAAAGTCATCCATATGGAATTGTCTTCATCAATTGGGAACTGTTATTGTTGGAGGCCATCCAGTTGACCATAACTTTGGGAACAAGGGATGTGCACCTCCCCATCTTCATCATCCCTGATAATAATGGAGCCCATTGTTACAGTCACTGTGTCCATCTATCTTGTTAAGAGTCTTTTTCTCTTATGCTGACCCTCCACTTTCCCCCGCACAATGTCTTCTTCTGAGGACTCACCCCTAACAGCATGCTCAAAGTGAGAAGAAGTTTCTCCGTCCTTTCCTCTAAGAAACACACTGCTTGTGCTTTCTCCAGGATAGATTTACATGGGATTTTGGCAATCCATGGAGTATTCAGTATTTTCTGAAAAGCCACAGCTCAAAGGAATCAATTCTTTTGTCATCTTTATTAACTGGCCAACTTTCAGATGCACAGCAAGTAACTATAAAGACCATAGCTTGAATCAGGGGAATCTTAGTCTTTAAAATGGCATTGTTGTTCCTCATGATTTTAGAGAGGCCCTTGACAGCAGGTTTTCCTCAATTCAACATGTATTTGTATTTCTTAACTGCTGTTACCATGGGTGTTGATTGTGGATCCAAGTAAGATTAAATAGCTGATAATTTCAATCTTTTCTCCATTTATCATGATGTTGTCTATTGGTCCTCTGATGAGGATTTTTGTTCTCTTCATGTTGAAATGCAATCCATATTCAAGGCCTTTGATTTTCTGGGGTAAGTGAGTCATTCAAGAAGTTAGGATTTATGAAGAAGAAGAAGAATATGCCATCAGGGTCCAAGGAAGACTCAGCAGCAGCCTGTATTATGCTGATAACACAATTTTGTTTGCTGAAAGCTCGAGAACTTGAAACACTTGTTAAATAAATTGGATTGTTATTGCATTATGTCAAATGAGAACTCCAGTGGGTTTTCAGAAACAGCTTATCATGTGGGAGAAGATTGCCCATCTTTCTCCCATGGAGCTGCTAATGAATTTGAATGTCATGCCTTTGGGTTGGCAATAAAACCAACTCTTCACCACTAAACCAGTAGAGCTCCCATGTAAATTAGGTACTATTTGTCATTTATTTTTAAAAAAATATGGGTGGAGGCAAGGAGGGGAAAGAGAAATAAAAGACGAGAAGAAAGTAATATTTCTAAGTTGGATTCAATGTGTGTGAACAACTGTGACCAGAAATAAATTGTCTATTTAGTAAGTTATTTGACATTATTTTCAGCAGTGAATATACAATCTTTCCTGTGTTATTTAGCTAAGGGAATTTGGGTTATGATTTGCTTCCCAGAATCTTACGGTCCAGAGAGCACTTGAAGAGATTATTCAGTTCTATTTATGAAAAGGAAAACCAAGACTATTCTTAGATTTGTGAGTAAGAAACAAAAGTTACACAGAAAAAGATGAAAATAAGGGTAAAAATAAGAATTTTTAAAAATTTTTAAAATTTAAAAAGTAATATTTTTTAAAGTATTTCTTAGTATAAAAGGCACAGCTATTCAAATGAAGTACAAAGGGTGGATAGAGTTGCTTTTAAACACAAATTCCACACTTGAGAATAAAATGTCTGTTATAAATGTAAATACTCCCTACTGGCCACAGAGTAATGACCTAAAAGAACCACGTTCAGTACAACTTTTTTCATCTGGTGGAATAGTGTTTCATGTGTGTGCTGCTTGCTAACTGTAAGGTCAAAATTTGAATCCACCAGCTGCTTTGAAGTAAAAAAAGATGGGCAATCACCTCCCTTTAAGATTTACATACACAAAACAACTATGAGCTACCTCATCCCAGGAACAATAGCAAAGCCCAACAAGGCAGCAAACAACAAATGCTGTGGAGAGATTGGAACTCTTATTCACTGCTGTTGGGAATGTAAAATGTAAAATCACTATGGAAGATGAACTAGCACTTTCTCAAAAAGTTGGAAATAGAAATACTATTTGACCCAGAAATTTCACCACTGGGAATATGCCCAAAAGAAACCGAAACACAACTCAAACAGACATATGCACACCCATGTTTATTGCTGCATTATTCACAATAGCAAAGAGATGGAAGCAACCCAAGTGCCCATCATCAAGTAAATGGATAGAAAAACATGAGACAGTTATACAATGAAATATTACACAGCACTGAAAAACAATGAAATAGTAAAACTTTATACAACATGGGGGAACATTGGGGACATTATGCTAGCAAAATATCTCAGTCACAAAAGCACAAATACTACATAACACTACTGTTATAAAATAGGAAAGACATGGCGGGGGTGGGGAAAGAGTGGATAGATAATTAACACCGTATTAACAGAAGAGGGGAAGAACTGTCTGAATAGAATATATGATTATGCATTATGTTGTTTGGTGTTGTTATTGTTGTTGTTATGTGCCATCGAGTCATCTGTGACTCATAGCAACCCTATGTACAACAGTCCTAAACCCTGCTCTATCCTGTGCCAATCTCACTGACTCTGACATACCTATCCCTATTACCCCAGTCACTGAATTAATCCATCTCATTGAGGGTCTTCCTCTTCTGCACAGTCCCTCTACCCTCCCAAGCATGACATCTCTCTCTAACGACTGGTCCCTCCTTGCAACATGTCCAAAGTAGGTCAGGCAAAGCTTCTGAATCCTTGCCTAACCCTATCCAGGATGAACCTGTTTGTTCTCTTAGCAGTCAATGTATATTCAATACTCTTCTCCAACACCACTGCTATCAAACTCTCCTTCTATCATCCCTGGTCATTGTCCAGCTCTCTAATGGATCAACTGAGGTGGAGCACTTAAGTATGGAAACACAAAGGAGGAGGAATAGTTGTAAGCAGACACTAGTGATTGGAACATGGAATGTGAGAACACTGAATGTAGGAAAACTGGATATTCTTAAGGAAGAATTATGCATTCTATGTATGAAAAAATCTGGAACAAGGGATGCATTGCAGAGTTGGCTGAGGGAGAGAGGAGGGGGAGAAAAATGTACAACAATGAATAAAAAAAAAGAAAAAACCCTGTACTTACATACAACCTCAGAACACCTATTAGTTACCATGAGTAGGAATCCGTTCAATGACAGTGGGTTTAGTTTATTCTTGTCAGTGTTCTCCTGTCCAATATCCTCCTCTTCTCAAGTTGCATCTTCTCCTTTATTCTAGCATTTCATTGCTTATTGTTTCCTGAACAAAAATAAACTCTACCTCTGGGTCTGTTTTCATTTTTATTCAGATTGGGATGCACTTAACTCATTGTCCGTCCTTGAATTGACTTTCTGACTTCTGTTTTTCTTAGGAGCCATCGAGTTGAGTACAATTCATAGTGATCCTATGACCATCATGTCTGACATGCTTGAATCCATTATTATAGTCACTGGGTCACTCCATCTCATTGAGGGTATTCCCCACCTTTTCCAAGCATAATGTCTTTCTTCAGGAACTGGCTCCCTCCTCAAAACATGCTCATACATGTGAGACCAAGTTTCACCATCCTTCCCTTTACAGAACATCCTGACTGTGCTCTCTGCAAGACTTGTTTGTTCATTCTCTTTTCATTCCCCCCACACCCACCCATGAATCTAGGTTTTCTTTTTCTTGTCTTTCATTTCTCTTGCCACATGTCTTGTCACTATGCATTTAAACTGGTCTGGGATTCATCAGACAACTTGTTTGCTGACCTTGATGCTAGACATTTTTTTGGTTTTTTGTTTCGTTTTGTGTGGCATTTTCATTAAGATACAATTTACATGCTATTTTTAAAATGTACAATCTAATAATTTAGAGTATATCCATAGAACTGTGCAACCATCACCACAAATTTTGTCACTTTCAAAAGAAATTCAGTAGAATTATTAGACATTTAATATTTTTCCCCAAGTGACTTCTCCTCTTCCTCCCTGAACAAACAAACAAAACCCCCAAACAAACTCAAACCTCAGTTTGTCAAGTCGATTCTGACTCATGACTTATCTCCTTCTGGTTCCTAAGGTTACAAATCTTTACAAGAGAAGACTGCCCATCTTTTTCATTCTTGTTGTTTGTTATGTGCCATCAAGTCAGAAAGGACTCATAGCTTACCCTCCAGTTGGTTTTTAGAAGCAGTAAATTGCACAGGAAGGGATTGCCCATCTTTCTCCAGAGGAGCTGCTGCTGAATTCAAACTGTGTAGACTTTGGATTGGCGGCATAGATCCTTAACTACTAGACCACCAGAGCTACTTTCTCCCTCTTGACAATCCATGGATTATTTAATGCCCTTCTTCAGAACCACATTCAAATTCATCAGTTCTTCTTCTTTCTTCTTTATTCATTGGTCCAACTCTCAGATGCACAGCAAGTAATTGAAACGATCCTGGCTTGAATCAGGTCCATCTTAGCCTTTACGTGGACATCCTTGCTCTTCAGAGCTTTATATAGGTTCCTGACTATAGACTTTCCCAGTGCAACAGGTCTTTTGATTTCTTGACTTCTGATTCCAAAGGTGTTGATTGTGGATCCAAATAAGATTAATTCATTGACAATGTCTGCCTTTTCTCCATCTATGATGATGTTTCCTATTGGTCATGTGGTGTGGATTTTTGTTCTCTTGATGTTGAGATGTAATACAAATTATGGATGAGGACTCTCATCCATAATATTTTTGCTCAAGTGTTTCAAGTTCTCCTCACTTTCAGCAAGCAAGATTGTGTCATCTGTATAATGCAGGTTGTTGATGAGTCTTCCTGTGATCCTGCCAAATTCTTCTTTATAAAATCCAACTTCTCAAGGTATTTGCTCAAGATAGAGATTAAATACATATGGAGAAAAGAAACAGCCTTGATACACATCTTTCTTGATTTAAAAAATATGGTGGGTGTATCTGACCAGATGCTGTCTTTACATGGTAGCAGCACCCAGACACACAGTGGGGACAACCTGGGCCTGAGCCACCTTTGTTAAGAGATCTACTCCTGTACTTACTTCAAAATAGAAGTCATTATGACGACTCTTCTGAGGAAATATTCCAAATACCTTGTCTTCTGTATTTCATTGTTGTTAGATGTCATCAAGTAGGCTATGGCTTACAACTCTATTAACACAGATCAAAAGCTTGCACAATCCTTACACTATTCATCATGCTAATTTCTATTGTTGCAGTCACTGTGTCACCCCATCTAACTTCCTCTCTTTCACAGACCCTCTACTAAGCATGATGTCTTTTTCCAAGGATTGACTTTTCCTAACAGCATGCCTAAAATATGTGAGATAAATCATCTTTGCCTCTGGGGAGCACCCCAACTACACTTCCTTCAAAATATATTTATTCATTCTTTTGTAGTTCATGATGTATTTAATATTCTTTAACAGCAGCACTATTCAAAGATATCAGTTCTTCTCTGACAATGTTTATTCCTTGTTTCTTTCACATGGATATAAAGCAATTATACACACACACACACACACACACACACACACACACACACACGGGTGTGTGCCATTGAGGCAGAACTCATTCATAACTGACCCTCTTTCAAGTTTTCAGAGGCTGTGAATTGCTTGGAAGGAGACTGCCCATCACTCCCCTGCAGAGCAGTTGGTTGATTTGAATATCTTATCTTGGGTTGGCAGTGCACCTCCTTCTCACTAAGCCATCAGTGATTTAAACTGACATCTTTGTCTTTTTTTTTTAAACTTTTTTTTGGTACTTTAAAGAGGTCTCTGACAGCATAGAGTTAGGGATCCCTTTTCTAGCACAGAACTAATGAACAGTGCTCAGGTCTTTTGTTCATAGGGTCGCTATGAGCCGTATCCTACTTGACGACACTTAACAACAAACAACAACAATCCACACCAGATGCCCCTATGAACTGTGATCCTTCAAGTCAGAAACTATGTTTTATTATCTTTATGAAGTTGGAACCCAAGAGAAGCCAGAAACAAGGTAGACCAGAGTGGGTACACATTAAAGAAACACGATTGGCCAAATGGTTGGCAAAAGGCTGCTAACCAAAGAGTAAAGTTAATAGATGAACCCACCAGCAAGTCATGGAAGAAAGACATGGCAATACATTCCTGTAAAAGGTCACAACCTAGAAAATCCTATAGTCTTCTATTCTATCACATGTCTATGAGTTGAAATTAATTTTACAGCACCTAACAAAAATGAGGACATAATTTCAGTTAATAAACAATAAAGTAATACAACTCAGGAACTATAGATCATTCTCTGTGTGTCTGGAATAATAATGGTTACACTGGTTCATCCTACTCTGTTGTTGGATTAATGATGTCCAAATTTTCCAAGTCTTGGGGTACCATTTCTCTGCATGTATTATTGTCCTCTTCATCAAGTACTTCACAAACAATTGCCAGTCAGTAATCACTGTAAGCTGTATTTGTTTACTCCATGGTGAACAAAGAGATTATATAAAGCACTTCCTTCTTAAAATACTCATAATTCATATAGATTTATGGAATATATGCATTTGACTGTTTGAATCACAACAAATTGTGGCTAACCTTGAGAAGAATGGGAATCCCAGAAAGAAGCAAAAAGTTGTTTTTTGGTGGGAGGAGGTGATTGTGCTCATGCAAAACCTATGCTTGGATCAAGAAGCTGTCCCAAGAACAGAGCAAGGAAACACTGCATGGTTCAAAATCAGGAAAGGAATGTGTCAGGGATGTGTCCTGTCTTGATACATTTTTAATCCATATGCAGAATAGATCATTTCAGAAGCTGTGCTCTATGAAGAGGAATGTGACATCAGGATTGGAGGAAAACTCACCAACAACCTACAATACGCTGATGACACAACATTGCTTGCTGAAACTGAGGAGGACCTGAAGAGCTTGCTGTAGAAGGTCAAGGACTGTAGTCTTCAATAGGGATTGAAGCTCAACATCAAGAAGACAAAGATTTTCACCACTGAGCATATTGTCAGCACCATGATAGATGGAGAAGAGACTGAGATTGTTAACAATTTCAGCTTGCTCATCACCCCAGTCAACACTCTTGGCACAAAGAAAAGAGAACTCTCCCTGGGGCTCCCTCCAGCTTCTCCAGGATCGGTTGCGTTACCACACTACTCTTGGCACTAGCAATCAGGAAATCAAACAATTAATTTGACAGAAAAATCTGCAGTGAGGGACCTCATCAGAATACTGAGAAGCAAAAACGTTAGTCTAGAGACTAAGGTGCACCTGATTCAGGGCATGGTCTTCACTATCACTTGGTATACATCAGAGAGCTGGACAATGACTAGGATAACAGAAGAATCAATGCCTTTGAGTTGTGTGGTGCTGAAGAAGAGTTTTGAAAATTCCATGGACTGTCACTAAAACAAACAGGTCTATCTTTGAGAGGGTAAAATCAAGTTTCTCCTTGAAGGCTAGAATTTTTTGAGGCTCTATATCACATATGTTGGGCACGTGGCTAGGAGAGATTGATCCTTGGAGAAGGATATCATGCTTGGAAGGGTGGAGGAGAGGAAGACTCTGAATGATATGGATTGATATAGTAACTGGGATAATGGGGGTAGGTGTGTTGGAATCAATGAGACTGGCTCAGGATAGAGTAGACTGTAGAGCTGTTGTGCATAGGGCTGCTATGAGTCGCAGGCAACGTGCAAAACTATTAAGAAGTGTTCCTTGGTAGGCCACATACACAATGCTGGAGAATAAACAGTCATTCCATACTACAGAGATAACAGCACATGAATACGGGGTTATTCTCACTCCCTGTGTCTATCTGTAAGCATTCCAAAATGCCTTGTCAACTAATCGAGAAGGCAAATTTTTACATATTTTCCAGACATCTCTGTTTCCAGATTTCTAGAAATGCACTTCTACCTTTGGATAGTGATCTGAAGTTGTTGGCACAAAGAAAAGAGAACTCTCCCTGGATGTTAGTAGGTGACTCAAGATTTGCCCTTGCTCTGTATCTGAGTTGAGTCTCACTATGTGTCATGAAACTCAAAGAGTCTTATTTAATTCATTGTTATTTAATTCATTTCTCAGCAGCCTGGGCTGTCATGCTAGATTTACATTAACCAGCTCACTAGCTTTATGAAACTGAGAATTCTCATTAAGCCTTAGTTTCTCCTTTGTAAACATGGATAGTTATAATACTTTTCTCATTGCTTGTTATTAAGACAAAATTAGACCTAATTGCTGGCCAGGTGATCATATTCTTCCCTTGTAGCTTGGGGATATCACAGTACAAGAAAGAAGCAAAAAGTTGTTTTTCGGTGGGAGGAGGTGAAAAGTTTGCAGGAGAGAATCTTTGTGTCTTTTCCATCAGTCGACCATTCTGATGAAGCAGTTACTTTTTCCAGAAAGGGTACCTGGTGGTACATGATTACGATGCTTGGCTGTTAACCAAAACATTAGAGGTTCATCTTATGGTACCTCAAATGAAAGATCTGACAATCTACATTTTTAAAAAATCAGCCATTGAAGTTCCTATGGGGCACAGATCTACTCTGACGCATGTGGGGTTGTCATTGGTTAGAGACAATTCAATGGCAGCTAGTATTATGGGAGATACTGGGGACTAAGATGAAAATAACTGACAGTGACGGGCAAACATACGGAGAAGTGAGCAATGACATGCAAGCACTGTAGCAGAGACAGCCTCGAGATGTTGAAAATCTAACATTTCCCATGGTCATGAGAAGAGGCTTCGCGGAGGAGCAAATTCACAAACTAAGACTGGAGGAATTCCTTGTTGGATTTAACATCAGAGCATTGTCTTGGCCCAAAAGGCAAAGAAACACAGGGATTGAGAACCCAAGTCCGGGGGTCAGCAAGACTGGACTTCAGTCTCAGCTTTGCAATTACTAACTGGTCACCATGAACCAGCTCCCTAACCTCTCTAAGCACGAGTCAAAAGCGAGAAGAATAGTACCTGCCTTAAAGGGTTGCTTTCCCGAATTGAGACAAAGCACATAAAGGCTACCTCACATACTGTAAATGACTATAATAGTAAATGCTTTTTAAGCTACCTCTCAATGATGTATGTATGTGTTATTATTATTATTATTATTATTATTATTATCTGAGAAATGAGCTATGCATTCCTAATGAGACTAAATTTCATCCATAAGCAGGAGGGAGCCTGGAAGATTTTAAGCAAGGGAGTGAGAGGATCATATATTATTATTAGAAACTTGCCCTGGGACAGTAACAGAGTAGAGGACAGACTGTAAGAGAGGGGCTACAGACACGGAGATTATTAAGGAATTTAATGAGAACTCTGGTGGCTTAGTGGCAAGGAATTGGGCTGCCTACACAAAGGTACTCTGTTTGAATTCTTCAGCTGCTCTGTAAAGGACAATGGACAATCTCTTCCAGTGCAATTACTGCCTCTGAAAAGGCACTGGAGGATCAGCTCTGGGTCATTTCTGACTTAATAGTGCTGAACGAAAACAATTTATTAAGGCAATATATAGGGAATGAGTGGGTTTGAGCAGGTGTAACTAAGATAAAAGGAAAAGAGACTAACTCCAGAGATTCTTGTGAGAAGCAACCAGCAAACATGGTGACCCCTTTAGTGTGATGTGGTGGCAGGTGACAAAGGAGCATTGGCTTACTCTTAAAGGCAGGTGTGCACGGTGAGAACTCACATCCTACTCTCGTCAAGACCCTGAACTTCAACAGCATGACTTATTAACTGGGTCTAATCTGTACATTAAAGACTTTAGGAGATAACTCTCATTTTCTGAGGAGTGGGACAAGCAAACTGGAAGTGTCTAAGGTATCTTCATTTCCTCACACTGTTGTAACAGAAAAGCTAGAGGTGGGTGATCTTAGAGAACTTTATTTAAAGAAATTTGTTCTCTCACAGTTTAGGAAATTAAAAGTCTGAATATAGGAAAAGCTCTGTCAGCTCTGGTTCTTGTCTCCTCAGTTCCTGTGCACTCTTCATATGGGATCTATCTTGTCTTCACCATTTTTGCTTTCTTTTAATTCTATTTTTTAAATACTTTCATTTAATCACTCACTTATATTTTGTAACAATAATTACAATTGTATAAGGCCATCTTTACAATGTCCTGTCAAGATCTGATTGTACTCTCACCTCACTTACCCATCCATTTTCCCATTTATGCTCCCTGCCACTTGCATTAGGTCACAGCCTATGCTCATATGGCCTCATTACCATAATAAAGAAACATTTATTCCCAAATGGAATCAAATCCAAAAGTATGATGTTATCATTGAATAGGAATCAAGTTACTCTCCAGATGTTGTCAGAGCCTGTTGAGGAAAATCCCATGGGAGAAGATTGACTATCATTCTCCCTTGGAGTAGCTAGTGGATTAGAACTGCCTGTCTTTGGGTTGGCACAGATATTCCTTACCCAATAGGGCACCCAAGCTCCCTCGGGTTAGAATTTCAAGACAAATTTTAGTTTGTTATTGTTGTATACCATTGAGTTGGAACTGCCTCATAGCTGACCTTTAAGTGAGTTTTTAGAGACAGTTAGTTAATTGTATAGAAGGAGATTACCCATCTTTCTCCTGTGGAGCAACTAACTGGTGGATTCAAACCAAATGCCTTTGAGTTTCCAATGTGTAACTCCTTACTTACTATTTGATGAGTGGGGGGAAAGTCAATCCATAATGAAGGCAAAATGATTTGATTAAATTCTTTGAAATGTAAATAGTTTCATTAAAATATTCCCAAATACTTTTGTCTGACACATCGAGAGTAAAGTGGATTTATTGAGAATAGCTTTTAAGGGGTTTTCCTAATAAACCCTTACAAGGGCTAAAAAGACCTGAGAGTACATATTCAGATGACAGTTTAAGTCAAGAACAAACATGTTACTGATTGAAAACAGCAGAATAAGAAGAGAATCATTAGGAAGACCAAAATATGAAGGTTAAGTGGCAGAGTTGCACAAATAATATCACAGAGAACGTAGACATGGGAGAATGAGAGTGAGGAAGCAGTGAGGGGTCCTTAAGGAAGGAGAGGAGCAAACGGGGAGGTGGGGGTAGGGGGGTGGGGAGAGGGGTGCAACAATGAATGAATGGAATTCCAAAATCTCTGTAGATGTTCATTGAAATGAAAAATAAAGACATTTTTAAAAAAAGGAGGAAGTGTAACAAGCAATAGAGAGATCAAAGGAGATACAGGCCAAAAAGCAAGACCCTGGTTTAGAAATAAGAGGGGGCTGGCATTTCTAGAGATAGAAAAACAAGGCCTCCCTGGTGTAAGGAATAAATAAGAGGTAGACGCAATAATAGCCTACCCCTTTGAGAAAATTGATTTTTAAGAACTAAAAGCATATATGGTAGTAATTAAAGGGAAACATGGGGTCAGAGAAGGGTCATTCTCCTTAAATCTGAAAAAGGTAGTATATTCAGATAAATAAGCTGATTGAGGAGACATAAAACAGTAAAGAAGCAATATCCCCTGGAATGTTTCCCAGACTTACCTTGTTTCAACTATTCTCACTGCCCCGCCTTCGTTCTGGCTTTGGCGCATCTCCATTCCTTCGCTGCCAAGCTTCACCTCAGAAGCCCGAGCTCTACTGACCATGTGAGGCACAGTCCACCCCTTGACACAATCTTGGCCGCCCACACCCTAGCCCCACAAACCACAGTTTCAGTAAGAGCTGCTGTTGGCACCACTCATTCACATCCTGTCCCTTTATGACCCGTTGAGTCTCACAGGGTGGACCAAGGCCGGGGGAAGACAGTCCCCTGGGGACTACTTGCTTCCCTGGGCTCCTTATTCCATCTTCCCAGAAGTTGCCATGTGTCTGCAGTTGAGCAACAACTCCCGTGGGGCACACTCTCTGCACAGGCCCAGCTGAGCACCATCTGTAGCTGATAGTAGTGAATGCAGAATCTCACATGCTCGCTGGTTCACAAACACTCCAGGTTGGTGCTGTACCTTTACGGCAGCTCCCAACCCGAGAACGGCAGAGGTGGAATTCTTCTGGATTCCTCTGCTCTTTGCTCCAGACAAGAGAGCAGAGAAAGATGCCAAAGTTGTTGAAGAGTACTCAACCCTACACAGACCATGGCGAGGCACAAAGTGCTCACAGCAGCTCATATCTGGGAGCACATCCATCCCAATTCCAGAGCCTTGAACCTCACCTTAAGTTCCCAGGCTCCAGCCTGAGACAGAGACTTGAAATGGGATATCGAAGTATATGAATGGCAGGGAAGTTTTGGGAGGTATAAGTTGGAAAGTTCTGTTTCCTAGTGTTGTGTGCCATTGAGTCGGAACTGACTCATAACAAACCCCTCGGCAGTTTTTAAGAGGCAGTGTTTGCTGTGATGCTAAACACTGTGACACTGATGTGTCAAATATGATAATGGTTACTCATGATAGACAGTGTTTGGTGGAGCTCCCCAATTAAATCAAGCTTGGAAGCAGGAATGGCATCCACTTCTGAAATTGCTTGCCTATGGAAACTATGAACTTGGAGAAATGATGAAAGTTATACAAGTGTTCAGGTCTTTTGTTCCAGGGTCGCTATGAGTTGTCTACAACTCGACAACGCCTAACAACAACAACAATCGTGTGGGAGGAAACTGCCCATCCTTTTCCCATGGAGCAGCTAGTAGATTCGAACCACATGCCTTTGCAATTACAGTGCAGCTTCTTACCACTAGGCCATCAGAGCTCCCTTCTGTTTCCTATTACAGACATTAGTCAACACACAGTCATTAGGCCCCAGCCCACGAATCAAACTACACAGACACTTAGGTCACAGCAAAACCTGAGGACATGATCACAGGAAAAGCAATCCTTCAAATAAGATGATTTCATTATATAAAGGGAGAGGTGCTGAGAGAAGGGCGCTGCTCTTTCTCCACCATTCATGCATCCTGTCACCCATCACCTGTCCCAAATGAAGACACGCAGCCCTGTAGTCACCTACAAAATATGTCCACAATGTGTCCCATCTGTCCTCCCCTCACTATTTACAGGACTTGGGAAAACTTTAGAATATAACACAATATATTTTCATATGTGAAGGTAGAGGGATGTA
Organism: Elephantulus edwardii; assembly: GCF_000299155.1. Classification (NCBI taxonomy): domain Eukaryota; kingdom Metazoa; phylum Chordata; class Mammalia; order Macroscelidea; family Macroscelididae; genus Elephantulus; species Elephantulus edwardii. The sequence goes on from NW_006399781.1 coordinate 13,494,767, forward strand.
CCTGTACCATACACAAGTATTTAAGCTAATACTTGCACAGAGAGAGAGAGAAAGAGAACATCATCTTGCAGTTAATGCCAATTGTGTTGTTTTTTTCCAGTTAATAGGAATTTTGCTGCTCTCTATGAAAAAAGAAAAACCTTGAGTTCTCTCTCTGCAGAGACTCTTACAGCGTCTTCTCAAGGGTTACGTTCTTGGCTGGCTGGGACTCATATCAGATGCCAGGGCATCATGAAGCCAAGTTTTCCAGGGCACAGACTGACTTTTCCACATCAAGAGGATGACCTAATATGAGGTTTGCTTTCCAGAACTACCCTAGCAGGCTTAATGCACCTGGCGATTTGACTACACACTATAGGGTGCCATATAAATTCACAACCACAGTACTAGCATGACCTTGCCCATCTGAAGACATTCCCTTGCAGCCCGACACTCTAAGAGGATGGTGAGTATATATAGGGCACAACGTCATGTAATAATCATTCCTATCTTGTTCTCCATTTTCCTGGTTATATAAAAAAATATTTGGCACCCCACTTTGGTTCCCAATATTTCACCTCCCTTTCCTTTGACAACTCATTTTTAACATTCTTTTTCCTGATCTATTTCAACATTTTCTTCAGGACACAACTGAGGCAGTTATGGTATTTGAAGCTTTGAGTGGCACCCCACCCCTGTTACCTGTTTCCTGTCCCAGGATCCACTAACCAGGCATACTTTTTGTCCCTTCCCCACATCCCAGGAAATAAGTTAAGACAACGCTGGGACCCATAGAATCCAATCAACTGGCAACAAGGAACATAGAGGTTACATGTTTATTTGTATATCTCTACCACATCACATTGCATCCTACCTGCCCCAGCCCCTGCCTGCTTCATACTATGCCTTTGACCTTATGCTCACCTATTTGCCATATGTATACATTTAAGCGGGAATGTCAAGCTTTAAACCAGTGCTGTCTTGATTCATAAAATTGAAGATACTCTTCACCTGCACTATGCAATAGGTGGTGAAAAAAGTCCTTGACCAGTCCAATGGCCATGCTTTTCCCATTCCCCCCGCCCCCGCCTGCTAGTGTCCTTGGGCTTTGAGGCAAAACATGACAAAGTTTCTGCTGATATCTATGTGTCTGAACCTAAGGACCTATAGCTTCTTGGGTTGTCAGACTGGAAAGTCTGTCACTGTGTCATAAGATCCCATGGAATATAAAACCAGATAGACATTGGACATGGACTTTGAGGTCCTCTTCTATAGTACAATGTAGAGCACACACAGAAGGGTGTCTACCCTGCCTAGCATTCTGCAGAGACCAGGGCCATAGGCTTACAGCGAACCTGTTCCTGTTATTGGTTGTTTGGCCAACACTGTTGAAGTGTCTCGTGTGTATGCTTACATTGAACTGAATGCATGTAACATCCATGGTGGGATTATACATCTTGTTGGGGTCCCCATCCTAGCTGTCTTATGGCTGCTTGGAATTTGAGGACAGCCTTTGTAGCAGCCTGCATGTGCAGTACTGATAGCCACTCCTCACTGGTGCTTGAGAAGTAGCAGGGTCCCCAGAGGAACGTGGCTTCATTCAAATAGCAACACATAGCTAGTGGTTACCCTATCAGACAATGCTCACAAAAACTCATTGCCACCAACTCACAGCTGAGTTTTCAGAGCTTATAAATCACATGAGAGGAGACTGCCTTTCTCCCCTAGAGGAACCAGTGGATTCAAACTGCCTGCCTTTAGATTGGCAGAGCAACTCCATACCCACTAGATCACTAGAGCCCCCTATTAGACAGTGCAGTTCTTCTGGAAAATTCCTGCCTGCTGAGCTAGTGGTCCCTCGCCCCAGAGGAAAAGCTGAGTCTCTAAGACTAACAGAAGCAGACTCTAGAAGAGTGGGGAGAGTTCTATTTTCACAGGGCTGGGAACCAGATTAAAAATTTTCTATACATTGTGCATGGCGATGGCCCTCTCCAAATGGAACCAGGGCAGGATAATCAGAAGACGTTGAGAATGAAACCAGAGTAAATCGGGGTTTAATGAGGTTGGGATGTGGGATACATGGATTAAATAAAAGTCAAGATAAAGATGGGGGTGAGGTGAATAAATGCAAAACCATGAGTTTAGAAGTAATATCAAAACTAGCTAGTTCTAAAACCTTTAAAGGTTTAAAGATTAAACCCTCCTTCCCTCACTCCAGCTGCAATTATTGTAAAATTTTCTAGAAGGGCCATTAAATATCTTAATCACAAACTCTGAGGCCCAGAGAGGTGACTGAGTCTTTTAGGATCATACACGGAATCAGGAGCAGAGCCTGGACCAGGGTCTCGTCTGCCCCACTCCATGCACCCTTCGTTCACCTCAAGCAACTCCACTAAAAGAAGGCAAAGCTGTGGAAGGAGAACTGCAGGTAGACAATGACCACACAGAGCAAAGCCCAGAACACACACCAGCGCAGGGAGAAGAAGTTGTATCCAGACCCCGCCTTGGAGGGGTAGCTGTTGGCCTCCTCCTCCGGCAGCTTCTGGATTGGCTTCCAGTGCACGATGCCCTCCTGGCAGGCCTCGCAGAACTCGCTGCGATGCTGCCGGCTGTCCGGGCGGCTGGCCACGTTGATGCGGTACTGGCCACCGTCCTCGCCGTAGCACTGCTCGCGCAGGCTGGTGATGAGGTTGTCCACCAGGCTCTCGATGTTCTCCTCCAGCATGCTCGACTCATCCAGCCGCGACGTGCCACACTCGTAGCACAGCTGCTTGAAGACGCGCATGCGCACTGAGCCCATCCGCTTGGCTTGATCGAGGTGCATGTGGAAGAGGATGACCACGTGGGCCGACTGCCAGGTGTGCCAGCACCAGGAGCAGTGGAACCTACAGAGAGAAGGAGAATGAAGGGGAAGGCGCTGCCTCCTGTCTCCACACACCTCACACACACCCTGGCCTGTGTAAAAGGGAGGCCTAAGCCTTGTGCCTGGACATGCAGGCAGTGTGCACAGCTCCCCTGGCGGCCCCCACTGCCCACAGGGGCCTGGATCGCGCTCCTCAGGAGCCAAGAGCCCCAGCCCTCTAGCACCTGGCTGTGCTCCTCCCTCGCGAGCCTCCCTCCTCTGCTATGCCCACTGCCATCCACTCGGCTTCAGAGTCGGAGTCACAGCAACCCTCTAAGACAGAGAGGAACTGCCTCGTTGAGTTTCCAATTACGTAAATCTTCACGGAAGATTGCCTCACCTTTCTCATGTCCAGTCGCTGGTAGGTTCCAACCGCCAATTCATTGGCTGGCAACCAGTTAAAACCACTGTGTTACCAGTGCCAGTAATCTCTTATCCAAAATCCCACATCTGGGAAATTTAGTGCAACTCCCATTAACCCTACAGGACAGACTAGAACTGTTCCATAAGGTTTCTAATGCTACAAATCTGTTCAGAAGCTGACTTTTCACCTCTTTCTCTCAAGGGACAATTTATAGGGTTTCCATAACCAGTTAGCAAAGCAAAGGATTACCCACTGTTCCACCACCTCCACATCTAATGTGCTCATGCCTGCAGACTCAGTCTTCTTTTTGAGAAATGTAGGTTGATGTTAGCCAATGAGGTCCTTCTCCCTCGGAGCTATGGGAGGAGATGCCCCTAATGTACCAATCACAGGCCGTGGCACACTGTGGGCCTTTAACAAATCACTACAAATGGTTGCATGGATGATTCCTCATGAGGTTTACCAAGCTCGACTCCTACATCTTCACAGGAATAAGTTCATCCCTTGACAAGGCAGCCATAGATCACATACCATCCCTGCAATGAAGGCTATGAGAGTGGATGGGGTCCCCTCACTGTCCCTTATAGGTACACACTACATATATACATACACACCTAGGACAGTTTTGCCTAATCTGGGCCCCCGAGTGTCCCCGCCTCAGGAAACACGGAGGAAGGGTGGGGCTCATCTTTCAGCCTCCTGATCTAGTGTGTGTCCACCTCCAGTGACTGAGCATCGCTGCGTCCACAGCCATCCCTTCCACCACTGAGATAATCTCTTCTAGGCTCCTTGTAAACAGTCTTTTCAGACAGAGAGGTGCCCAGTGGCCTGAGTCTTCCCTTGTCACTGGCCCTATCTGGGTCTGCGGTGTTTGGTGGAGCTCCAAGATTGATTTAAGTTTGGAAGCAGGAGTGGCATCTGCTTCCTAAACCATATGCCTCTGGAAACTCTATGAACTTGGAGAAAACGATAGTTATAGAAAGGCTTCAGGCCTTTTGTTCATAGGGTTGCTATGAGTCGTGCTCGACTTGACAGCAATAAACAACAACAATTGAGAAAATTAAGGGAGTTCTGGTGGCCTAGTGGTAAGGAGCTGCATTGCACATGGTTCGAATCCACCAGCTGCTCTACCAGAGAAAGATTTACTACCTTTGAAAACCCTAAAGGGTCATTTCCAACTTGATGGTACAAAATAATAACACACTGTGGAAATCCATTTAATCCAATCAACACTATTCTATACTTAACTTTTTGCTCAAAGCTACATGGCCCAAATTGTGCAACCGGTGAAGCTAACCAACCCTGAACCCTGGGACCTACTGACCGCGTGAACACAGAAGGTCGATAGAAAACACGCAGCTCATGGCCTGGTTGAAAGGCACAGTAGCTTGATTGCTCCTTGGCCAGACAGGGACTACTACTCTTCCCTCCCACCCAAGCTGCTGGGTCAGAGCAGCAAGGTGTCAAGTTTAATGCATCCCAAGAGCTACAGGAAGAGTGAGTCTGTGCCCACAATGAACACAAGTGAGGCAGTTCCCCAGTCCTGCTTATGGCTACAGTCAGCAGTAAGGAATAAGATCAGCTGAACCCCAAGGTTGAAGAGCCAGAGGCACTCAGAGTTTAGCCCCTAAATCCTAGACCCCTAAGCCCAAGTTAGCAGACCTTGTCCTGTTCTACCAGCCTGCTTGAAATGTTTGTGATTTCACTCTCATCTAAATTTTCCCTTCTGTCATGCAAGACTCCAGGACTTAAACCCAAAAAATGTTAACTAGGGTTGGAACGAGAGAGACTTAAGGAAAATTTAGATGGCTCTTCACTTTACGGAGAGAAAACTAAGGCATGGAGCAAGGTTCTAGCATGTCATAGATACTCAATTGATTCTTCTGCAATTGATTATAATTAAATTGTACCAACTCCACCCACTGCTTCACCCGTTTCTCACAGAGACATTAACTCTAATGTTTGTGAGTCTTGAGGCAAAAGTACAAATGATATCTCCACAGTAAGACTCTGTCTCTCCTTCTTTCCACACTTAACATCATCTTGTACCACGAATGCAATGTATACATATATGTGTGGGGGCCACCCATGTCTACACAATGCTGACAATTTTTGCAACTAGCCAATTTTTGGCCACACCAGGGGCTTAGTTTTACAGTCTCCCTTATAAATGTTGGACCTAAGGAAGACGCCTGCTCAGACTCGGAAAATAGGCTTGAGGTAGGTTGGCAAAAAAATCTGTGGCCCCTCTTTCAAGTCATGGTCTAGAAGATGCAGCATGTGGCCTTCAAATCGACCTGTCCTGTTGGTCCAGGGCCTCTTCCTTCCCTAGGAGGTCTGTAACCCCGAGCAGCACTCCTCGAAGGGAAGAACACTAAGTGCCTAAGGACAGTCCTTCCCAAATCTGTCTTTTCCTCACAGACACATAGATAATAAAGCTAAAAAGGACTCAGTTTGTTATTGAAAGCCAACCCTCTCCTATGCAAATATGAAAATAAGATGCAGGGAGGTGAAAAGTTCTGGCCCCAAGTTCACAGAGCTAATAAAGTCAGTCTCTGGCAAAGAACATGCAGTAAATGCATGTTCCTACATTCAGATCAAATTGGACTAAAATGGACTGACCAGGTCCAGAGCCAGAGCACAGACTTCTTAATGCCCAGGTGAAAGAGTTCTCGAATGGGACTCAGAATCTCCTCTCTGAGAGTCTAAGCAGTCTTTAGGACAGTGTGAAAAGAAAAAAATACTTAATATGCCACATATTTCATGACCATTGAAGATACCATGATATTATAACTCTTCATTTTGTGCAGAACTACCCAAAAATGATACATAACACACCCAGGCTCACTGGTGTCACTGGTACAGTTGGGATTAGAACTAAAGTCTTTGTGAGCCACCTAACAATTCTTTCCCTGCATCATCTCCTGAGTTAATATACAAGTGGGACTGGCTCCAGTACGGGCTCAGCAATCCTCTCTGCTCCCCTTGGAAGATACCCCCAGAGCCTGTAAGCCCCTGCCTCACTGGACCTCACCTGCCGGAGGCATGCTGCTCCAGGTACTGCTTCCAGCCAGGACCCAGTTCATTAGGCTTGAGGTTGGGGTCCATGATGAGCTCCCAGCTGTCAGCTGGCTTTGCCACCTCCATCTTCTCATAGAAGACTTTCTTCCATTCACAAGTAGTCAGGCTGGTACACATGGTCCTGGCTGGCTGGGGTGGGAGACAAAGCTCCACCTGAGCGAGAACACGTAAAGAGCCTGAGTAGATGCGGGCCTCAGTCTCCACGGTCTGGAAAACCTCATCGAGGAGACCAAGAGGAAACAAACCGAGCTCTCTCCTTTGTCACCCTGGAACCTGTTACCATGGTAGCTAAGCAAGGTGCCAAGAGCCAGGGCTGGGAAAGAAGGAGCCCCAAGGGGGAGTTCCAGGTCTCTAAGCTAAGCTTCAGAGTTGGGCTGGGTGGTGATACTTGATTAAGCAGGAACAAGTATGTGGGAAGGCTAGCCACCGACCACGTTCAGCAAGGCTTCCAGAGGTGTCCAAGAGGCTAGGACTCTGCCATGGCCCTGGTTCATCCGCTTCTTTCTCCACACCTTTTCTAACTCTGAGTGTTGAAGTAACTGACATCCAAGGTTACTGAGGAAAAACAAAAGGAAGATTCACAGTCAGCTGTTCCTGTGCCCCCGCCACCCTCCCCCCGACGTGCTATGGCCACCACTGGCATTCTCTAAGTCCTAGATGCTAGACCTGGTGCTGGCCAAGGCAGAATGTCTTTTCCCAGCTGTGTAGATCAGGAAACTGAGGCTCACACCACCTCTAAGTGGCTTGTCCAAAATTCACACCCATACTCTCTGAAATCTAAGTCATTTATTGCCTTTTTTTCTTTTTCTTTTTCTTTTTTTTAGAAACTTATTGAGCTCCTGTTGCATGAGGGCTGAAAGAGGGGCTTTCCTCAAGGGGAATCAGTCTAGCTGGTAGAAAAGAATGATGCAACTTAATATGCCATAAAAAGCCCAGTAATAACATTTCCCACTCATAGACTCACAGAACTGTTAGAACACAACTGCTCATTACTAGTTCCATAGTCCAGCCATGCTCAGGTTGCTGATGGAGAAGGGTGTTTATTCTGAGCTTCAAGCTCCAGCAACCTCAGTTGTCACTGAAGGAGGTCAGGCTTCCATAGGTCCCTGATGCCCAATTTAAACACTTTAGAGACTCAGAAGGAAACTTAACTCTGAATTTGCATGCTGCAGGAGAAAGCACAGCCAGTCACTTGGAAGAAGGCAGCCCAGGACAGGAGGAGATCTAGGGATGTGCTTCCTTTCGACAGCTGTACTCCAACTCCTGAGTGTCTTAGTGGCATCATTTTCCACAGCCGTCCCTTCAATCGTCTTACCTTGTGCATAAAGTGAGATGATGCAAAATAGCACCTAAGTAAGTCTCTTCTAGCTATAATTATTGTTTGTTCTTTAATTTGGAAATCTGAATCTCCTGAGGTCCAGAGGCACAAAGAGTGAGCTGCACGTGAAATTGAAGAGGGTAAATAGGAACCAGAAGGAAAATAGGTTTTCTGTGGTAAGTCCAGAATTGCCTTTTACCACCACACCAGTTTCTACTTGGGGTGAGGTTGAAGAACATCAATGAATCAACCCTTAGAATAGGAAGAGTTCCTTTACTAACTTTGTGCTAAAAACTTTAGAAGGAACAGAAATATGTTTTTTCTCACAGCTAATAGCTCTTCAAGGGAACCATAGACTTTAATTTTTTCATTTTGTCATAGAATCTCACTTTCTTACCCTAAATCTCTTGACACTGAATTAAGATAGTTGAGCTCTAGAATTGAGGAATGGCTTGGTCAAGTTCCCAGGGCTGTGTTCCTCATACCTCAAGGGAGGTTCCCTCAGGAGTTCACTCCCAGACCAGGCAAGGTGGTGTCATGAATTGAAGTATGTCCCTTCAAAACAGGAAAATATACACATCTTAAAACCTTGTACCTGTGAGTGTAATCACATTGGAAAGTAGGATTTTGTTGTTGTTGTAATGAGGCCACATCAATAAAAAGTGTGTTGTAAGCCAATCACGTTTGAGATAGAAAAGTAACAGATTAGGCACAGAGAAAAAAGCACAGAGGGAAGAACATGTCACATGAACGTTGTCAAGATTAAAACAGTCTTTGCAGTAGAGTCAGAACTCATAGCTCCACTGAGTTTACAAGGCTGTAAATTCATGGAAGGGGATTTCCCCTCTTCCTCCCTCAGAGCCACTTATGGATTCAAACCACCAGAGAGACATGGCCTTTGGATTAGCAGCGTGACTTTGTACAGACTAGACCACAGGAGCTCCCTTGAACAGTGCCCAGGAAAATAAAACTGAAGATATAAAACATCACAAAAATCTTTTTCCAGAGCCAATAGAGAAAGACAGACTTCTCCTAGAGGTTGTTGTTGTTACATACCCTCTAGTCTGTACTGATTCATAGCTGACCCTTCAGTGGCTTTTCAGAGCCTGTAAATCTTATGGGAGGAGAGTGTCCATCTTTCTCCCATGAAGCAGCTGGTGGATTAGAATCTCTTACCTTTGGGTTGGCAATGTGACTCCTCACCACTAAGTCACCAGCACTGCCTTGTCAATCTAGATTTCTAATATCCCACACTGTCACACAATAAATCTGTGTTAAAGCAGCAGTAACACCTATTTGTGATATTTCTGTTACAGTAGCACTAACAAACCAGATAATCACAGCACAGGGGGAGCCATGAGTCCCCAGAAACTGAATGAAATTGAGAAAAGGCTAAGGACTAGAGTCGTAAGTGAAACTCAAGAAATACTGTGTTGTTCTTCTGAGGGCAAATGTCAATGAAAGAAAAATGAGACAGAGGATGAAGATTATCAGTGATTATCTGCGCAAATGATGCAATCTCCTTAGGCCTAGTATCAGGTTTAATTTAGAATGGACCCTCTTAGCAAATACCAGTATAATTTGTCTTTCTGCAGCAGCTAAGAAAATTCTTGTTGGTAATACAATCAATGGGCACAATCACTAACTCAATTTTCTGCTCAATTTTTTCCCTTCAAATTACACTTGGTCACTCCAGAATCTACAATCTATGCACTCAGAGCACTGGACATCCCACGGACGTCCAAAAGAACAAACAGATGAGCCTTGGAAAAAGTGCAGCCAGCGTACTCCTTAGAGCTAAGGATGAAGCTTCGTCCCACATTCCTTGAGCATGATGCTAGGAGAGGCTCCTCCTTGGAAAAGAGCATCATGATAGGAAAGCTGGAGGGTCAGCAAAGGATAGGAAGACTTTCAATGAGCTGGACTAACATGGTGACAGCAGCAATGGGCTCAAGTGTGTCAAAGATGACGAGGACAGCATAGGATAAGTCAGAGTTCAGATCTGTTCTTATGAGTTGTTTAAATGCACTTTAAAACATACATTTCTAGTATCATATATTCATATTGATACTTTCCAATGGAATTTAACATTACTATACAACTTTCTATTGCAACTGCAATTTTAGCTCTTTCCTTTCATGTAAAGCTATAAAATTATGTTGATTGAAAAATAAATTAAGTTTATGGTCAAATATCCAAAAGACTTTTTCTAAGAAAATATTTCAACCTTAAAAAAAACATTCCCTCAAGTCTTCTTAAATCCAACAATAATTAACTAGGAAACCATGACTGCCATGAGGAGGAAATGAAAAGTACTTCCAAGATTCATCTATATGGGATCAAAGTGAAAAGAGCAGCTCCAAAGATCAGATAGAAAATTTGGAAGGTAGGAGTTTACATTAATGGTGGAATGATTTGGAAAATGTGGGTGAGGAAAATTGCAAAACTTGAACAAAATCAGTGTCATTACAAGTAGAAATTGTGTTTGATTGGTATATAAGCAACAACAAAATATTTTTTTTAAATAAACTTATATAATCATTTGTTTTAGGGAGCTTTGATGGCCTAGTGTCAAGAAGCTGCACTGCAATCCTGAAGGTATGGGGTTAGATGCCACCAGCTGTCCACCAGAGAAGGATGGGCAATCTCTTCCCATGTGATTAACTGCCTCTGAAAACCTGTAAGAGAGTCAGCTATGTGTGGGTTTTGACCCTGTGGCACACCACCACCACCAAAACAATCATTTGTTTTATCTGTCAACAAAAAAGTCCAAAATAACAATACTAACATTAACACAAACAGCAAAACTATTAGATACATAAAATTGCAATAATGGTTACCCATGGTAGACAGTATTTGGTGGAGCTCTCTGATTAAAACAGGCTTGGAAGCAGGAGTGGCATCCACTTCTGAAATGGCTTGCCTCCAGAAACCCTATGAACCTGGAGAAACTCTGATGTAGTCTTTGCTGTGTTTCAGCCATTGCTGCACCTGCTTTCTCAATTCATTTAATATCTATAGGCTTCAAGTTTTCCAAGCATGATAATATCAGTTTCCAAGGACTGATAGCATGCCCAATGTATATGGAACAAAATCTCACCATCCTTGTTTCTAAGGAGCACTGTGACTGCACTTCTACCAAGATAGAGCTGTGTGATCTTGGCAAGCTTTAGTATCTTCAGTATTGTTTGCAAGTATTCATCCATTTTCCTCTGGTTTTCCTTATTCATTGTCTAATTTTCACACAAATATAAAGCAATTCTGGGTGCATCTTAGCTTTTAAAGGCAACTTCAGAAGTGTAGGTCATGGGGAATTGTGATGCTAATCCAAATGCCCCACCTCTTCGGTGGTTCAAATCCACCACCACCTCTGAATCCTCAGAAGACATATGAGCAATCTCCTCACATGCGATGTGCAGCTTTAAGAATCCACAGCAGGGTCAGCTATAAATTGTTTCTGACTTGATGGTAACAAGTGAGAGTGAGTTAGCCTTTAAGGTGACATTCTTGGTCTATAGCACTGTCAAGAGGTCCTTGGCAGCACACTGTCCCAAGGAAATATGTCTTGATTTCTTGACTGTTTTTTCCATTGGTGGTGCTTGTGGATCCAAGGGAAATTAAACCCTTGACAATTTCAATCTTTTCTCTATTTATCATGATGCTGCTTATTGATCCAGTTGGGAGGACTTTTGTTTCTTGACGCTGAAGTACAATCCATATTGAAGGCAGTATTCTTTGATCTTCTTCAATAAGTGCTTCAAGTCCTTTATACTTTCAGCAGGTAAGGTAGTACCATCTGCTTATGCCAGGTTACTGAGTCCTTCTCTAATCCTGATGCCTCACTTTTCATCTTCTTGTCCAGCTTCTCATATCTGATAATCATACAAAGTAAATAGGCAGAGTGAAAAGATACAACCCTGAGACACACTATTCCTGATTTTAAACAATGTAGCACCCACTATTCTATTCAAATAAGTGTTATTTGTCCTATGTATCTCTAAGAATATATTATAATTATATTTGATAATTTGGTAATATCTGGAGAACAACCACTTGGCCAACTGACTGAAAGAGATCTATATTTGTTCCCATCCCAAAGAAGGGTGACCCAACAGAGTGTGGAAACTACATAACAATATCATTTATTTCACATGCAAGCAAGATTCTACTACTGAAGATTATCCAAAAATGACTGGAACAGCATATCTACAGAGAAATGCCAGAAATGCAGGCTGGGTTTAGAAGGGGTCCTGTTACTAGGGATATTGTAGCAAATGTTAGATGGATCTTAGCTGAAAGCAAGGAATACCAGAAGAATGTATATCTGTGTTTCATTGACTATGCAAAGGCGTTTGACTGTGTGGATCACAACAAACTGCAGCTGACTCTGAGAAGAATGGGAATCCCAGAACACTTGATCATGCTAATGAGAAACCTATACTTGGACAAAGAGGTAGTTGTCAGAACAGAGCAAGGAAACACTGCATGGTTCAAAATTGGGAAGGGCTTATGCCAAGAATGTGTCCTGTCTCTATACCTTTCAACCTGTATGCAGAACAGATTACCTGGGAGTCTGGGCTCTATGAGGAGAAATGTGGGGTCAAGATTGTGAAAGATCTATCAACAATCTGTGTTATGCAGATGACACAACCCTGCTTGCTGAAACTGAGTAGGACCTGAAGCGCTTGCTGCAGAGGGTCAAGGAATGCAGCCTCCGGTATGGATTGAGGCTCAATGTCAAGAAGACAAAGATTCTCACCACTGGACCAATTGGCAGTATCAGGATGGATGGTGAAGAGATTGAAATTGTTCACAGATTTAGTTTGCTTGGCTCCACAGTCAACACTCTTGGCACCAGTAGCCAGGAAATTAAAAGGTGTATTGCCATGGGAAAGTCTGCTGTTAGGGACCTCTCCAAAGTACTGAAGAGCAATAGTCTCCCTGGAGACTAAGGTGCATCTAATACAGGCCACGGTCTTTGCTATCACTTGTTATGCATCAAAGAGTTGGACAGTGACTAAGAAGGATAGAAGGAGAATTGATGCCTTTGAGCTGTAGTGGTAGAGAAGGGTATTGAGGGTACCATGGACTGCTAGGAAAACAGATTCATCCTGGAGAGGGTTAAACCAGGCTGTTCCCTGGAGGCAAGGATTCTGAGACTCCATCTAACGTACTTTGGACATGTTGTAAGGAGGGACCGGCCCTTGGAGAAGGACATCATGCTTGGTAGGGTGGAAGGACAGCGCAGGAGGGGAAGGGCCTCTATGAGGCGGATTGATTCAGTGACTGGGGTAATCGGGATGGGAGTGTCAGAGACAGTGCAATTGGCACAGGACAGAGCAGAGTTTAGGGCTGTTGTACATAGGGTTGCTGTGAGTTGCAAGCAACTCGACGGCACATAACAACAACAATATTATTAAGTTCTGTCAAGTTAGTTCTAACTCTCTATATTGCTCAGTTCTGTGTGATTCTCACAATCATTGTTATATTTGTTGCCACTATTTTGCTACGTCATCTTGCTGATCTTCCTCTTTTCTGCTGACTTATTAACAAGTATAATGTCTTTTTTCAGGGGACTGATCCTTCTAGATAATGTATTCAAGGTACATAGAAATAGTCACACCATTCTCATTTCTAAGGAGTGTCTGGCTGTACCAGACCTATTCATTCTCTTAGCAGTCATGATATATTCAAGATTTTTCACCAACACAAAAATTGAAAAGCATCAATTCTTTCATATTTGCTTCTAACACTTTAAAGAGGTCTTTTGCAACAATTTTGTCCAATGTGGTATAGCCATTTGGTTTCTTTCCTGCTGCTTCCATGCACAATGATTGTGGACACAAAGTTACATACATGTGAACCTCGACCTTTTCTCCTTATAACAGATGTCGCTTATGGTCCATGTGATGCAGTAGATGGATTATCTAAAATTATTTTCCTAACCATTGGCTTTGACTTTCACCATATGGTTGGGTGGTTGTTGTTGTTGTTATGTTCCATCAAGCCAACTCATAATGATCCTGTAACAACAAATAGCAACCTTGGCTTATGCTGTGCCATCCTCACCATATCCAACAAACTTGAGCCCATTGCTACAACCACTATGTCAATCCATCTGTTGTGAGTCTTCCTCTCTTAACATCAACCCTCCACCTTTCCAAGCATGATGTCCTTCTCCAAGTACTGACCCCTCTATCAACAACACATCCAAAGAAAGTGAGGTGGAATTTCACCCATCTTTCCTTCAAGAAGCACTATGGCTTCACTTTCTCCAGGACAGACCTGTTTGTTCCCTTTGCAGTCCATAGGATATTCAGTACTCTTCTCTAACACCACAAACCAAAGGCCTTTGATTCTTCTGTCTCCTTAGTCATTATCTAACTTTCAGATATACAATAAGCAATTGAGAACGCTATGGCTTAGATCAGACACACCTTAGTCTTCAAACTGACATAATTACTCTTCTATATTCTGAGATAACTCTGACAGCAGATTTACTTAATGTCATAATGTCTCTTGATTTCTTAACAGTTAGTACCAAGGGTGTTGATAATGGATCCAAGTAAGATGAAATTGTTGAGAACTTCAATCATTTCTCTACCTATCATGATGTTGCCTATTGGTCCAGTGGTGAGGATTTTTGATTTCTTGGTGTTCAGATATAATCCATATTGAAGGCTTCAATTCTTGATCTTCTACAAGTTCTTCAAGTCATCCTCATTTTCAGGAAGCAAGGTTATTGATGAGTCTTCTAATTCTGATGTCACATTCTTCTTTATAAAATTCAACTTCTGCACTGAAACAGATGAGGGACTGAATAATTTAAAAGAGATGTATGATAGGGAATTATGGTTATCACAAGAGTCTACAATTAAGGTTGCATAGTGGAATGTACTTGGGGCAGTGGGAGGGGTGCGGGGGGGATTGTGTACCAGGGAGGGAGTCTTTCTTTTACTTTTGAAAGAGAGGAGCGAACTGGGGGGCAGGGGGAGAGGGCTGGGCGGGGAGAGAAGTGCAGCAATGAATGAACAGAAATCCAAATTCTCTGTCAATGTCCATTAAAATTATTTTAAAAAATTAAATTAAAAAAGGAAAAACAATCCAACTTCTTGAATTATTTGTTCAGCATACAAATTAAATAGGTGGGAAGAAAGGACAGAGTCCAATGCCCACCCTTTTCAATTTTAAACCATACAGTGTTCCTTTTCTCTGTTTAGATAGAAGTTTCTTGGTCTAAGTATAGTTCTCACATGAAGACAATTACTTTTCTGGAATTCCCATTCTTCTCAATGGTAGCCATAATTTGTTATGATTCACATAGTCAAGCCCTTTTGTATACTCAGTGAAACACAAATAGATATTTTTCTGGTCTTTTCTACTTCTTGTCATGCTCTATCTAACATCATCAATGATATCCCTGGGGCCAGGGCCTCTTCTAAATCCAGCTTGAATTTCTGACAGTTCTCTATTGATATACTGTTATCAGTGCAAATGAGATAAACAACACCTTTTGGATGAGAACATATTGATAGAGTTTGTAGACTACCACAAGAGAATGATCAGTTTGCCATCTCATCAGGCTTAAATAGAGCCAATTCACAGGCAGACAAAGAGAATCTCACTATCATCAAGAAAGAAGAAGCAGTAGTTCAGTGTATCCTTTTAAGATAGATATTCCTACATCAGACAAACTAAACATGACCACAAGAAATGCAGCAGCAGAGGTAATGAAGAACCAGAGACTGACATGAGACAGAACTTGCCTGGAACTGCCACCTTATGGCCCAGACTTGTTGGAAGGCTGGGGCTGGGGCTGGGGTGAGATGAGGTAATTGGAAGGCCTGAAAGAACCATGTTCATGTTGTGATGGAGATTCTGTCCTTTTACAGAGTCAACTGAGGTCAGATGCCACTGTTCCTAAATCAAACAAGCTGTTTCCACAAGTTGTGAGGATTTTTGTTTTCTTTATGTGGTGTTATAAACCATATTGTAGCCTGTAGTCTTTGGTTTTCATTAGTAATTGCTTCAAGTTCTCTTTACTTTTAACAAGCAAAGTTGTGTCATAGTCACATCACAAGTTGTTAAAGTCTCTTCCTCCAAACCTGATGTTGTATTCTTTTCATAAAGTCCAGTTTCTCGGATTATTTACTCAGCATACAAAATTAATAAGCATGGAGAAAAAAATACAACCATGACACACATCTTTCACAATTTTAAAACAAACAGTATTCCCTTGTTTTGTTTGAACAATGCTTTTTCTGTCCATGTACTGGTTCTGCCTGAGCATAATTGTTAGAGAATTTCCATTATATTCAATGTCCACAAAATTATATGATAAAAAATTTAAAAACAAACAAACAAATTATATGAGCCACACCACCAAATACTCTTGCATAATCAACAAGGGTAAAACACAAGACATCATCTTTCTGGCATTATCTGCTTGCAGTCAAGATCCACCAGCCATTAGCAAAGATGTTCATTGTTTCTGAAATTTGCCCATCTACTCTAGCCAGCTTTGAATTATCTTCATATTGTATTTACATGTGATGTTAATGATGTTTGACAATTTCTTCATTCTACTGGATCACTTTACTTTCGAATAGGTACAAATATGAATCTCTTCCAGTCAATTGGCCAGGTAGCAGTCTTCCAAATTTCATGGCATTGATGAGTAAGCAATTCAGTATTACAGGCATTTGTTGAGACATCTCAATTGGTAGTCAATCTATTTGTGGAGCCCTACACTATGCCAATGCCCTCACTGCAGAGTGTACTTTTCCCTTTAATGTCATCAATTCTTAATTATTTGCTATCAGCTGAAGGAATGATTATTTGGGGGGGGGGCGTGCAGTTATTCTGCATTCCTTCCACCTTCTTTGATTCTTTTTATTTTCAATATTTTTTCATAAAATCCTTCACCTTTACAACTCTAAGATTAACTTTTTCTTTGATTTGAGAAATGCCAAGTATTTTCTTTCCTTTTAACTTTCTAACTCCATGTCTTTGCACATGTCATTATAATGCTTCTAAATTGTTTTCAACTCTTTAGGTTCACCAATTCTCCCATTTGCTTTAAATTCCATATTCAAGATTAAAATTCAGAATCTCTTCCAACATTCATTTTAGTCTTTTCTTTCTCTTAGTTACTTTTTGTTTTCTTCATATATGATGTCTTTGATTTCATCCCATACCTCATCTGGTCTTTAGCTATTAATGTTCAGTGCATCAAATCTATTCTTGAAAGGATCTCTAAATTCTGATATCCTGAGTCATTCTTTGGTTCTCATGGACTTAAGTTCATTTTATTCCACTTCAACTTGAACTTGCATATGAACAGTTATTTGGGGGTTGGTTTATTGTTTGTTTTGGTGACTGTTGTTTGTTTGGTTTGGATTTTTTTGTTTTATTGGGGTTTTCTTTAACTCTACAATGGGTCCTTAGTCTTGATCTAACTGATCATATTGAGCATCTTCTTTGTAGTTTTCCACAGATATAGTTAATTTGATTCCAACTAATTGCATCTGCTGAGACTCAAGTATATAGTTTCCAATTATACTACTGAAAAACATATTTACAAAAGATTGCTGGAATGATCTGTAGGCTCTTTCACTCACATGTCTGGTGAGTGATACTACTTGAAACCTCAGCTAAGGCCATAATAACTGTGTATAGCTTCCCCACGTGGCTTGGGCTTCCTGACAGCATAGTTTCTGAGTAAACAATGACAGTTTTTGTAACCAACCTAAAACAAAACAAAACAAAACAAAACAAAAAAAACATCATTTCCACTTCTTCCTAGACTCAAAGTATAGGAGTTTAGCTCCAAATCTGGATAGGAGGAAGGTTAAAGATACCTTGTAGGCAAAAGAAGGGAATTGAAATTTATTAATGGAAAATATATTTGTTAAAAAATTAGGAAGAAAAAAACCACACATTCAAAAACATCAGGTTTTGGCCTGTCAAATGAGAAAATAGAATAGATAAAAAAAAACAAAGTCCATCAATATGTTGCCTACATGAGTCACATATAAGAAATGAGGAAAAGATAAACTAAAATTTATAGGCTGGAAAAATATATAACAAACAAATGGCACCCACAAAAGAAGCAGGAGTAGCAATACTAATTTCCAATGAAATAGACTTCAGGATGTAAACCATCATAAAAGATAAGGAAGGACACTCACTATGTAATTACTAAAGGCACAGTAGATCAAGAAGTCATGACCTTGGCCAACATTTACATCCCAAATTATAGACCTGCAAGACATATAAAACAGTAGTTAACAGAATTGAAGAAAGAAATAGACAGCACCAGGATAGTGGTGCTGTTGTGTTGTTGTTATGTACCATTGAGTTGCCTGCAACTCATAGCAACCCAATGTACAACAAGCCTAAACCCTGCTCTATCCCTTTCCAATCTTATTGTCTCTGACACACCTACCCACATTGAATCAATCCATTTCATCAAGGGTCTTCCTTGGTTGTATTGTCCCTACATCCTCCCAAGCATGACATACATCCCCAAGGACTGGTCCCACCTTGCAACACTTCCAAAGTATGTCAGATGAAGCTTCAGAATCGTTGCCTCCAAGGAGCAGCCTGGTTTCATCCTCTCCAGGAGGAACTTGTTTGTTCTCCTAGAAATCCATGGTATATCCAACACTATTCTCCAGCACCACACCTCAAAAGATTCAATTCTCTTTCTATCATTCCTAGTCATTATCCAGCTTTCTGACACATAGTAAGTAATGGCAAAGACTATGGCCTGAACCAGACACATGCCTCAGGTCCTCCTCAGTTTCAGAAAGCAGGTTTATGTCATCTGCATAATGCAGATTGTTGATGAGTCTTCCTCTAATCCTGATGCCACATTTCTCCTCATAGAGCCCAAGCCTCCCAGATAATCTGTTCTGCATACAGGTTGAAGATAGGACACATTCCTGGCATACATCCTTCCAAAATTTGAACCATGCAGTATTTCCTTGCTCTGTTCTGATGACTGCCTCCTAGTCCAAGTGTAGGTTTCACATAAGCACAATCAAGTGTTCTGAGATTTTCATTCTTCTCAGATTCAGCCACAGTTTGCTGTGATCCACATAGTCAAATGACTTTACATAGTGTTAGAAGACTTTAACACACCACTCTCATCAAAGGATAGGTCAACTCAAAAGATACTTAAAGATGCAAAAGATCTAAACTATACAATCAGCCAATTCAAACTTGTTGATGTATTCAGGATAATGCACACAAGTAAATGCCAATTTACTTTCTTCTCAAGTGCACATGTTATATTCTCTAGAATTAATCATAGATTAGGACACAAATCAAGCCTCAATATATTTATAAAAAAAAAACCCAACACACCAACATTGAAATAGTACAAAGAATCGTCTTTGACCATAATGCCATAAAACTAGAAATTGAGGAAATCCACATAGAAAAACATCCACATAGAAGTTACTAACACCCTACTAGAATACAATTGGGATAAAGAAAAATAAAAAATGGAAGAAAATTCTCTCAAAACGAATGATAATGAAAATATGAATACCAAAACCTCTGAGATGCAGCTAAGGCATTTCACAGGGGATAGTTCATAGTATTGGCAAGCACATAAAAAAGGGAAGAAGCAAATTTCATGACCTAACACAATATTGCCATCAAATAGAAAACAAAAATGGGGGGAAAATCCCAAGACAACCTAACAGCACAGCCTCTAGAAAAAAGTAAATTATAAGGACAAAAGCTGAAATCAACAAAATTAAGAACTGTTGATACCATCAACAGAACCAGGAGTTGGTTCTTAGACAAGGATCAATAGACTAGACAAACCATTGGCAAACTTATCAAAGGAAAAGAAAGAGAAGACACAAATAACTCAAATAAGAAATTATAAATGTGACATCACAACAGAATCAGATAAAATTAAATTGCTAATATAAGAATAGGACATGTTGCCAGGAGGCACGGGTCCTTGGAGAGGGACATCATGCTTGGGAGGGTGGAGGGACAGCGCAGGAGGGGAAGACCCTCTATGAGATGGATTGATTCGGTGACTGG